>NC_092102.1:16204931-16522848 GCF_045679555.1 Salvelinus alpinus
GGATGAGTGATGGCTGTGCAGCATAGGCAAGATGCTGTAGATGATATAGAACAGTATATACATATGAGAAGAGTAATGTAGGATATGTAAACATTATTAAAGTGCCGTTATTTAAAGTGACTAATGATAGGTTTAGGCAAGATGCAGTAGATGGTATAGAACAGTATATACATATGAGAAGAGTAATGTAGGATATGTAAATATTTTTAAAGTGGCGTTATTTAAGGTGACTAGTGATACCTTTATTAAGTCCATTTATTAAAGTGGCAAGCGATTTGAGTCTGTATGTTGACAGCAGCCTCTCTATGTTAGTGATGGCTGTTTAACAGTCGGATGGCCTTGAGATAGAAGCTGTTTTTCAGTCTCTTGGTCACAGCTTTGATGCACCTGTACTGACCTCACCTTCTGGATGACCGCGGGGTGAACAGGCAGTGGCTTGGGTGGTTGTTGTCCTTGATGATCTTTTTGGCCTTCCTGTGACATCGGGTAATGTAGGTGTCCTGGAGAGCAGGTAGCTTGCCAACTGTGATGCATTCTGCAGACCGCACTATCCTCTGGAGAGCCTTGCGGTTGTGGGCGGAGCAGTTGCCGTACCAGGCGGTGATACAGCCCGACAGAATGCTCTCGATTGTGCATCTGTAAAAGTTTGTGAGTATTTTCGGTGACAAGCCAAATTTCTTCAGCCTCCTGAAGTGCCTTCTTCACCACACTGTCTGTGGGGGTGGACCATTTCAGTTTGTCCATGATGTGTACGCCGAGGAACTTAAAACTTTTCACCTTCTCCACTACTGTTCCGTCGATGTGGATGGGGGGGTGCTCCCTCTGCTGTTTCCTGAAGTCCACGATCATCTCCTTTGTTTTGTTGAAGTTGAGTGTGAGGTTATTTTCCTGACACCATACTCCGAGGGCCCTCACCTCCTCCCTGTAGGCCATCTCGTCGTTGTTGGTAATCAAGCCTACCACTGTAGTGTCGTCTGCAAACTTGATGATTGAGTTGGAAGCGTGCATGGCCACGCAGTCATGGGTGAACAGGGAGTACAGGAGAGGGCTGAGAACGCACCCTTGTGAGGCCCCAGTGTTGAGGATCAGCGGGGTGGAGATGTTGTTTCCTACCTTCACCACCTGGGAGCAGCCCATCAGAAAGTCCAGGACCCAGTTGCACAGGGCGGGTTTGAGACCCAGGGTCTCGAGCTTAATGACGAGTTTGGAGGGTACTATGGTATTAAATGCTGAGCTGTAGTCAATGAACAGCATTCTTACATAGGTATTCCTCTTGTCCAGATGGGATAGGGCGGTGTGCAGTGTGATGGCGATTGCATCGTCAGTGGACCTATTGGGGCGGTAAGCAAATTGGAGTGGGTCTAGTGTGTCAGGTAGGGTGGAGGTGATATGCTCCTTGACTAGTCTCTCAAGGCATTCGGCACACACGCTCGTACAGGATAACTTATATATCCTAACTTCACTTTGTCGGGCAAAGACTCATCTTCAAAACTCTATAGAGCAGATAATAATTATTTCCCCACTATCGCCTCCCTGTCTGCGGCGCAATCAAACGACGAGCATCAAATACACCTGGAATCTTTCCCCTCAGCTGGTCAACTTTTATATTTTGGTCAACTTTTATATTTACTGCTACCCCAGTTATGACTTTTTTCATTGGTGCCCTTTTCTTGGGAGTGAAACAATTCACTTTTCTTGCTCCCATTTGTTTTATTCCGAGCACATTCTCCCTCTGACCAACAGAAACACAAACAATTATCAATAGACCACTTCTGGTTACCCTCACCAATTCCACATTACCCAACTCTTTTTTCACCCACTGTGAAACCACAAATGGATCAGCCAAAGGGCAAGAGTCCACTTTTTCCATAAACTTCACTCCTACTGTCATAGACTCCGATAACTTCACCACACCTACCACCTCTGATACTTCACCCTCATTCACTTCCATTTCTCCTCCTGTCTTCAGCTCCCTCTGCTTACACTTTCTACCATTCGTCTTTAACAAACCATCTTCCTTTTCCCCACCATTTTTATCCGACTCAAACTCACCCTCTTCTTCACTCTTTCTCTTAGACCTCCTCTCCCTCGTTTTCCCTCCATTCCTCCTTCGTTTTCCAAGTATACGTCTCCTTGTGATAATACTGCACTACTCCTGACAACCACCTTGTTCTTGCTTTCTCTAGGGACTCCATTTCCGCCGAGGGGTCCACCCTCTCTAATCTATCAGGGCAAAAGCTAATCACCCCTGAGCTCATTATGGCTTCTGTGGTTTTATCGACCATCATTTACAGAGCATCCCATGGCCTCTAGGTGGCAGTCTAAGCATGAGGGATATTCAGTTTGGAACAGTTAGAAATAATATCAATGTATTTCTCTGAGTAGTCACCATTTCCAATTCATTGATATTGGTTTAACAATAGGAGCAGTTCACACACCCATATGATGGAACAATCAATGCTGTACATCTTTCATTTCATGAATCTGCTGATATCAATCAAATATATTTATCAATCAATCAAATGTATTTATAAAGCCCTTTTTACATCAGCCGATGTCACAAAGTGCTATACAGAAACCCAGCCTAAAACCACAAACAGCAAGCAATGCTGAAGTAGAAGCAGTTACGGAAGTAGCAGCACGTTTATCAATTAATCAAAACAGTGACATGTCAAATATATATACAGATAAAAATAGCATGCAGGTAAAAGACAAGTGGATTTTATAGGCTAGAGCACAAACATCAAACGTTATTTATACAAATAACACATTCAAGTGTAACAGAACAGGAGCTCTGGAAGCAAGTCAAGTAGTGCAAGGTTCAAATGATTGCAATTTCCCAATATATTGCATCCAACTTGAGGCGAGCAAATTAAACATTTTTTTGACACCAATTTAACATTCGTCCTTGTGTATCTGTAAAATAGGCAATAACATCACGCAGATTAATTAAATGTTTTTACCGCGCTACAGATGGCTATATCGGGCTGCTAATACAGGACTAATACAGGCCCAGTGCACTATTTTTGTGAGATTTCTTTTCTTCAAAAATATATACAGTACCAGTCAAAAGTTTGGACACACCTACTCAGTCAAGGGTTTTTCTTTATTTTTTACTATTTTCTACAAAAATAGTAGAATAACAATGAATACATCAAAACTATGAAATAACACATATGGAATCATGTAGTAACCAAAAAAGTGTTAAACAAACCAAAATATATTTTAGATTTGAGATTCTTCAAAGTAGCCACCCTTTGGCTTGAATACAGCTTTGCACACTCTTGTCATTCTCTTGGTGCCCAACACATATTCTGTAAGGTCCCTCAGTCGAGCAGTGAATTTTAAACACAGATTCAACCACAAAGACGAGAGAGGTTTTCCAATGCATCGCAAACAGCACCTTCAGAAAGTATTCCCACCGCTTTACTTTCCCCCATTTTGTTGTTACAAAGTGAGATTAAAATGGATTTAATTGTAATTGTTCTGTCAATGATCTACTCAAAATACTCTTTAATGTCAAAGTGGAAGAATTTTAAAATTTGTAAAAAAATATATACTTTTTTTTATAAGATAAATATTTGACCCCCTGAGTCAATACAGAATCACTTTTGACAGTGATTACAGCTAGAGCTTTGCACACCTGGATTGTAAAATATTTGCACATTACTCTTTCAAGTTCTTTCAAGTTGGTTGTTGATCATTGCTAAACAGCCATTTTCAAGTCTTTTTTTCCACATTTTCCAAATTTTCCACATATTTTCTAGCCCTTTTAAATCCAAACTGTAACTAGGACACTCAGGAATATTCAATGTCATCTTGGTATGCAATTCCAGGGTATATTTGGCCATGTGTTTTAGGTTATTGTCCTGCTGAAAGGTGATTTGTCTCCCAGTGTCTGTTGGAAAGGAGACAACCAGATTTTCCTCTAGGATTTTGTCGGTGCTTAGCGCTATTCTGTTTTTTTTTTATCATAAAAAGACTCCCTAGTCCTTGCCGATGGCAAGCACACCCATAACATGATGCAGCCACCACCATGCTAGAAAATATGAAGAGTAGTACTCAGTGATGTGTTGGATTTGCTCCAAACATAAAGCTTTGTATTCAGGACATAAAATATATTTCTTTGCCACTATTTTTGCAGGATGCATGTTTTGGAATATTTTTATTATGTACAGGATTCCTTAGTTTGTATTGTGGAGTAACTACAATGTTGTTTATCACAGCCATTGAACTATAACTGTTTTAAAGTCATCATAGGTCTCATAGTGAAATCCCCGAGCCATTTCCTTCCTCTCCGGCAACTGAGTTTGGAAGAACGCCTGTATCTTAGTAGTGACTGGGTGTATTGATGCACCATCCAAAGTGTAATTAATAACTTCACCATGCTCAAAGGGATATTAACTATCTGCTTTTTATTTTTCCCCATCTAAATCAAGTTAATCAATTTGAAATTCAGGCTGTAACAGCAAAATGTGGAATAAGTCAAGGGTTATGAATAGCCTACTTTCTGAAGGCACTATATATAGTGAATATGGGTATTTGAACTATACAATTCGATCTGCCCAAAATTTGAGGTAAGCAACTAGAATGTTACTAGGGCATCGTTAAGACTTCCAGCATTTCATCTTTGATGGTAGTTACTGGAAGTTTAGTGTACCACTTCTCAAAACAGTTCCTGTCAGGAATAACGTTTTGTCGAGGCAATATTTACAACTTCTGCATTCTAGACTAGCCCTCTTGCTTTTGCATACTGGCGGTTTGCAAGGCACAGGAATGTGGTCTGTTTGCCTCTCAACGGTTGGACCGTGCACGTTCACCCCACAAAGTGAGGCTGCGAGCTCTTCCATGTACCGTTGCTGTGCCATTCGCGTCTAGTTCTTATTTTTGCATAGATCCTTGTGGAGGATTTAGCTGTTCATAGCAGCGATGTTAAGGAAGTGGTGGAAGAGAAGGCGGTACAACCTGCCGCCTAATGAGTAGTGATGGAGATGCATGTCGGACAGGTTCACACCTATGTTCTTAGTGTAGTCCACAAAGAGCTCTGGGATAGGCACGAGCACAGTGGTCCAGCTCCCGTCCTTCAAACTCTTCCTCCTCTTCAGTGTTGTGTCCTTCTCGTATGCTTTGTGTATGCTGGAACAGATCGACACCATGCTTCCGTCATTCCACTTCACATACAGCAGGTTGCCCTCCTTCCTCCACCTTATGGATCCACTCGGGGATTTCATTGGAGGGGCGTTTGTCTCGACGCAAGCAAGGTCTTCTCTATCCTCATGCAGGGTTCCACAAGCACCAATTTTCCGGGAAAATAAATCCTGGAACAGTTTTGAACGTGTGTAGAAATTGTCACAGTAGAGATAGTAACCAGTGCCCAAGTTGGATGGTTGAATGAGGCGCATGACAGCGTCGTAGGCATTGTCTGTTGCCAGAGGAGAAGTTGGACTTTCCAGTGTACACACTGAAGGCAATGGTGTAGCCATTGCTGGAGTCAGCCAATTGACCGGCTTAGCCTTTATGCACTGAGGCTTTTGAGATATAGCCTTAGATGCCACCATTCGCTCATCGACAGACAGATTTCTGTGAGGATGGTAATACGCTCGACTTGCAATCCGCATGGCACCCATCAATGGCTTAATATGGCAAAGGCTGTCGTACTCAGGCGTTCTCCTTTTTTGCATCGTTGATGCAGTCTTTCTTAGGGTCACTCATGTGAATGTTCACTAGCAACATTTGGAATCTATTCCTGGACATGACTGTCCCTGGAAAGGACAGGGAGAAAATGCTGTTCACTTTCCAGTAGTCTCTCATCCGTTTCAACTTGACCATAGACATGTAGAACAGAAGCCCTATGAGTTTATACATCTCTGGAAAAGAAATGTCCGTCCAGGCATATTTTCTCCCTCTCGCTATGTTTATCGCTGCTTGTTTGTTGGTGTTGTCACACAGGACCCTCATGCTCTGTTCACTGAAGAACTGCTTGAATAAGTCCAGTTGGGTGTAAGTGACGCTAGGGTCCAGCTGCACCCCAGGCTGCCTGGCTGAAAGAACCTCAATTGTTTGGGAACCACATCAATGTCCTTTTCTGTCTTCCACACATGCTGCAACTACACTGTTCGCAGTGTAGCCTTGCCTCTGCTGGAGCTAAGGGAGACTCGGCGGGAACTCTTTTCCTTTTCGCACGCGAGTCTAGCCTGTGTGATAAAGAATTATTATAATTAGAATTTGTTTTTTAGTATCAAAGAGAGAATGCCTTCTATTTGGCATATAAAGAAGATATTCAGAATCATTCTAGTTCTCCACATGCAACTCCCCTCCCCCCTAACACTATCATGAGCTGCATGCAGGCAATCCCCAGCACAAAAAAACACAAAGCTATTAGCCTGGTTCCAGATCCGTTTGTGTTGTCTTGCCAACTCCTATAGTCATTGTCATACCAAACGTGGCATGGCAACAACCATAGGAGTTGGCTATACAGCACAAACATAAACAGGACCAGGCTTATGTTATATCCTCAAAAACAGAAAATGTATTACGAGATGATCGAGTCCAGTTCATCTGACTCCTCATCATCAGAGTACACACAATAATCTGAATCGTCATCAAGACATCCAGGGTTTGATTCGCTCCCGTCATAGTCATGGTCCCAAACGACAACATCCATCTCAGGGGTCTTGTGTCGTGCCTAGTTGGCTGGTATTATGGGGAGAACAGGAATGTATTCTGCTTTTCTATGGAGAGAGAGACCTGGCCTGAGAGGAGTCCTTGGGTTCCGGGACAACATGCCTGGTCTGTGTGGTGGTGAGGTTTGTGTGTTATGCGCGTGTGAGGAGCATTTCCAGTTCGCTGACATTGTAGAGGAGCGGGACTGGGCCTCAGTATCCTGGACTTCATTCTCGGACTATATCACTGGAAAAATATCAAAAGTTTGCCTATCTGCAATGAGAAGAATAGTTACATTTTTCCCTCTGAATAACCCCTTACCCAGTTCCATTCACTGCCATGGTAGAGGAGCCAGGCTGGGCCTCAGGATCCTCGTCTTCACAATCCCATCACTGAAATAAGTGCACAATTAGACCATCACAAACCTAATGACAAGAATAGTTCAATTTTCACTCTGAATGACCCCATATTGAGTTCCATTCACAGAATAGTGTATTCTTACGTGTTAGTGCGATGTCACTTACATTTTCAATCTCAACCTCTAAGAGATATGCAGGTGCTCAGATTTGTATGCCAACCAAAGAGGTACCTACCCAGTTCGATCACTTTTCTCTTGTGGAATGTTGCCGTCCAAATAGATACTCTCGGGTTCTGACAGATCACTCTTGAATTCAACATTGACGTCCAAAAGGGTACTCTCAGGTTTTGACAAATCACCGTTGACTTCAAATCAAATCCAATTTTATTGGTCACATACACATGGTTAGCAGATGTTATTACGAGTGTCGTGAAATGCTTGTGCTTCTAGTTCGACAGTGCAGCAATATCGAACATGTAATCTAACAATTCCACAACAACTACCTAATCCACACAAATCTATGTAAAGTAATGGAATAAGAATATATACTTTTAAATATATGGATGAGCAATGACAGAGCGGCATAGGCAAGATGCAATAGATGGTATAAAATACAGTATATACATATTTAGATGAGTAATGCAAGATATGTAAACATTATTAAAGTGGCATTATTAAAGTGACTAGTGATCCATTTATTAAAGTGGACAATGATTTCAAGTCTGTATGTAGGCAGCAGCCTCTCTGTGTTAGTGATGGCTGTTTAACAGTCAGATGGCCTTGAGATAGAAGCTGTTTTTCAGTCTCTCGGTCCCAGCTTTGATGCACCTGTACTGACCTCGCCTTCTGGATGGTGGGCCGGGGTGAACAGGCAGTGGCTCGGGTGGCTATTGTCCTTGATGATCTTCAATGTTCCGATCCGTTCCTTTATCATGATGATTGTTGTCATCCAACAAGATTACCTCAGGTTCTGACCAATCACTGTCAACGTCTGTGAGGTTGCAAAGTCTGTAAGGGTAGAGGTCGGTATGGTAAGGGTTAGTTATTCTACCATGTTAGTAGTTCTCAATGTTGACTGTAGCCTACTCATTGTCATTCCATAAGGAGTTGGCATGAGAGCAGAGACAGACTGGCAACCTGGCTATGACTGTTGTGATAATCAATCACTATCTGTATTCTGGCTCTGTATCACTTTATATTACCAGGCCACATTGTGAAAGAACGTGGACTTTGTAAGTACAGGCCTAATATTTCATAGATGATGTTTGTCATATTATCCAGCAGTAAAGTAAAACATAATATAGGGTTATAACTGGGCCAAGTTGAAGTTAGTAGAACTACTGTAGGTAGTTCTACATTTGTTTGTGTGCATTGAAATGGAATGGACTGTTCCACGTGTAAAATCCTTACTACACACACCATGCCTAAGCCTGACCTCCTGCACAGCCAGTGTTACTATCATGGGGTGGCAGGTAGCCTAGTGGTTTGAGCGTTGGACTAGTAACCGAAAGGTTGCAAGATCGAATCCCCAAGCTGACAAGGTGAAAATCTGTTGTTCTGCCTCTGAACAAGGCAGTTAACCCACTGTTCCTAGGCCATCATTGAAAATAAGATTTTTTTCTTAAATAAAAGTTGTAATTTTAGAAATTATTTTTTTAAATCACCAACAGCAGAAAACGTATAGGTATTCGTCGGATTCCCCGTACATTGCCGTGCACTCATCGGATCTCTTCGGTTTCCTTTCCCCTGGTGTTCATCTCCTCCTTTACTACATTAGTAACCTTCCTTGCCCTCACAATCTTAAATGATCTATGGAGACATCTATCAATTTGACAAACAATGTTTTATAAGCATCATACCATCCTTTGAAATAAATATTGAATCATAAAACTGTAGCCAAAATCTTAGAAAACCACTGCTTGACAGAACGCCTAGTCAACGCCATTGTTGTGGTCTTAGCTTCAAATCAAATCAAATCAAATTTTATTTGTCACATTATTTTTTATTTTTTATTTTATTTAACCTTTATTTAACTAGGCAAGTCAGTTAAGAACAAATTCTTATTTACAATGACGGCCTACCAAAAGGCCTGCTGCGGTAACGGGGGATTAAAAATAAAAATAAATTGAATAAAAATATGGGACAAAACATACATTACAACAAGAGAGACAACACAACACTACATAAAGAGAGACCTAAGACAACAACATAGCATGGCAGCAACACATGACAACACAGCATGGTAGCAACACAACATGACAACAACATGGTACCAAAACAACACGGCAGCAGCACAACATGGTAGCAGCACAAAACAGGGTACAAACATTGGGCACAGTCAACAGCACAAAGGGCAAGAAGGTAGAGACAACAATACATCACGCAAAGCAGCCACAACTGTCAGTAAGTGTCCATGATTGAGTCTTTGAATGAAGAGATTGAGATAAAATTGTCCAGCTTAAGTGTTTGTTGCAGCTAGTGTTAAACACAAAATCCGGGGAGGGGCCAACTGAGTATAAGACTGCATCATCTGCATATAAATGGATGAGAGAGCTTCCTACTGCCTGCGCTATGTTGTTGATGTAAATTGAGCAGAGCGTGGGGCCTAGGATCGAGCCTTGGGGTACATCCTTGGTGACAGGCAGTGGCGGAGACAGTAGATGTTCTGATTTTATGCACTACACTCTTTGCGAGAGGTAGTTAGCAAACCAGGCCAAAGACCCCTCAGAGACACCAATACTCCTTAGCCGGCCCACAAGAATGGAATGGTCTACCGTATTAAAAGCTTTGGCCAAATCAATAAAAATAGCAGCACAACATTGCTTAGAATCAAGGACGCCGAATTAAACAGGTGAGACATTTTTTTTAAATATCCTATATAAAGCCCAAAGGGTAGGCTACCATTGTCAGATTGTGAAATGCGCGGTCAAATACATTTTTACAAGGCCAAATTATTAGATGGCCTGAAAAAAAGCACTTAAAAAAATCTCTCACCACTATTTATTTCTGCAGTGTGGAGTCACCCTCTTTAAATAATTATTTTTTAACTTATCTGCAGAAAATCTGTTGTTTTGAGCTCAAACAGCAGTAGTAGCAGTATGCAAATCAGGGAGCCAAATGAATGACTCATTCACCGATGCGATTCAGCTCTCTACTTTCACCAAAAAGATCTGTTCAAAAAGAGCTGTTCATTCACGAACAACCAATCACAACCAATCACAACCAATCACTAATCTACAAACAATACCCCATAATGACAAAGCAAAAACAGGTTTTTAGACATGTTTACAAATTTATTAAAAATTAAAAACAGATATACCTTATTTACATAAGTATTCAGACCCTTTGCTATGAGACTCGAAATTGAGCTCAGGTGCATCCTGTTTCCATTGATCATCTTTGAGATGTTTCTACAACTTGATTGGAGTCCACCTGTGGTAAATTAAATTGATTGGACATGATTTGAAAAGCCATTAACCTGTCTTTATAGGGTCCCACAGTTACCAGTGCATGTCAGAGCAAAAACCAAGCCATGAGGTTGAAGGAATTGTCCGTAGAGCTCCGAGACAGAATTGTGTCGAGGCACAGATCTGGGGAAGGGTACTAAAACATTTCTGCACCATTGAAGGTCCCCCAAGAACACACTGGCCTCCATCATCCTTAAATGGAAGAAGTTTGAAACCACCAAGACTCTTCCTAGAGCCCGGCTAAACTGAGAAATCGGGGGAGAAGGGCCTTGAGCAAGAACCCATGCTCACTCTGACAGAGCTCCAGAGTTCCTCTGTGGAGATGGGAGAACCTTCCAGAAGGACAAGATTGAACTCTTTGACCTGAATGCCAAGCGTCATGTCTGGAGGAAACCTGGCACCATCCCTACGGTGAAGCATGCATCATGCTGTGGGGATGTTTGTCAGCGGCAGGGAGTGGGAGACTAGTCAGGATTGTGGGAAAGATGAACAGAGCAAAGTACAGAGAGATCCTTGATGAAAACCTGCTCCAGAGCGCTCAGGACCTCAGACCAGGGCGAAGGTTCACCTTCCAACAGGACAACGACCCTAAGCCCACAGCCAAGACAACACAGGAGTGGCTTCGGGACAAGTCTCTGAATGTCCTTGAGAGGCCCAGCCAGAGCCCTGACTTGAACCCGATCGAACATCTCTGGACAGACCTGAAAATAGCTGTGCAGCGACACTCTCCATCCAACCTGACAGAGATTGAGAGGATCTGCACAGAAGATTGGGAGAAACTTCCCAAATACAGTTGTGCCAAGCTTGCAGCATCATACCCACAAAGACTCAAGGCTGTAATCGCTGCCAAAGGTGCTTCAACAAAGTACTGAGTAAAGGGTCTGAATACTTATGTGAATGTGATATTTAAGTTGTTTTATTTTTTATAAATTAGCAAAAATGTATTTAAAAAAACAGTTTTTGTGTTGTCATTATGGGGTATTGTGTGTAGATTAATGAGGGGGGAAAAAACTGTAATCCATTTTAGAATAAGGTTGTAACGTAACAAAATGTGGAAAAAGTCAAGGGGTCTGAATACTTTCAGAATGCTCTGTATATTACAACAATTTACTATAACATTTAGGTCCTTGAAAATAATAATTAAGTACTTGAAAAATGATTTTAAAGCCCTTGAATTTGACTGTCCAATGTCTATATGAACCCTAAAGTCACTGCAGAAGCCACCAGTGAGCACATCTGACCACTTTGCAATTCAGTTGCTTCCAAAATACTAACATAATCTAAATCAGGATAAAATTAACAAGGAAAGAGCAGTTCAGATATGATCAGAGGAAGCGTCAGAAAACATGCAAGGATGTTTTTCCTGTACCAAATGGTCCTTATGTCACGCCCTGGCCTTAGAGATCCTATTTATGTCTCTATTTTGGTTTGGTCAGGGCGTGAGTTGGGGTGGGCATTCTATGTTTTGTATTTCTATGATTTTCTATTTCTATATTTTGGCCGGGTATGGTTCTCAATCAGGGACAGCTGTCTATCGTTGTCTCTGATTGGGAACCATACTTAGGTAGTTCTTTTTTACACCTGTGTTTGTGGGAAGTTGCCTTTTGTTTAGGGCACATAGCCTGTAGCTTCACGGTTTGTTTTTGTAGTGTTTGTTGTTTTTGTTCGGCGTAATTTTTATTCAATAAAGAAAATGTACGCTCACCACGCTGCACCTTGGTCCTCTGCTTTCAACAGCCGTGACACATTATTTATTAATTCATGCAATAGTGGATCAACCTGTTTACATCAAAGATGTGAAAAAGATCAAAATAACATCAAGTTCTTGTCTATAATGTGTAGCTCCAAAAATACTAGATATTAAGATAATTTTATAAAGGTTCTTCCTCTCATTGGGGTTGCCGACCCCTGGTTTAGAAGATAGAACAGGGAACATTGGGGGCTGAGGGAACATGGGGTGAGGGAACATAGGGCTAAGGGAATATAGGGCTGAGTGAACATGGAGTGAGGGAACATAGGGCTGAAGGAATTTAGGGCTGTGGGATTTGAAGGAACATAGGACTGAGGGAACATAGGGCTGTGGGAACTGAGGGAACATAGGGCTGTGGGAACTGAGGGAACATAGGGCTGAGGGAACTGAGGGAACATAGGGCTGAGGGAACATAGATATAGTCCCATATATGGCTTTAGAGCTAACGGTTTAGTCACTTGTAGTTGTTGCCAGTATAATGCAGTAGAATTTTTAAGTAAAATTATCTGAACAAAATTTAGGCATGCATTTTGTTTTTTTTGTTTGCTAATGTAATAAATCTGCTTCATTTGTTACAGCATAATAAGTAGTTTATTTTGTAATATTGGTATATTGGGTTGATTGGGGAACATAACAGTATGGGATACAGTATGGGACCAGGCAGGCTACATAATCACATGGCCCATAGATGACAGTCTAAGCATGAGGGATATTCAACTTTAGGGTTCAGAAGTAGGCTATACTTCAATGTAGCTTGATGCACTTTGACTTGGCGAGCAAGCTTCTCTTAGAAATTCCCCCATCATGTCTTGTGTTTGGCTGTTGTTCTTGAAATCACTTTCAAGTCTCAAGAATCCATGCCAGACTATACAGGCTGGGCTGGGATGAGTTGAAATATTGGTGTTTTAAATTAAATGGTTACAGATTTCAATCATGTCTGGCAGAGGCAAGCACAGTTTGGAGGAAATATGCTAGTTACATTTGGACGTCCAATTGTAATCTTGAGTCAAATTTCACTGGACTCTACCAGCACACTAACACATATTACAATGACACTCCAACACACAAAACACACACGGATATTGACGCCACACACACACACACACACACTTTCACACTCTTTAAATGCGCTGCTGCTACTCTGTTTATTATCTATCCTGATTGCCTAGTCACTTTTACCCCAACCTACATGTACAAATTACCTCAATTACATCGTTCCCCTGCACATTGAGTCGGTACCGGAAGTCTCGTTATTGTATATTTTATTGTGTTACAGTACTATTTCCTTTTTTATTGTTTCAAAACTTTCTTACTTTTTAACTCTGTATTCTTGGGAAAGGGTTCATAAGTAAACATTTCACTTTAAAATCTACACCTGTTGTATTTGGCGCATGTAAGATTTTAAAAATGTTTTCACAAGCGCTACGGAATATTTTTTAATGTGTTACACATTACAGCAGACACCAAATTTCTGTTTAACAGTGATATTAATCTACTTTACATTTAGCAGAAGCTTTTATCCAGAACGACTTACAGGAGAAATTAGGGTTAAGTGTCTTGCATCAACAGATTTTTCACCTAGTCAGTTCATGGATTCGAACCAGCAACCTTCCGGTTACTGGCTCAATGCTCTTAACTGCTAGGCTACCTGCTACCTTTACTACGCCTACTTTGCAGTTGTTCAGATGCCATTGTAGTCTAAACTTTCCAGCCAAACCCTGTGTCCTTAGCAGAATGATAAAGGTGGTACTGATACCTGGCTTGGGTTTTGTTAAGTAATTTCGGATCATTTGTCAATGTAACATTTTCTGGATTGGCGAGCAGCCAGAGTTAACACATGTTGGAAGGATTCATATCTTTGCCAAGCAAGAGCAGGCGGATTCTACAGTATCGTTAGTATCACACCCTGATCTGTTTCACCTGTCTTTGTGCTTGTCTCCACCACCCCTCCAGGTGTCACCCATCTTCCCCATTATCCCCAGTGTATTTATACCTGTGTTCTCTGTTTGTCTGTTGCCAGTTTATTTTGTTCATCAAGCCTACCAGCATTTCCCCCTTGCTCCTGTCTTTTTCTAATTCCTGTTTTCTAGATTTCACAGTTTTGACTATTCTGCCTGCCCTGACCCTAAGCATGCCTGCTGTTCTGTACCATTGTCACAACACTCTGGATTATTGACCTCTGCCTGTCCTGACCCCAAGACTCCCTGCCAACACCTTATGGACTAACCTCTGCCTGCCCTTGACCTGTCGTTTTGCCTGCCCCCTGTTCTAGTAATAAACTTTTGTTACTTCGACTTTGTTACTTCGACTTGTCTGCATCTGGGTCTTCTCCTGAAACGTGATAGTATGAACTGGCCATGACTGACCCAGAAGGCTTGGACCAGCTCTGCAACACCATCTCCTCCCAAGGAGCCACCATTGGAAGGCACAAGGAGTTGCTTCGTGGACTTATGGAAGGGTTCCAGACCTTGGCCGAACACCATGACCGAGCGTTGAACACATTGCTGGAGCAATTCCGCGGGTTGTCTGTTAGGCAGCCTACCACAACGGTAACTTCCCAGCCCCTCAGTAACCCGGCTGTTAGCAGCACCGCCTCCCCGGCCACCCCGATTTCCCGGGAACCCCGCTTCCCTCCCCCAGAACGCTTCGAGGGAGAGTCAAGCACCTGTCGGATGTTTCTCGCTCAGTGTTCCCTCATCATCGTGTTGCAGCCTTCCTCCTTCCCTTGCTCGGACCACTCTAAGTTAGCATACCTCATCACGTTGATGTCCGGGAGGGCTCTCGGCTGGGCTACGGCAGAATGGGAACAATAGTTGGCCGTATGCTTCAGTCTGGAGGAGTTCGTGGCGGAGGTGAAGAAAGTTTTCGATGCTCCATTGTCCGGGAGAGAGGCTGCCCGGAAATGACTCCAGCGTCGGCAAGACTCCTGCAAGACTCATTTCCCGCACGTTGGCAGCTGAGTGCCTGGAACACGGAAGCGCTGTTCGACACGTTCCTGCACAGAGTATTGGAGGAAGTAAAAGACGAGCTTGCAGCCCGGGAACTACCAACGGATCTCGACTTGCTCATTGCCTCGACCATTTGGATTTATGGGCGACTATGGGAGCGAAGGAAGGAGAGGAGGTTTGATTTCACTCGCTCGCCCAGGGCTTCCACCTCGCCTCCGAGACATCCCGTAAGTCCCCGACGGCTTCGTTGCCGAGAGAACGCGAGGCTACCCGAGTTCCCCCGAGAGTCTCCGAAGTCTGCCAATTCACCTCTTCCTAAGCCGATGCAACTAGGCAGAGCGAGGCTGTCCCCAGCAAAACGGCTATATAGGCTTCACACGAAGAGTTGCCTGTATTGCGGGACTACTGGTAATTTCGTGGCCACCTGTCCACTAAAAGACCAGGCTCACCGATAGGAGCGAATAATCTGGTGGGCCATTCAGAGAACTTCTCCCCTTACTTATACCCCTTTTAATGCCATCTTGCTCTGGGTGAACCAGTCAAAAACTCTAACAGGAACTCATCAACACTAGGGCCGATGAGAGCTTAATGGATGCTACCCTGGCGTCCGAGCTGGTCATCCCCACTCAGCCCCTCTCCATTCCCATGGACGTTAGAGCGCTGGACGGGCGCACTATAGGCTGGGTCACCCACAATACCACCCCCATCAACCTACGTGTATCAGGGAACCACAGCGAGATGATCCAATTCCTGCTTATTAAGTCTCCTCAGGTTCCCATGGTATTCTCTTGGCTCCAGCGACACAATCCCCTTATTGACTGGTCTGCTGGTGCCATCATGGGCTGGAGCCCGTTCTGCCACGCTCATTGCCTAAAGTCAGCGCAGCCTGCCCCGAGATGTCTTCCTGGGGGCCCGGAAGTGCCAGGACTTCCGGGAGGTGTTCAGTAAGGCCCGGGCCACTTCGTTTCCGCCGCACCAACCCTATGACTGCGGGATCGACCTTATCCCAGGCACCAGTCCGCCCCGGGGACGACTGTACTCTCTGTCGGGTCCAGAGACCAAGGCTATGGAGACCTACATTGAGGAATCCCTAGCTGCAGGGTTCATCCATCCTTCTGTCCACCCCGCCAGCGCAGAGTTCTTATTTGTGCAGAAGAAGGACAAAACCCTGCACCGTGCATCGACTACCGAGGCCTCAACGACATCACGGTGAAGAACCGCTACCCACTACCACTCATCTCCCCGGCCTTCGAGCCTCTCCAGGTGACCACCGTGTTCTCCAAGCTGGACCTACGGAACGCCTACCACCTGGTGCGGATACGAGTGGTAGACTGCTTTCAACATGGCCAGTGGTCACTACGAGTATCTGGTCATGCCATTTGGCCTTACCAACGCTGCTGGTTTTCAGGCTCTGGTGAATGACGTACCTCGACAACATCCTCGTTTTCTCCTGTTCCACCAAGAACACGTGCTCCACGTCCGACAGGTTCTCCAATGCCTCCCGGAGAACCAGCTTTTTGTGATGCAGAGAAGTGTGAATTCCATCGCTCCACCATCCCCTTCTTGGGTTACACCATCACTGCAGGGAGTGTACAGGTGGATCCCGGGAAGGTGAGAGCAGTGGTGGATTGGAGTTACAGCACCCTGGCTTCCCCCCTGTCTGCACTCACCTCTCCCAAGGTTACGCTCACGTGGTCCCCAAATGCTGACCAGGCGTTCCGGGATCTCAAACACGTTTCACCACAGCTCCCATCTTGGTTCATCCTGACCCGTCCTGCCAGTTTGTGGTGGAGGCCGATGCTTCGGATGTCGGAATGGGGGCTGTCCTGTCCAAGCGTTTTGCCCTTGACCTCAAATTACATACCTGCGCCTTCTTATCCCATCGCCACAATGCCACGGAGAGGAACTACAATATGGGGAATTGTGAGCTTCTCACGGTGAAGATGGCATTGGAAGAGTGGAGGCACTGGCTGGAGGGGGCGGAACATCCGTTCATTGTGTGGACAGACCACAAGAACCTGGAATATCTCCGCACTGCCAAGCATCTCAATTCCAGGCAAGCTAGGTGGGCCCTGCTTTTCACCCTGTTCAACTTCTCCCTCTCATTCCGACCGGGATCCAAGAATGTCAAGCCGGGACCATCCTTGCGACGGCACTCAGCAGGGAAATAGAGAAGCATGTCAGCATTCCCAGCCGAACCCCAGGGGGAGGCTCAGATAACCAGATGTTTGTTCCTGACACTGTCCGCTCCTCGGTCCTGGAGTGGGCCCACTCCTCCAAGCTGGCCTGCCACCCGGGCTTCCGTCGGACCCTGGCCTTTGTGCGACCACACTTTTGATGGCCTACCATGGTCCCTGATGTCTCTGCATTCGTCGCCGCATGCATGATCTGTGTGCAGAACAAGACTCCACGGCAAGCTCCGGCTGGTCTCCTTCAACCTCTGCCTGTTCTTCACTGTCCCTGGTCTCACATATCCCTGGACTTTGTCACGGGCCTTCCCCCGTCTGATGGCAACACTGGCATCCTGACAGTAGTGGAACGGTTTTCCAAAGCCACCCACTTCATTCCTCTCCCCAAGCTTCCCTCTGCCAAAGAGACAGCCCAGCTCATGGTACATCACGTCTTCCGGATCCATGGACTCCCAGTGGACATGGTCTCCGACCGGGGTCCTCAGTTCTCGTCCCGGTTCTGGAAGGCATTCTGCACATTCATTGGGTCCTCGGCCAGCCTGTCTTCCGGGTTCCAATTCCAGTCCAACGGCCAGTCGGAGTGAGCCAACCAAGACCTGGAGATAACGACTCGCTGCCTGGTCTGCGCCAAACCCCACCACCTGGAGCCAGTAACTAGTGTGGGTTGAATATGCCCGCAACACCCTTCCTTGCTCTGGTCTCTCTAGGGTCTCTCGCCCTTTGTGTTCCCTGGGTTATCAGCCCCCTCTCTTCCCTGAGCAAGAGGAAGAGGTCGGCATACCCTCGGCTCAGATGTTTGTTCGCCGCTGTCATCGTACCTGAAAGAAGGTCTGGTCGGCTCTTCTCAAGACCACCTCCAGGTATCGACGACAGGCGGACTGCCACCGGACCCCGGCTCCCCGGTATCGTCTCAGGCAGAGGGTATGGCTATCCGAGATCTGCCCCTCTGGGTGGAGTCCTGCAAAATTTCCCCCTGATTTATTGGCCCTTGCCCCCATCTCCAAGATCATTAAACCCTCTGCTGTTCGTATTCTGTTGCCCCGTACCCTCCGTATACATCCCACTTTTCATGTGTCTAGGATTAACCTCTCTAGGCTAGATGGGACACTACCGTCCCACCTGACCAACATCCAGTGAAAGTGCAGGGCGCCAAATTCAAACTACAGATTTGTAAATATTTAACATTCTTGAAAATACACATGCAATATGTCAAAATAAATCTTAACTTCTTGTTAATCCAGCCACGTCAGATTTCAAAAAGGCTTTACGGCGAAAGAAAACCATGCGATTATCTGAGGACAGCACCCCATCAAACAAACACAGACAATCATATTTCATCCCGCCATCATATTTCATCCCGCCTACTTCTTCATTTCTCAAAGGAAAAACGTCAACCAATTTCTAAAGACTATTGACATCCAGTGGAAGCAACAGGAACTGCAAGCAAGTGCCTTAGAAATCTAGATCCACATTGAAAACCATAAGAGAGTGACCTCAATTTTTTCCCCCTGGATGGTTTGTCCTCTGGGTTTCGCCTGCCAAATAAGTTTCTGTTATACTCACAGACATCATTCAAACAGTTTTAGAAACTTCTGAGTGTTTTCTATCCAAATCTACTATAATATGCATATCCTAGCTTCTGGGCCTGAGTAGCAGGCAGTTTACTTTGGCCACACTTTTCATCCGGACGTGAAAATACCGCCCCCTAGCCTAGAGAGGTTAAAACCATGTCTCACAGCACTTTGTCTCCTGTTTCCAAATCCAGTGCAGGAAGTGAAACATTTGATGCTATCCTGCAGACAACTTGGACCAATGATTTTAATTTGTTTTATTTATTTAACCTTTATTTAACTAGGCAAGTTAGTTAAGAACAAATTCTTATTTACAATGACGGCCTACCAAAAGGCAAAAGGCCTCCTGCAGGGAAGGGAGCTGGGATTAAAAATAAAATAAATAAAATAAAACTATAGGACAAAACACACATCACGACAAGAGAGACAACACTACATAAAGAGAGACCTAAGACAACATAGCATGGCAGAAACACATGACAACACAGCATGGTAGCAACACAACATGACAACATCATGGTAGCAACACCAATGATCAAGAGAGTCTGTACGTTACAAAACTTAGACAGTCAATTTTTTAAACAAACTCACCTGACTTGACCTCATAGGGTGCCAACTCTACAGGCATTCCCCCACAGGCATGATGGTTACCATCTATTTTACTGTCCATGTGTTTATTGACTTTTAAAAAAAGCATACCACTCTTTGCCTCAGTCTCCCCTGATTTATTTTGTTAAGCAGCAACATGTGTACCCAGTACTACTACCAAGTTTGTTTCTTTATTTGTGCACCTTGCTTGGAATATATATTATGCTGTAGCCTACATTCTAGAGACTGTTGAGTGTCTGCTGTGACAGGGGTGGAGCCTTCCCTGAAGGCACCAGCTGCTGATGTAGCCAGGGTGAAGAGGAGAGAGCTGGCTAACAATTGAATGCTGTGGCTAAGGGACCTCAAATACAGTTTTTGTAAGGTTTATTTTATGTTCCCTAAAGGTAAATACGGGGGCCATTCAGTGAGCAGTGATTTTCTGTTCCGTGCCTTTGGCACTACCTAGACACTACGAGGTCACAGTGTGCTTTTGTATGCAAGGCCACAGTCAGCTCTGTCTAGACCCAGACAGATGATGTCATATTGCAAGCCCAGGGGGTGGGATTGTCTCTGGCCTGATTGTTTGGTCTAGGGTTCATCCTCCCAGGCTTCAGGCCGACCCACTTCAAGCTTTCCTGAAGAAAGGTCTGGTCAGATTTATTGGACAGTTAGCCATGCTTCAGCAGAGTTCCAAACCATAAATCACCAGTTCAGACTTGGGTTCAAATAGTATTCAAAATAATTTCAAATACTTGAGCTGTACTCGATTGAGCTTGTCAGTTGCAATGGAACAAATGGAGAACACCCGAAAGTGCAAACCTCGCCCACCTGCCACTCCAGACAGGCTAAAGTAAACTCTCAAAGTATTTTAAATATTTCTAATAATTTGGGCCAAGGTCTACCAGATTTAGTGTCTGGCATTATTCATTTGTTTTTCAGGTGATCTCCTATTTGACTACTAAATGACACAATCTTTTAAAAGAGTGGCCATTTTAGCCTTAGGGATTGTGTAGTTATATACACAATATATATATATATATATATATATATATATATATCTTTATATATATATTGTCATTTACATCTGATAGGTGCAGTTTCACAGTGTCAGCTATAGAAGTACTGCGCCTGTGAAGCTAATTAGGGTTGAGTGTCTTGCTCAAGGGCACATTGACAGATTTTTCAACAGATTTTTCACCTTGTCAGCTTAGGTACTCGAACCAGCAAACTCACGGTTAATGGCCCAAAGCTCCAACCACTAGGGTACCTGCCGCTCTAGAAGTATTATGCGAGGGGGGCTCGAAACCGCTTTAGCAGTATGTGCCACATAGAACCGATGATAAATTAATTTAACACAGTTTGAACTTTTGGGACTATTCTGTTGGTTCCATTGTACGAGGCCAACTAAATCAAGCACAGCTCAATTATTTGAAGTATTTGACATAATGTATTTGACCCAGGTCTGGTACACATTATAGCCTAAAATTATGCTGATTATTTCAAGTCCATTACAAATGTAGCCTTTAACATAGTTTACTCTCTACAATGCTTGTAACATCCATTTACATATTTGAGGTCAGTTTTAACACACACACTACCACACTGTTTCCTACTTGCGGTGTTGGGAATAACAGTGTCTTGTCTTTCTAAAGGTTACTGACGTAGGTAAAACGTAGACAAACGTTCCAGAGGTAGGCCTCATTGTGTGCAAAGGATTATGTTCTATAACATTGTCATTTTTGGACCTTCTTAACACCTGTTAAACCATTCATTGTGGCTAAATGCCTTGCTGAAAGTTTATGCTAGAAAGCAGGGTTTTCAATTCTTTCAATTCCTGTAAATTCCGTCAGGAATGACGTTCCAATTGTCACTGTCTCCCTCAGTCCCTCTATGTATCACCGGTCGGTCCGGGAAAAGCTCACTGCTACATCACTGGGTAAATTTGTTTTCTGGCTGCCAAAACAAAGTTTGGACAAAGTTTGCTGACATGAAAAACCAAACGGCTCATTACATGGCAGCAGCAGGAGTAGCGAGAGCAGGCCTTTCTTGTATTTATGCTAAATGACGTGCTTCACGCAGAGACTGCTCATATGTACTGACTGAGGGAATAAGTTTATTGTCTGAGAAGGACTTTTTCCCACAAGCTTGTAGCCTACATTATACACAAACACACCAATAACATCATCACCCAACATTTCCACTTCCATAGGCTACTACTGTGCAGGTTTGAAGGATCCACTTTATATTGCCTCTCAACATTTTTCCTCTCCTTTGATGTGTGATGACAGAACTGGTAACTAAACTTAGCAAAAAAATAAACGTCCCTTTTTCAGGACCCTGTCTTTCAAAGATAATTCGTAAAAATCCAAATAACTTCACAGATCTTCATTGTAAAGGGTTTAAACACTGTTTCCCATGCTTGTTCAATGAACCATAAACTATTAATGAACACGCACCTGAAGAACGGTCGTTAAGACACTACCAGCTTACACACGGTAGGCAATTAAGGTCACAATTATGAAAACCTAGGACATGAAAGAGGCCTTTCTACTGACTCTGAAAAACACCAAAAGAAAGATGCACAGGGTCCCTGCTCATCTGCGTGAACGTGCCTTAGGCATGCTGCAAGGAGGCATGAGGACTGCAGATGTGGCCAGGGCAATAAATTGCAATGTCTGTACTGTGAGACGCCTAAGACAGTGCTACAGGGAGACAGGACGGACAGCTGATCGTCCTCGCAGTGGCAGACCACGTGTAACAACACCTGCACAGGATCGGTACATCCGAACATCACACCTGCAGGACAGGTACAGGATGGCAACAATAACTGCCCGAGTTACACCAGGAACGTACAATCCCTCCATCATTGCTCAGACTGTGCGCAATAGGCTGAGAGAGGCTGGACTGAGGGCTTGTAGGCCTGTTGTAAGGCAGGTCCTCACCAGACATCACTGGCAACAACGTCGCCTATGGGCACAAACCCACCGTCGCTGAACCAGACAGGACTGGCAAAAAGTGCTCTTCACTGACGAGTCGCGGTTTTGTCTCAACAGGGGTGATGGTCAGATTCGCGTTTATCGTCAAAAGAATGAGCGTTACACTGAGGCCTGTACTCTGGAGCGGGATCGATTTGGAGGTGGAGGGTTCGTCATGGTCTGGGGCGGTGTGTCACAGCATCATCGGACTGAGCTTGTTGTCATTGCAGGCAATCTCAACGCTGTGCGTTACAGGGAAGACATCCTCCTCCCTCATGTGGTACCCTTCCTACAGGCTCATCCTGACATGACCCTCCAGCATGACAACGCCACCAGCCATACTGCTCGTTCTGTGCGTGATTTCCTGCAAGACAGGAATGTCAGTGTTCTGCCATGGCCAGCGAAGAGCCCGGATCTCAATCCCATTGAGCACATCTGGGACCTGTTGGATCGGAGGGTGAGGGCTAGGGCCATTCCCCCCAGAAATGTCCGGGAACTTGCAGGTGCCTTGGTGGAAGAGTAGGGTAACATCTCACAGCAAGAACTGGCAAATCTGGTGCAGTCCATGAGGAGGAGATGCACTGCAGTACTTAATGCAGCTGGTGGCCACACCAGATACTGACTGTTACTTTTGAACCCCCCTTTGTTCAGGGACACATTATTCAATTTCTGTTAGTCACATGTCTGTGGAACTTGTTCAGTTTATGTCTCAGTTGTTGAATCTTGTTATGTTCATACAAATATTTAAACATGTTAAGTTTACTGAAAATAAATGCAGTTGACAGTGAGAGGATGTTTCTTTTTCTGCTGAGTTTATGTGGTATAACTGACATGGATGTGCTTGTTGCGATATATAAATGTATGTTGTCAATTGTAGACCTGGCACTCCTGTGTACTCATGGTTATCCATCATTCTACCATAACCAACACAAAAAAAATGCCATTGATGGAACTCTAAATATAATCAAACTGTTATCAGGCTGTGTAAATGGAAAAAGCCAATAGTGTAAAAATGGTGTGCAACAGTAACTGTATCTTTGTTACACAGCACTAAGTGACCAATAGGTCAATGTCTGTTATTTAATCATGCTGCTGTTTGGAACTAAATGAAATTTAGTTTTTCATTGCAAGCCATTCAAACAAGCAAGGACGTTTTGTAACCACAAAACCACACACACAAAAAAAAGACATGACTAGAAAAGAAAAATGTATAACCACAAATAGGTGCTAAGTGGCATTAAAACATCTAAGTCCAAGCACTCCTGTGAGTTTGCAAGTTACAAAAAGCCTTTAATGTGTGGGCTAAGTCATAATTAAAATACACCAACGCGTATTGGCTAACGCCTTCATCAGAGTGTCAGACACAATGTGAAGAAGAAGGCGATGTCATGGCGACATTGGCTATAAACTCATGCATGTCATCGGGTCTAACGGTCATCTCGCTCCAAACTGCGCATGTATAGGCCGTCAAATGAAAAGGCACTCCTTCGATATAAAGTAGTTTTTGACGAAAATGAAAAAGTGTCAATCATTTCTATCTGCAAATATATATAATAGATGAGGGGCTATGTGTTCTATGGAAAATAATGAACGACGTGGAATGTGTGTTCCACAACGTGCTAGCGGACTGGAACTAACCTTCCGAGGAGTTGCATTCTTTTCCAGAGAAAAGAGCCCGTAGTCGCTTATCCATTTTTTATACAATCGGTGGGTCTAATCCTGAATGCTGATTGGTTAAAACCGCATTCCATCCGCCGTGTCTATTCCACAAATTACCACCCGCTAAATCCATTATGTTAAATGGCTATTTACTCTGTTCATTCTGACTGCGCAATCCACTGTCTCACCAGAACAGCCAGGAACTTTATAAACTCCACTATAAAAAGCATCTAGACATTATCTCACTTTTATTTTAGACTAACATTTAGGATGCGTTCGTAAATTTCCTCTGGCGATCTACTCCGATTTCAGAGCACTCTCGCCTGAGTGTGCCAGAGCGCAGAATAAAGCTCAACAACCCTTGAATATGGCCGGTGTCAGTAAACGTCGGCAAAAAAGGCCTAATTCAATTGATGCCAGCAGCACAGTTACAGTCAAAGCTCTGGATAACATGAAAACAGCCTAACCAGCTCTGCTAGGGCGAGTAAATGGCCAGAGAGGTGTTCTCTCATTTGTGTCTGGAAGTAGCTAGCAAGCTAGCCAACGTTAGCCAGTTAGCTTGGGTGCTTGACTGCCGTTGTGAAGTCAGAACGCTCGGATCAACCCTACTCCTCGGCCAGAGCATTCAGTAGTCCTTAGTTTTCAACAGTGGAGATTTGTATAAATCTTGCTGTCTGTCTCCGACATTTTCCACATTGAAACAATGTTCAAATTAGATCTCCAGCTGTCCCATAGTAATAAACATGTAGGGACGAGACAGACAGCACTTCTCAGCCAGTTGAAATCATGAATCAACTGGCATAATTTTTATGAATATATACAAAGAAATGTCAATTGAAAAAAGGTAAAATGAAGTGCAGCTAGCTTGCAGTCTTTCCAGCTTCAGTTTGAAGTGATTATGTTAGCTATGTTGTTGGCTAGCTCCTCTGTACAACTGTTCTGAGGAGAGAGCACATTTAGTTCGTAACCAATTGGTAACCCAGGATGTTGAACACATTTCTCCCTGTAAATGAAAAAATGTCATGGCGGCAAACGTGTTAAATTATAGCCATGGTAATTAAGTGGTAATGCCGGTGTTGTGCCAGAATCCCCCCCCCCCCCCCCCCCCCCCCCTGCGTTCTTCATTGCTGCGACTTGCTTGCTAGTTGAGATTTCTGCTCTTCGTGTAACCGATGTGAAATGGCTAGCTAGTTAGCGGTGGTGCGCGCTAATAGCCTTTCAATTGGTGACGTCACTTGCTCTGAGACCTTGAAGTAGTGGTTCCCCTTGCTCTGCAAGGGCCGCGGCCTTGGGTGGGTATCAGTTGTTGATGTGTGCAGAGGCTCCCTGGTTCGCGCGAGGGGACGGATTAAAGTTATACTGTTACATTGATGCTGTTGACCCGGATCACTGGTTGCTGCAGAAAAGGAGGAGGTCGAAAGGGGGGGGAATGTAACCGATGTGAAATGGCTAGCTAGTTAGCGGTGGTGCGCTCTAATAGCCTTTCAATCGGTGACGTCACTTGCTCTGAGACCTTGAAGTAGTGGTTCCCCTTGCTCTGCAAGGGCCGCGGCTTTTTTGGAGCGATGGGTAACGATGCTTCGTGGGTGTCAGTTGTTGATGTGTGCAGAGGGTCCCTGGTTCACGCCCGGGTCGGGGCGAGGGGACGGACTAAAGTTCAACTGTTACATTCGCTCAATTGTCAGTTTAGCCTACATTTCACTGATCTTAGTAGCAGCAAGCATTTTTGTCAGCAGTTTTCGGTTTGGCTATTTGTTTCAAGTGTATGTGGCGGTTCTAACTTGTATGGCGTTCCCCTTCAGCGCCCGCACCCGGGGGCGGCATGATACCCTTACCTAAATCCGCTATTGATTTTTGTGTTAGTCTATAAATAAATATCTTTGCCAAAATTCATAATCTCTCCCATGTCTTATTCTACTAGTATTTTTGAAAGTGTAAGGAAAATAATTCAGCCATAGTTGTTCTAAAATGTTTATTGCTTGCCAACATTTTACTCTCTCCTCTATGTTTAATATAACACACATACATTAATTATTAATTTCGGTTGCCTATCCTGACGTGAAGTTTGTTCTATAGAAAGTATTTGACTCTGATGTGTGTCACAGAAAGTATTTGACTCTAGCCACAAAATTAAGGAAATTAGAGGGGGAGGGGGGATTCTGGCAGGGGGGGAGATTTTCGGCACAACACCTGTTCTCCACTTCATCTCGGGCCTAACAACAACGTGCCAATATATCCTCCAAACACTGGCTTCTCGGGCATTATTACTTAAATACCATGGATATAACTTAACACGTTTGCCGCTATGAAATGTGTTAATTTACAGGGTTCAGAAATGTGTTTAACATCATCTGAAGTAGTTACAGTAGTTGCCTTGGTAAACAAACAAACAGACTTGCTAGTTAGCTAACCAAACCACCAGTCCTAGCTTGCTTTATGAAAATCTAATTCAACAATGCCAATAATGATTTCAGTGTTAGTTCAAACTGAGCTCCGTACCGAATTACTGTGCACCTCCGAAATGTAACAATGTGGAGGGCTCCATATAGCTCCACATTGACATGAGTGGTTGACGGTACGTGGGGGCGGGTGGTCCTGTATAAATACAAACTCACTTCCTTGACAACTTCCTTCACAACAGCGCTGCTCAACAGCTATGCTCTGCTATGCAAAGCGCAAGACGTATGAATGCCCTGCCTTCTGCAGAGGCCGTATTGCAGTAAATGCTGTATTCTGTAGGTCACTACAGACGTCAGATTAACCATGTAGAACCTTTTACTTGACTCACAGGTAGTTCATATATTGGCCACTAGGGGCCGGCACAATAGCAACACATAAATCACATATTTTATAAGAAAAAAAGAGAGTAGAAAATAAACTATTTACAATGCTTACACAGGACAAATACATTTTAACATAGGAAAATGGAATAGTGGAAATTCTCATTAAACAACCTATCTATTTTGAAACATCCTGACAATATACTAAACATTTCTTCACACGCATTATCCAAAATTAGAGACATCTATAGTGCTTCAAAAGGAGAAACACTTATTTTGGGACTAGGGTTTGAGGTGAACCTTGACCCAGATGCGGGCCAATAGTTTCTGGTGACCTCCTATTCCTTCTTGAGTTTACACTGACTCTTCAAAGAAGCACACTGAACAAGAGTCTGACAACACTTTACTAGACCGTGTTGAGGTATTTCTGAAGGCTTTGAAATTGGGACGTAGGTTATATCAGAGTGATCCGGTTCTAAAAACATGAAATTAGCTTTGGTTCAAGGATGTTTGTTTTGCATGTATTTGACCATGGCTGGAATAAAAAAAAGAGTAAAATGTAATAAATCAACAGGGAGGGAAATGAATGCACCTTGCTTTCATAACCTACATACTAACATAAAGGTAAATATAAAAATAAAGGAATCAACAACATAAAGGGTCTTATTAGGGCCGACACCATTCTTCCAGTAGAAATTCCATAATTTGGTGTTTTGTTGATGGTGGTGGAAAATGTTGTCTCAGGAGCTGCTCCAGAATCTCCCATAAGTGTTCAATTGGGTTGAGATCTGGTGACTGTGAGACACACACACACACACACACACTTTAAACCCCTCTTTCAAAGTCACTGAGATCTCTTCTAGCCATGGTAACCAAAATAATGGGCAACTGGGCATTTTTATACATGACCCTCAGCATGATGGTATGTTAATTAATTGCTTAATTAACTCAGGAATCACACCTGTTCGGAAGCACCTACTTTCAGTATACTTTGTATGCCTCATTTACTCAAGTGTTTCCTTTATTTTGGCGGTTACAGTACCTACAGATTACAAAAGCATGTAAGATGTAACTCAAAAAAGCAAAAATGCTTGTGTTTCCACTCAGGTGCACACAGAGCAGAGTTCTGGAAATCTCTGCAACCTTATCCAGAACCTAATCAGTCACCATGCTGATCCAACTGGTCTATATCAACCTGGAGTTAAGTCTTGATTTACAGAATAAAAAATGTAAAAACCTCTGAAGTCAATTGGACACACATCAAGTCAATATATGATGAGAACACTGAATCCAGAATGCTGATTCTGCTTTATACCCTGTGTTTTCATCATCTCACATCTACTATTAACGCCAAAGTTAACAGACATTTAAACTGTCACTTAATTATATTATCATGACTTCCGCCGAAGTCGGCTCTTCTCCTTGTTCGGGCGGCGTTTGGCGGTCGACGTCACCGGTCTTCTAGCCATCGCCGCTCCACTTTTCATTGTTCCATTTGTTTTGTCTTGTTTCCCCGCACACCTGGTTTACATTCCCTAATCACACTACTTATATATTCCCTCTGTTCCCCCCATGTCTTTGTGTGGGATTGTTTTGTTACGTGTTTTGTGTGACACGCCAGGCTGGTTTTTCCCCGGGTACCGTGTTTAACCCGAAGTATGTTTAATTGTTAAACATTTGCATTATTGTGACTGTTGTCGCGCTTATCACTTTTGCCATTTGGCTGGAGGTTTTTGACGCAGCTGCGTCCGTCTGTTGTTGCTTCTGCCAAATAAAGTGTGCGCCTCATCACAACTCTCTGCTTTCCTGCACCTGTCTTCTATACCAGTAGCGCACAACCTGACATATATAAGGTTTTCATGAGTGACGGCTGTACAATTTAGTGTTTAGATAGTGACCTCAAGTATCTGAAACTTCACCTTACAGGTTCCAAACATCTTATGCACATCTGAGGTAGAGAGGTCACAGATGTTCCACAACAGCTTTTCTAAACACCATAGCTTTGTTTAATAGAAAGGAAAAGAGGGATTACATGCATACAGCGCATTTGGAAAGTATTCAGACACCTTCACTTTTTCCACATTTTGTTACGTTACAGTCTTATTCTAAAATGTATTAAATGAAAAATAAATGTGATATTTCAGTTTACATTTTTTAAAATTAAATTGCTAACATTTCTAAAAACCTGTTTTTGCTTTGTCATTATGGGGTATTGTGTGTAGATGGATGAGGGGAAAAAACGATTTAATGCATTTTAGAATAAGGCTGTAATGCAACAGAATGTGGAAAAAGTGAAGGGGTCTGCATGCTTTCTGAATGCACTGTATATTCGCAGTCTATGCTGTTGTGCTCCTGTATAGACGGAGTACCTATTTTTATAATACCAAGAATCTTCTTTCTCAAGCTTGCTTTATTGAATTTGACGTCCCATGTACACACACTACTCTCACACTGTCTGGCCTATTCTTTTTGCCAGGATTATTAATTGGGAAAGTATATATCTTGACGTATATATCTTCTCATTGACTCTGGGGCCGACGAGAGTTTTTTGGACGCTACCCTGGCGTCCGAGCTGAACATCCCCACTCAGCCCCTCTCCATTCCCATGGACGTTAGAGCGCTGGACGGGTGCTCTACAGGCCGAGTCACCCACAACACTACTCTCATCCACCTACGGGTGTCAGGGAACCCCAACCAGACGATCCAGTTTCTGCCTATCAAGTCCTCTCTGATTCCTGTGGTATTGGGATTCTCCTGGCTCCAACGACACAATCCCCTCATTAACTGGTCTACTGATGCCATCATGGGCTGGAGCCCGTTCTGCCACGCCCATTGCCTGAAGTCAGCACAACCTGCCCCGGGACGTCTTCCTGGGGAATTGTAAGGTGTCCCGGACCTCTCCGCCATTCCCACGGAGTACCATAACCTCCGGGAGGTATTCAACAAGGCCTGGGCCACATCGTTTCCGCTGCACCGTTTCCGCTGCACCGACCCTATGACTGCGGGATTGACTTTCTCCCTAGCACTACGCCGCCCCGGGGACGTCTGTACTCTCCTTCGGGACCAGAGACCAAGGCTATGGTACCTACATTGGGGACTCCCTAGCTGCTGGATTTATCCATCCCTCTTCCTCTCCCGCCGGAGCAGGCGTCTTCTTCGTGGAGAAAAAGGACAAGACCCTGCGCCCATGCATTGACTACCGGGGACTCAACGACATTACGGTTAAAAACCGTTACCCTCTACCACTCATCTCCTCGGCCTTCGAGCCGCAGTCCTGGAGTGGGCCAACTCCTCCAGGCTGGCCCGCCACCCAGGCGCACGTCAGACCTTGGCCTTTGTGCGACAGCGCTTTTGGTGGCCTACCATGGTCCCGGACATGTCCACATTCGTCACAGCTTGCACAGTTTGTGCACAGAATAAGACTCCTCGGCAAGCTCCTGCTGGTCTCCTCCAACCTCTGCCTGTCCCCCACCGTCCCTGATCTCACAACTCCCTGGACTTTGTCACAGGTCTTCCCCCATCTGATGGCAACACCGCCATCCTGACTGTGGTGGATTGGTTCTCCAAAGCCGCCCACTTCGTTCCTCTCCCCAAACTACCCTCTGCCAAAAAGACGGTCCAGCTCATGGTGCAGCACGTCTTCCGGATCCATGGACTACCGGTTGACATGGTCTCCAACCGGGGTCCTCAGTTCTCGTCCCAGTTCTGGAAGGCATTCTGCACCCTCATTGGGTCATCAGCCAGCCTGTCCTCCAGGTTCCACCCCCAGTCCAACGGCCTGTCGGAGCGAGCCAACCAGGACCTCGAGACCCCCCTGTGTTGCCTGGTCTCTGCCAACCCCACCACCTGGAGCCAGCAGTTTGTGTGGGTCGAATATGCTCGCAACATCCTTACCTGCTCTGCCACGGGCCTATCTCCCTTCGAGTGTTCCCTGGGATATCAGCCCCTGCTCTTCCCTGAGCAGGAAGAGGAGGTCGGCATACCTTATGTCCAGATGTTTGTCCGCCTGCCGTCCTGTACCTTTGCCGCTGTTGCTGTAATAAACATTGTTACTTCGACATGGTCTGCATCTTGGTCTTACCTTATCCTGATAAATATGATGTCAAGATGAGCCAATGGAGCCAAAGTTTAGGGAGAGTCAATAATGTCACCACACAGTTCACTGGCATAGGTCTGGTTATAGTACCTATAGCAGGCATCAGTATGGTTGTACCTGAATGATTTTGTCGAAAGGGGATGTTTATGATACTATAGTGAGTATATAAGCTTTTCAGGAAGTATATTATATTTGCTTGAGATAATTGGGTGACTGACAAAATGATGGGTTTTTATTTGGATTAAAAATCTAAACATATTTCAGTTTGCATTTAGGCCAATTTGACTGAAATCCTGTGCTTTCCCCATCCACTGAAAGTGAGAGAAAGACTCATTGGAATGCCTAAGTTAAAGAGTGCTGGTCATTCTGTACACAGAACATCTTTTTCGTTGGGCATGGCATGGGGTTAGAGGGTGGATGAATCTCCCACAAAGTAAAGACTTTTCCATAGGATTCCATGGCATACATCCAAGGTATTTCCCAGCTGTGACATTCATTATTCATCGCATAGAGGTTTGGGTGGTCAATGGTTAGACTATGATGGTGTTTGAAACTGAAGTATTGAAACTAAAGTTATTGAAACTAAAGTACAGTATAGTGATTCTTGAAAGCAAGCCATTCCATCACACACAATACAGTACTTAATGTACCATATACTGTAGACAGTCTCTTAGAAAGAAATGTAATATGCAAGCGTAACCATTTGACATGCCAGCTGTATGTGTAACTATATATGGTATCAAAACCTTTTGATTTAATGCCTAAATGCCACTGATTTAATCAGAGTTCTCCCACTGGACAGTTACTGTACCTCTCTTTTGCCATTATATATTTGCTCCAATGAGGAGGCAAGTGTCTTGGCGATCTCTTTGACCCCACACTGCTGGTAGAGTTTTGACAGTTGGTGCTGTGTACCTTGGCAGTGCCATGGTAGTCGAGAGGTACAGTATATTACAAATGGCAGAGGTTCTAGGAACCTTCATGCCTGGAATCCACTAGGACAGCTGGACATGAACGCTGACTCCACAGTGTCAGGCACTTTCAAAATGGGACCTTTTAATGCTTAATATGCATTCTTCTCTCCTTTCATTCCCTGGAGGCATGCTTCTTATTTATTTAAATGTTTTATTGTGTTTTATTTAATCAACTTGGGGATAACTGTGGAGATAGAGGGGCAGCCAAAGCATGTGCTCTACGATTACAAACAGCTCTTTAGGCAGACCTAAGCACTCAAATGAAATATCACTCAAATGTCCCAACCCCCAAATTCTTTTGATGGAAAACTCTCATTGTATAGTTGATTTAAAAAAAATCTTTATTATTCAGGGATAAAAAAAATCCAAGTAATATTAGCCATTAAGAAAATACAAGAGAACAAGAGATATTCATGTGCAATGAATTCTATAGAAACAGAATATATAAATATTTATACAGTATTTCAATGATTACTAGAAAATCTTTCTTGTGTTTGTTACAGGGCTTGGAAGCCAGTGCAGTGAGTTTTCATAATGAGTGTATTAACATATATCAAATTGTTTTCTGGCCCCTGGGTAGAAACCCTCTGTGAGAGAAAAAAAAGAAGAGGGAGAAGACAGGAGGGCTTGTGAGTGCGTCAGATACCCTGTGAGAGAGTTGGCCCAGTTAAACTTCCCTGCCACATATGTCAAACGGTCTTGTTTGCAAAGGCTAGTGTTTAAGTGTGGATCTGCTGAGCTTCTCATCTCCTAGCTGGCTGCTTTACTCTGCTCTACTCTGCTGGGCTTGAATAACTGATAAAGGTATGTACTGTCTGGGTCAGGGGCATTGCTGCTTTGTGTGCATGGGATTTGTATTTATTAAATATAATAGAGACCGTGATAAATGTGAGATTAATTAAGCAATAAGAATGGTAATTGTACATTTTCATTGATGCTAGTAGAGAATATTACATTTATAACTTTCCATTGTGAATTAGAATGTCAAATTAAATAATTATATTGATTACAGATACTTGTGTAAAAATATTGTTTCAGCTATAGGCTTCCTATAATTTGTCACAGTTTAGGTATGACTATGTGTGTTAAAATTAATAAGTTTCATGATAACATTCTGACTGTACAATTTACATATTAATTAAATATTGATATTTATTTGGATATATTATATTGTCACTGTATAAGGTTTTTGCTATCAGTATCTACTGTATATTTTTTGCCTAACTACAAACAAACTACAGTTAAGAATGTAACATTTGTATTCTCTTGACCTCCTCTGTAAACTTGATTCTGACTTATAATCATGAATTAATTAATTATACATTGATAAGTATGTTCATAGAGTTCAGACAGCACCTTGCACAGGAATTAGAAACATGACTTAATAGAAGCTTTCTCGCCAATAATTGTTGCTCTTTTGACTCCTAATATAGTAGCTTATGACAGTTTCTAAAAAATATATATTTATTCAACATGCTTTCCCTCCTCTCCCCACTCAACAGAAGTCTACTAGAACCATGTGCTGTCAGAACCCCATCCAGAGGGTAGAGATGGGTGCTGCTCAGCTCCTCTTCGCTGCCATCTTCTGGTCAATGCCTTACACTGGAGCTGCTGCTGTGCTGTCTCTGTCCAAATCCAACCAGACAGACATTCTCCAACTAACTAGGCCTGCCTTCGAGGCAGAGTCTGACTGGAGTAATCTGAATCTTACTAGCATCCACGTGCCTCGTAGCCGAAGGAGGAGAGCCATCTCCTCCAGAGAAATGAATGCCTTGTTGGATTATCACAACCGTGTCCGCTCCCAGGTCTCCCCTCAAGCTGCCAACATGGAGATCATGGTGAGGCCCCTACATCTACTGTACCAGGGCAGGAAAACAAGGGACTGACGCATGACTGACTGACACATGCTAAGGCAGGGCTTACTAACACTCAATCAAATCTGAAACATAACTTTGGTGTTTTTGCTCTACACTAGAGTTAGATTTGACATTTTTGAAATATTTTTTGTCGATGTTTAATCACGTATATTTATTGAATAACTCAAGTGTCGCGTAAGTATGTACACACAAGTAAAACAATGTGGTGAAGAGACGCTAGATAGATAGGACCAGCGGACATCTGTAAAGCCTTCCTCATGCTAGGGGCAGGGTTAATGAGTTTTTATATTTGAGAGGTGTTGAACTGCTGCTCTCTCTCCATGATTTAGGTGTGGGATGGGAAACTGGCAAAATCAGCAGATTCCTGGGCCTCCCGCTGCATATGGGATCATGGACCCTCACAGACCATGAGATATATGGGCCAAAACCTGTCCATCAACTCTGGCAGGTACTTTTGAACTGTCCCTCTTCTTTCCATGTTGCTTATGTGAATGTTTGGTTCAACAATGACTGCCTAAAGAACACTTACTGTATATCTGGTCAAATATGAAGTAGGTTGGTATTTTATGAAAATCCAAAATGTCTCTTTCTTCTCCTAGATACCGATCAGTCATTGAGCTGGTGAGGTCCTGGCAGGATGAGAAAAACTCCTTCTCCTACCCCAACACATGCAGTGGACCAGTTTGTTCCCACTATACACAGGTGTGTGGCTTAGATATTGTACTAAATGTGAATGTATTGACTGGGATGTGTTCTATCCATAGTCTTCTATTTACAGAAGATAAGTACTGTACTGGTATAGTTGATATTTGTATTGGTAAGAAATTGGGTGACTGTGTGTGAGAACTTGTCTGCAATTAATCATGTTGACCATGAGATCTACAGATTGCATCAACAAATTGATACATTGCATCTTTCTGTTTCAGATGGTATGGGCCAATACCAACAGGATGGGATGTGCCATCAACAAGTGCTCAAACATGAACGTGTATGGGAGCTCTTGGAGAACAGCAGTGTTCCTGGTTTGCAACTACTCTATCAAGTAAGTCATGTACACACAAATCCTTCTCTGTTCATAGAAAGAGCAAGCTGTCTTGTTATAATGAACACAAAAAAAGCCAAATCTATAGTATATACCCACTATAGATTAATACGTTTCTTTTTCAATGTACAAGCTATATTCATCAGAACCTTATATTGAAGTGAATATTCTTTAATAATAAAAGGAAACAAACAAACACACAAGATCAGTAGTTAACCACGTTTTATTGCTCTTCCAGAGGGAACTGGGTTGGAGAGGCTCCCTACAAGAGTGGCAAACCATGCTCTGCTTGTCCATCAAAATATGGAGGTTCGTGTAACAGAAACCAGTGTTCCTCCGCTGGTTCAAAAGCCAAAGCCAAGAAACGGAAAAGATATTAAAACATTTTGGCCGTCAGTCACATTTTCCCTGTTTTAATGGAAGACTTTAAATAATTAACTGTTTCTGTTGAACCATTCCATTGATCTCATAAAATAACAACTGCAAGAGAAGATGTGTGAGAATTTCTAAATAATAATAGTAATTTAAAAAAACAATAACTGGTTTTGCAAAGTTGGAAGTAACTAAAAATTACAAAAAAGTTTCTGTGATTAAATTACAGTACCACTATTTTTGTGTTAATTATTAACAAATGTTTGATGCACCACCCACTGGATGGTTAGGCAAGGTCGTCCCCCCCCGTTCCCCCCCCCCCCCCCCTTGGTCATGATGATGTCAATTCTCTCCTCTGCATGGAAATAAGCCTAATTATAAGCCTAAGGAACTTAAATCTACATAAACTCTTGGGTTGCAAAGCTCCATTTGGGGCCAGGACATACAGAACCCAACTACCTAAAACCGGAAGGGAATTATGTTGTATTAATTTGATTATGTCCTTTATTGAAAATGTTGAGAAGATGAGTTCAATATATTTGTAGGTCTATGCCAAAGTGTTTGATAAGTCCACAAACTGTTTGCACTGGTTGATTATTTGGCTCGAGTGACATTTTGCGAAGCTATTTGTATTGAAAATTAAGCACTTTTATAGTTCACTGTTTGCTATTTGTTTTTTATTGTATAATACATATGTTTACTGTAAATTTAGAGACGTAGATCATTTTTGTTATTTGTTCTGTTGTAGACCAATTATCTTTCATAACATTGTAATTCACTTATTACAGGTCATGATTGGCTTGAAAATGACAACACTGTCAAGCGTTCTTTGAATAAAAAAGAAAGGAGTTTAACTCAGTAGTGGGTGTTTTAATAAACCTTACAATTCCAAGGTGCTATTTCACCTATGTCTGTCTTAAAAGGAGGACTTCAAGAGACAACTACTTTTAATAGATTTTCTTCTAATTATCTTTGGGTGGGCGTTTGTTACTAGCAACAGCCAATCAATCCCATCTTACATTTACAGTTGTAAGATGTCAATTCATGTACAGTCTATTAATGTACGCATTAGAGCGTAGATATTATCAAATGGACACAGTGACAGGCTATATTGTGCATATTCTCTCAAATGGCTCCAGGCCTGCATCTGTGCTTATTTAACTAGGAGGCCAAGGGAGGCTAGGGGGATCTGCTCTGCTGTCATGTTTTTCCACCTCATTGATTCTCCATATTCATCCGGAGAGAGAGTCCATCTATGCTATAAAACTGGACTAATGAGGCTTTTATGGTCAGAATTATTGGGATATCTGCGCAATGGACACTCCCGGAACTATACAATTCAATTTGTTCATATCCATTAACAATGAGAGACTGGGAGGCAAATATAAAGTGATTTGTATATTTTATTTAATGGCCACAATGGTTCATATTAATACAAAATATTCTACCTTGTAGTATGTGTCACAAATGTAAGTTTGATGAAAATGCACTGCATGCCTCATTCCTCTTTACATGTTCATGCTCGTAAAATATTTTTGAGTGAAACTTTATGACACCTAATCAATCAAAAAATATTTCAATGTTTTCAGAGGATATCTGATTCCGTGGGAAAACTCCTTTTCAGGACAGCAACATGGGAAACTCCTTTTCAGGACAGCATCTGACCCATACATGCGACCAAAAGTGAAAGTTCCCACAAGGAAAACAAATGCGCTAATTTGTAATAATATCAGTGTGAGACCTGTATATGTTGTCACCTTGCTGCCATCCACAGGGATATTTGTATCAAACTGTATTTGTCTAGTGTTTGTCTGTGCATTGCATAACCTGGACGGATTATTTGTTTTTTCAACCAAAACATTAACTTCATTCACACTCAGCGTCTGAGGTGGGGAGGTAACACCCTCTGTACATGCTCCAATCCAGCTTTCTCTTTCATGTCCCTCTCTCCGCCTTCCCCCTTTCTCGCCGTGGTTGAACAAATGCAGTCTCCCATTCTTCCTTCCTTCCTTTACTCAATGCACACTAATAAAATGTTTGGATATTGAATATAGAAAGAAATACATAACTTGTCTACAGACCGTATTTGAGCTTCTATCATCTAGTTGCTATAGCGACAGCTGCCTGTCATATAGATCTGGTCTCTATACGAGCCTGGTTACTGTTTAACCTCTCCACCCACATTTGCCCAGATTAGGAAAATCAATAAGATAACAGCTAGGAGTACCTACCTACCTACGGCTGGGGCCTTACCTTGCATCAACACTACCTTTCTCACTATAACGCAGGCGGGCGCTAACTTCCATATTTGAAATCCTAGAACTTTAGGAATACAGGAGAAAAAGAAAGACACATTTGAAAGAAACAGGGGGAGGAGAGAGATGGTCAATGTAAACTCACAAGTCAGTACAAGCATGGAGATTCCATTCGCTGATGGTGAGTACACAGTTTCTTTTATCATCTCACGGTTTCGGTGCGTATGGTGGAGCTCACACCAGCTGTTGACTTTGTTTAAACTGTGGTTGGCAATACACACTGCAGAGGGCTTCTCTTCTGGCAGGCAGGTCCATTCAATGTAGAAAATAGCGTCGTCATTTTTGTCTGTGTTTTTGACACGACTGCAATCAAGGAGGTGTGGAGAAGATATGAAGGTTGTTAAAAAGGGCCCCACAATAAGCTGAGACTGACGGATGAGACTCCATTCAGACTGATATGAACCTGGGAAGTCAAAGCTTTGAAGAGTAGAATAATACGATTTAAGGTCCAATATAGGCAGTGGGTAGTATTTGATGAATGGAAAAGACCGAGTCAGAGTGAATCAGGATGGAATCATAGCCAGGATAGTAGAAAGGTGTGAAGAAGAGCGGCCTGAAACGCTGGGCTTTCACCTGAAAAACACATGGGAACCAACTGGGTAAAACTGGAAAAGCATCCAACCACATCAGCAACCTCTGATCCAATTACACTAAAGTTGCCAAAACATGCCTTTTCAGGAGTGTACTGTGTAAATAGCTTGGGGTTGGTTTTCATTATGTCATTCACCACACATGGTATGATTTACATATGAGTCTGGGAGATGTAAAACTCCCCAACCAAACTAGGGATATTAGTCGTCCTAAGAAGGGCACACTAGAGTAGCGTCATTGTTTAATTCAAAACTGTTGGGTTCTTTCTGGTTTTATTATACTGTATATCTTTATACTATGTTTCTTTGTGCAGACATAAAAATGCTGCAAATCACAATGTCACAAGGTCACTCCTCCTAATTTGAGATAGTGCTGACATAATGTCTCATGCATCAGGAGACTTAATAATACTGACATTAGTACGTCACAGCCATGACCTGCAGTTATGAGGTTTTGTCCCTGGACATTACCTGGGCTGCACCATATTCCCTTACAGCAGTGTCATCAACCTTTTCTTGCCCAGGGACCCCCGCCCAGGCAAACCTGCGACCCAGGGACTCCCATCTTGTTTGCAAAGCATGTTTTTTTTCTTCAAATCTTGTCTTATCACCGGGTGAATTATAATGGCATGGAAAAGTAATCAACATTTCAAAATTAATAGATTTGGTAGATAGTTTTTCATGATTTTGACCTCCCCACATTCTAATTGGAAGAAGTGTAAACTCTAAGATCGCCTATACTAGAAAGGTAACGTGAAACTAGGGCTGTGACAATAATGGAATTTTGGGTAATGATGAATTGTCATGCAAATGAACAGTTTTTGGCATAATTGTCTTCTTTAAAAAAATATTTTGAGCTTGTAATGCATCATAATGCATATTTGAAAGACATACCTACTGAATACAACAACGACATACAGTACTTAATTAATACAACACAGCTTTGGTTACACCCGTCTCAAAAGGTTTTGACCGCTTAGAACTTTTGGAAAGGAGGCTTCTCCTCCCAACCGTGCCGTTCTGCTCGTAAAATGATTACCAACTTCATGTAAAAATGAAAAACTGCTATAAATACTTGAATATAAAGTTTAAACCCCCCTTCTCCTAAAATGAATGTATTAAGATGATTATGATGACTATTATACAATAATTGTGCCAGCCCTACTACAAACACATTCGCATATAGCAGCTGTTAAGCTTGTTTTAAACAATGGTTAGCAATGTGTTGGCAAAAATGTACTGCATCATGAAGGGGCCTCGGCCTACAGTCTGGATTCAGACCTACAGTACCAGTCAAACGTTTGGACACACCCACTCATTCAAGGGTTTTTCTTAATTTTTACAATTTCTACATTGTAGAATATTAGTGAAGACATCAAAACTATGAAATAACACATATGGAATCATGTAGTAACCAAAAAAAAGTGTTCAATGAATGAAAATACACTAACATTCAAAAGTTTGGGGCCACTTAGAAATGTCCTTGTTTTTGAAAGAAAAGCAAAAACAATTGTCCAATAAAATAAAATAAAACTGATCAGAAATACAGTGTAGACATTGTTAATGTTGTAAATGACTATTATAGCTGGAAACGGCAGATTTTTAATGGAATATCTACATAGGCGTACAGAGGCCCATTATCAGCAACCATCACTCCTGTGTTCCAATGGCACGTTGTGTTAGCTAATCCAAGTTTATAATTTTAAAAGGCTAATTAATCATTAGAAAACCCTTTTGCAATTATGTTAGCACAGCTGAAAACGGTTGTGTTAATTAAAGAAGCAATAAAACTGGCCTTCTTTAGACTAGGTGAGTATCTGGAGCATCATCATTTGTGGGTTTGATTACAGGCTCAAAATGGCCAGAAACAAAGATATTTCTTCTGAAACTTGTCAGTCTATTCTTGTTCTGGGAAATGAAGGCTATTCCATGGGAGAAATTTCCAAGAAACTGAAGATCTCATACAACGCTGTGTACTACTCCCTTCACAGAACAGGGCAAATTGGCTCTAATCAGAATAGAAAGAGGAGTGGGAGGCCCCGGTGCACAACTGAGCAAGAGGACAAATAAATACATTAGAGTGTCTAGTTTGAGAAACAGACGCCTCACAAGTCCTCAACTGGCAGCTTCATTAAATAGTACCCGCAAAACACCAGCCTCAACGTCAACAGTGAAGAGGTGACTCCGGGATGCTGGCCTTCTAGTCAGAGTTGCAAAGAAGTAGTCATATCTCAGACTGGCCAATGAAAAGAAAAGATTAAGATGGGCAAAATAACACAGACACTGGACAGAGGAAGATTCGGAAAAAAAGTGTTATGGACAAACAAACCTACTGTAAGTTTGAGATGTTCGGATCAGAAAGAAGAACATTCGTGAGATGCAGAAAAAATGAAAAGATGCTGGAGGAGTGCTTGACGCCATCTGTCAAGCGTGATGGAGGCAATGTGATGGTCTGGGGGTACTTTGGTGGTGGTAAAGTGGGAGATTTGTACAGGGTAAAAGGGATCTTGAAGAAGGAAGGCTATCACTCCAGTTTACAAAGCCATGCCATACCCTGTGGACGGCGCTTAATTGGAGCCAATTTCCTCCTACAACAGGACAATTACCCAAAGCACAGCTCCAAACGATGCAAGAACTATTTAGGGAAGAAGCAGTCAGCTGGTATTCTGTCTATAATGGAGTGGCGAGCACAGTCACCGGATCTCAACCCTATTGAGCTGTTGTGGGAGCAGCTTGACCGTATGGTACGTAAGAAGTGCCCATCAAGCCAATCCAACTTGTGGGAGGTGCTTCAGGAAGCATGGGGTGAAATCTCTTCAGATTACGTCAACAAATTGACAACTTGAATGCCAAAGGTCTGCAAGGCTGTAATTGCTGCAAATGGAGGATTCTTTGACGAAAGCAAAGTTTGAGGGACACAATTATTATTTCAATTAAAAATCATTATTTCTAACCTTGTCAACGTCTTGACTATATTTCCTATTCATTTTGCAACTCATTTCATGTATGTTTTCATGGAAAACAAGGACATTTATAAGTGACCCCAAACTTTTGAACGGTAGTGTATATTCTAAATAAATCACTGACAGTGTCACCAGCAAAGCACCCCCACACCATCACACCTCCTCCTCCATGCTTCACGGTGGGAACCACACATGCGGCGATCATCTGTTCACCTACTCTGCATCTCACAAAGACAAGGAGGTCGGAATAATTTTTTTATTTAAATTTGGACTCATCAGACCAAAGGACAGATTTCCACTGGTCTAATGTCCATTGCTCATGTTTACTGGCCCAAGCAAGTCTCTTCTAATTATTATTGGTGTCCTTTAATAGTGTTTCTTTGCAGCAATTTGACCTGATTCACAGTCTTCTCTGAATAGTTGATGTTGAGATGCATCTGTTACTTGAACTCTCTACTTATTTGGGCTTCAATTTCTAAGGCTGTTACTTCTAATGAACTTATCCTCCCTTAGTTAACTAAGCAAGTCAGTTAAGAACAAATTTCTATTTACAATGACGGCCTACCCCGGCCAAACCCAGACGACACTGAGCCAATGGTGCGCCGCCCTATGGGACTCCCAAGCCCGGCCAGATGTGATTCAGCCTGGATTTGAACCAGGGACTGTAGTGATGCCTTTTGCACTGAGATAGACTGCTGCGCCACTCGGGAGTCCAGTTGTTACAACTGCACTTGAAGAGTGCACTTGAAGAAACTTTCAAATTTCTTGAACTGTTCCACATTGACTGAACTTCATGTCTTACGGTAATGATGAACTGTCGTTTCTCTTTACTTATTTGAGCTAATCTTGCCATAATATGGACTTGGTCTTTTACCAAATAGGGCTATCTTCTGTATACCACCCGTACTTTGTCACAACACAACTGATTGGCTCAAACGCATTAAGAAGGAAATTACACAAATTCACTTTTATCAAGGCACACCTGTTAATTGTAATGCACTCCAGGTGACTACCTCATGAAGCTGGTTGAGAGAATGCCAAGAGTGTGCAAAGGTGTCATTAAGGCAAAGAGTGGCTACGTTTAAGAATTTGTTTAACACTTTTCTGGTTTCTACATGATTCCATGTGTGTTATTTCATAGTTTTGATGTCTTCACTATTATTTTACAATGTAGAAAATAGTAAAAATAAATAAAAACCCTTGAATGAGTAGGTGTGTCCAAACTTTTGACTGGTACTGTATATATACAGTGCCATCAGAAAGTATTCATACCCCTTGACTTATTTCACATTTTGCTACAGCCTGAATTCCAAATGGATTCAATATATTTATTTTGTGACCCATCAACACACAATACCCTATAATGACAAGTTGAACATTTCAATTGGACCTTTATTTAACTAGGCAAGTCAGTTAAGAACAAATTCTTATTTACAATGACAGCCTACCAGGGAACAGTGGGTTAACTGCCTTGCTCAGGAGCAGAACGACAGATTTTTACCTTGTCAGCTTGGGGATTCAATCCAGCAACCTTTTGGTTACTGGCCCAACACTCTAACCACTAGGCCACCTGCCTCCCCTAACATGTTTATAGAAACATTCGCATTTTTTTTTTTTATGAAATACCAAAATATCTCATTAACATAAGTATTCAAACCCCTGAGTCAATACATGTGAGAATAACCTTTGGCAGCGATTATAGCTTTGAGTCTTTCTGGACGAGTCTCTAAAAGCTTTGCATACCTGGACTGTAAAATATTTAGGAACATTTACTGTCATCTTGGTAAGCAACTCCAGTGTATATTTGGTGTTGTCTTTTAGGTTATTGTCCTGCTGAAAGGTGAATTTGTCTCCCAGTGTCTGTTGGAAAGCAGACTGAACCATGTTTCCCTCTAGAATTTTGCCTGTGCTTAGCTCTATTCCATTTATTTTTATCATAAAAAAAACTTCCTAGTCCTTGCCAATGACAAGTATACTCATAATATGACGCAGTCACCACCATGCTTGAAACTATGAAGAGTAGTACTCGGTGATGCGTTGTGTTGGATTTGCCCCAAACATAACGCTTTGTATTCAGGACATAAAGTATATTTCTTTGCCACATTTTTTGCAGTTTTACTTTAGTGCCTTATTGTAAACAGGATGCATGTTTTGTAATATTTTTATTCTGTGCAGACTTCCTTCTTTTCACTCTGTCATTTATGTTAGTATTATTGAGTACCTACAATGTTGTTGATCCATCCTCAGTTTTCTCCTATCACAGCCATTAAACTCTGTAACTGTTTTAAAGTCACCAATGGCCTCATGTTGAAATCCCTGAGTGGTTTCCTTCTTCTCCAGCAACTGAGTTAGGAAGGACGCCTGTATCTTTGTAGTGACTGGGTGTATTGATACACCATCCAAAGTGTAATTAATAACTTCACCACGCTCAAAGTGTCAGATTTTTTAAAAATGTACCCATATACCAATAGGTACCCTTCTTTACAAGGCTTTTGAAAACCTCCCTGGTCTTTGTGGTTGAATCTGTGTTTGAAATTCACTGCTCGACTGAGGTACGTTACAGATAAGCGTATGTGTGGGGTACAGAGATGAGGTAGTCATTCAAAAATCAAGGTAAGGCACAGTGGTCTAAGTGGCACAGTGGTCTAAGGCACTGAATTTCAGTGCTATCTGTGCCACTAGAGATCCTGGTTCAAGTCCAGGCTCTATCGCAGCCGGCCCTGACTGGGAGACCCACGGGGCGGTGCACAATTGGCCCAGCGTCGTCTGGGTTAGGGGAGGGTTTGGCTGGCAGGGATGTTCTGTTCCATTGCGCTCTAGCGACTCCTGTGGCAGACTGGGTGCAATGCATGCTGACACGGTCGCCAGGTGTACAGTGTTTCCTCCGACACATTGGTGCTTCTGAGTTAAGTGGGTATCATGTCAAGAAGCTGTGCGGCTTGGCTGGGTTGTGTTTTGCAGGACGCATGGCTCTCAACCATCGCCTCTCCTGAGTCTGTACGGGAGTTGCAGCAATGAGACAAGACTTTAACTACCAATTGGATCCCACTAAATTGGGGCAAAAAAATATTTTAATAAAATAAAAAAAATCAAGGTAAACCCTATAATGGCACAAAGAGTGAGTCCATACAACTTATTATGTGACTTGTTAAGCAAATGTTTCATGCAGCGCGATACATCTCCTTCGCATAGAGTTGATCAAGCTGTTGATTGTGGCCTGTGGAATGTTGTCCCTCTCCTCTTCAATGGCTGTGCGAAGTTGCTGGATATTGGCAGGAACTGGAACACACTGTCATAAACGTCGATCCAGAGCATCCCAAACGTGCTCAATTGGTGACATGTCTGGTGAGTATGCAAGCCATGGAAGAACTAGGATATTTTCAGCTTCCAGGAATTGTGTACATATCCTTGCGACATGGGGTTGTGCATGATCACGCCGAAACATGAGTTGATGGTGGTGGATGAATGGCACAACAATGGGCCTCAGGATCTTGTCATGTTATCTCTGTGCATTCAAATTGCCATCGATAAAAATGCAATTGTGTTCATTGTCCGTAACTTATGCCTGCTCATACCATAACCCCACTTCCACCATGGGGCACTCTGTTCACAATGTTGACATCAGCAAAACGTTCGCCCATATGCCTGCCATCTGCCTGATACAGTTGAAACCGGTTCATCTGTGAAGAGCACACTTCTCTAGCGTGACAGTGGCCATCGAAGGTGAGCATTTGCCCACTTAAGTAGGTTACGACGCCAAACTGCAGTCAGCTCAAGACCCTGGTCAGAATGATGAGCATGCAGATGAGCTTCCCTGAGACAGTTTCTGACTATTTGTGCAGACATTTTTCGGTTGTGCAAACCCACAGTTTCATCAGCTGTCCGGCTGGCTGGTCTCAGACGATCCCACAGGTGAAGAAGCCAGATGTGGAGGTCCTGGGCTGGCATGGTTACACGTGGTCTGCGGTTGTGATGCCGGTTGGATGTACTGTTAAATTATCTAAAATGACATTGGAGGCGGCTTATGGTAGAGAAATGAACATCCAATTATCTGGAAAGAGCTCTGGTGGACATTCCTGCAGTCAGCATGCCAATTGCACGCCTCAAAACTTGAGACATCTGTGGCATTGTGTTGTGTAATAAAACTGCACATTTATAGTGGCCTTTTATTTCCCCCAGCACAAGGCTCACCTGTGTAATGATCATGCTGTTTAATCAACTTCTTGATATGCCACACCTGTCAGGTGGAAGGGTTATCTTGGCAATGGAGAAATGCTCACTAACAAGGATGTAAACAAATTTGTGCACCACATTTGAGAGAAATAAGCTTTTTGTGCGTATGGAACAATTCTGGGATCTTTTATTTCAGCACATGAAACATGGGACCAACACTTTACATGTTGCGTTTATATTTTTGTTCAGTATATTTAGGCTTGCCATAACAAAGGGGTTGAATTCTTATTGACTCAAGACATTTCAGATTTTCATTTTTAATTAATTTGTAATAATTTCGACAAACAATTCTACTTTGACATTATGGGGTATTGTGTGTAGGCCAATGATACAAAATCTACATTTAATCCATTTTAAATTCAGGCTGTAACACAACAAAATGTGGAAAAAGTCAATAATAATATATACTGTATATATTCACGGACCCCCAGCAGTACCTCGACCCCTGGTTGAATACCCCTACCTTACAGTATACAGTTCATTACTTTTGACCAGAGTTAGTGCACTATATAGGGAATAGGGTGCCAAATCAGAAGCACTATCAGCCATCCTGGGATGTGACTTTTGACAATAACATCTGTTTTCCTGGACTTGGACAGGAGTGATCTGCCATTTGAGATGGAAGGCTATGCCATTATTTATTAACAGTTTATTACACACATAGAGTAAATACAACAATGCTAAAAGCAGTGCAATGATCAAACCGAGAAGTGAATCTACATAGATGTTCCTGTTATTGAACTGAGTTAAGGAGATACGTCTATAATAAATCTGTGATACGTCTGCGTCTCTATGGGGTTGGACAGAACTAGTCCCTCCTCAACAGTAATATCAACACTATAAACAATTATCAACAGCCACATAACAATAATAAACAGCTAAAATTGAGGGTTTTCTTGTAATTTACGATCCCTCCTCTTAAACCGATTGTACTGCTGCCTGATGCAACAAGCCACCATACGTTCAGTGTAAAATTCAAATGTATATTTCACTTAGCTTCAGGTCATATATTGAGATGAATCGCTCAACCGTCACAACTTGGACAAACTACTACTGGCGCTCTGATGCTTGCAGAATCAGTTGGCAAATGTAAACACAACAAAAGCCATAGAACAGCCCTTCAGCGAACGGATCTGTTTACCCAAAATGCTGAATGACTTTGTGGTGGGCTCTGATTGGCTGAACCAGTCAACTCTCTGCCCTATCAGTGACAGGACAAGAATGAACTAAAGCAACTCAAGTAACCCCAAACAGGCCAGCCCTCCCATTTGTTAACATATAAATAAAGTTAGTGGAATGCAATATAATTCACCTTTCTATTGCTTAGGACTGGGTGCAATCTGCAATTTCTGTATGTTTACTGTCAGTCAGAATGTAATTTAAAAAAATATGTATTTAACCTTTATTTAATAAGGTTTGGCGTACGGGCCATATATACAGTACGACCCATATACACCTTGTTGTCTGCTAGGAGGCAGTGCTTGTGAATGCTGATAGTGTCAATCACTTCAGTTTACAGTAGTACATACTGTCATCAATCAAAATGAAAAGAAATCTCTCTAACGAGAATGACAGGATGTGAATGAAGGGCTTTTGGAAAGAGACACTGGGCACAACACAGTTCTAAAGTGGAGAGTTTTCTAATCTGGAGCAGTAGACGTATGCTTTAGTTCACAGACAGACAAATCCTGTTTCTCTCTAATCATCATCTCAAAACCATCTCATTCGGCATTCTTCTGCTATTTCATGACAGCTCTCTTTGCTTGGATAGGCTACATGCTTGAACTTTTCCTCCTCATATACACTACCGTTCAAAAGTTCGGGGTCACTTTGAAATGTCCTTGTTTTTGAAAGAAAAGCACATTTTTTGTCCATTAAAATAACATCAAACTGATCAGAAATACAGTGTAGACATGATTAATGTTGTAAATGACTATCGTAGCTGGAATTGGCAGATTTTGTATGGAATATCTACATTGGCCTATAGAGGCCCATCATCAGCAACCATCACTCCTGTGTTCTAATGGCACGTTGTGTTAGCTAATCCAATTTTATAATTTTAAAAGGCTAATTGATCATTAGAAAACTCTTTTGCAATTATGTTAGCACAGCTGTAAACTGTTGTGCTGTTAATGAATTAATACAACTGGCCTTCTTTAGACTATTTGAGTATCTGAAGCATCAGCAGTTGTGGGTTCGATTACAGGCTCAAAATGGCCAGAAGCAAAGATCTTTCTTCTGAATCTCGTCAGTCTATTCTTGTTCTGAGAAATGAAGGCTATTATGAGAGAAGTTGCCAAGAAACTGAAGATCTCGTACAACGCTGTGTACTACTCCCTTCACAGAACAGCGCAAACTGGCTCTAACCAGAATAGAAAGAGGAGTGGGAGGCCCCGGTGCACAACTGAGCAAGAGGACAAGTACATTAGAGTGTATAGTTTGAGAAACAGACGCCTCACAAGTCCTCAACTGGCAGCTTCATTAAATAGTAGCCGCAAAACACCAGTCTCAACGTCAACAGTGAAGAGGTGACTCCGGGATGCTGTCCTTCTAGACAAGAGTTACAAAGAAAAAGTCATATCTCAGACTGGCCAATAAAAATAAAAGATTAAGATGGGCAAAAGAACAGAGACACTGGACAGAGGAACTCTGACCAGAAGGCCAGCATCCCAGTCACCTCTTCACTGTTGACGTTGAGACTGATGTTATTTTAATGGACCAAAAATGTGCTTTTCTTTCAAATACAAGGACATTTCTAAGTTACCCCAAACTTTTGAACAGTGGTGCATATGTTTTATTTATCCTTTATTTTTAACCATAGAAGTCAAATTGAGACTGGCATTTCTTTTTAAGACCTGGGCTCAACTCATATAATAAGTTAACACGGTCTAGATGTTTTTATTTATTTCTGTTATTTTACCTATATTTTACAAAATGAGTCTCATTGAGATTAACAATCTCTTTCACAAGAGAGACCTAGCCAAAATAGCAGCACACAAAATTACAGATACATTTACATTTAGATGTGTGTTAGTGTTAAAGCCAGGTAAGCAGATCTCCCCATTAGCAGTGTGCGTGGATGGGGGTATTACACTCCAATCAAATCTCATTGTGCCAGGCATTATAGGATTATCCCCCCCCCACACGCACACACACACGCACACGCACACACACACACACACGCACACGCACAGACTTTTCAAAAAAGTTTTCAAAAACGTTTTCCTTCCTTGTCAGGAAATTTGGGTGAATTGTTAGGACACTGGGGTCCTGATAAGGTAGAAAAACAAGTACACACACACACACACACACACACACACACACACACACACACACACACACACACACACACACACACACACACACACACACACACACACACACACACACACACACACACACACACTGGGTAAGTGGCTTAGCTTATGGCCCTACATCCCCACTGGCTACAGCCCCATAGCTTCCGTCCCTTACACACAAACTCCCACACACACTCGTGTACGGCCGGGCAGGGCCTGGGTGAGCACTGTAGTGTGCTCCCAGTGAGAGGGGAGAGAGAGGCTGATTGGTCTACGGTCTCGTCACTGGGCCTGGTCACTGTCAGGGCTCAGCTATCCACAGTCAGGAGGATGTATGGAGAGAAGCATGGAACACTGCACGGTCACCTCACCACTCCAGGTACAGTCAGGAACACATGTAACAGACAAGTATTCTGTAGTTCTACAACTGTTGTGCTATGACTGTAGTACTGTAGCACCATAACTTTCCGAATACAACCGTTCAACAGATATTGACCATATGACCTGTTACACATACTTTTACATAGCTGATGGATACAGAGAGAGGAATTTCATCAGTGCGTATGGTAGATTAACTCCACCACACAACAAGCAACTTGGCTGTTTGTTTACGTTTCAAACCATGGGACTGTGTTCCAAGAGCAGTCGAAGTAAAGCTGTGGACGGATTGCTCACAGAACGAAGATTCGTGTCGTTCGTTAGTTGAATTAACACATTCTGACTTGATCATTTTTTGCTGTGTATGAAAATGGACACATTATTGTAGGTCTGTAGTTATTGATGTGGTGATACCATATTGGTCATGTAAAAGGTAAAGTTATACAGTGTATTATTGTTGTTGTGTATCATTTTACCTTCTATGTTGAGATTATTCAAACAAAATTGGGAAAACTGCCGATTAATTAATTTGCTCTGAAAGTTGAACGTCACCCGCAAAGTTGTCTTCTTGGGCAACTATCACCTACAAAAATAATGGGATACTGCATCTTTTGTCCACAAGGTGGCACTGCAACCCAGTGATTCCCTTCTCTATTATACGGGTCAGTCTGTGACATCTACCTCATCATTAGGCCTACATTAGGCCTTCTCATCAATTACGCCTCATCTTTCAACTCCCAATAGAGTTGAACTGTTCATCAAGCTCAGTCAGTAGAATATAGGTGAAAGGGTGATGAACTGTCATAATGGGGCCAATGAGTTTGTTTGAATGTTGAGTTTATGAAAGAGGCACCAATGTCAGTTGCTGTCTAGCTTCTGATGCTACTTAGGTATTTGTTCATTTTAAAACCATTCTTGTGAAGATGAAGGATAAGGTTGAAATCCTTCTCTTATAGTATCTTGTGTTTTCTTCCTGATCATGAGGTCAAATGACTATTGATTGGTTGATGACAGAAGAAAGAACCTATTACAGCAGACAGAGATAACCGGTCACGGCAGCCGTGTGCTGACAGATAGGATTGGGCTAGGAAGAGGCAAAATGAATTCTCAGCAAAACAGCGGTTAATGATTAAAGGGCTTTATCAAGACACTGTAATTGATTTACGTGGAGCATCGCGCTAAATGTTTATTGATGCAATTGTTTACTTATTTAGTGTACAGACATGGGGCTACTTGAGTTTTCCTCTCGCATGGTGGAAAAAACAACTAGGGGTGGATGTATAAGAATATATTCCAATGGTAGTCTGTTTTAGTTTAGAAGGTTTTGCATGTAGACGGTAGTCTACATTTTATATGTAAAATCCTTGACTGTTGAAAGTTATCTACAAACAGAGTGAAGAAGTTTTCTTACTTCAACTGTTTTTAATGTTTTATTTTTGTAGAGAATCTTGCTTTAACAAATGATTTATGATTACCTAGTGGAAGTCTAAACCTTACTTTTACAAGAATATGAGTCTCTTTTATTTTTTTTAGATTTCCAGTGACAAACAAATAGGATTTCTCTGTGGTAAATTGGAGTGTGGGACTGTGAGCAAGGAATAATCTTCCTCGATTTCTAGCTAATTTTAAGCTCTATTTGCAAATGTGTTTATTGCCCAATAACATTGGGGTTATGGGGGCTGAGCAAAATTAGATCCTAGTAGTTTATCATTACCCTAAGAACAAACAGCCATGGGTCAGGACTATGATAACTTTTCAGTTGATTCAGAGAACTATTTGAACAATCTCAGTTCTTTTTCATATGAAGATGCATACATTTTCACATTTTCTTGCTGTAAATCCCACAAGGAGACTTTGAGTACTTCCAAGTTTGTGGATTTGATGAGAGTAATTGAAAGGTCAATCATGTGGATAGCACAAGGCCTACATAGCATTATTTTCATTTTGGTTTCCTCCTCTGTACTTGAATCAATGATAAAGCTCTGGACCAAATTATACACGTTCAAATCTCTGAAGTTGACTATTGGTGCCACAATCATAACTCTCTGTGGTTCTCTGCTCCAACCTGAGGTGGCAGACTAAAAGCTGTCTAAAAAATAAAGGCACATTGAAAAGAGTAACATGTTCCTACTGTGTAGGCCTCTGGGAGTCTACTACCACTGCAAGTTTTAGCTTCAATGTTGTTTCAGACATTTGCACAAAATTGTTTTGAGTCAAAACAATGTGTTTCACCTCAGCTTATCTGGAAAAATGAACTTTTTCTTTTCTGATGTACGTTTTAACAAACAAGACACAAGAGGTATAAGTCTTGGTCAGTGCTAGCTAAAACAGAGGGGAGGACAATCAAGTCAAGTCACTTGTAAACATAACATTTCAATTGTATCATCAACACTAAAGCAACCACTAAAACACTAAATATAAGAATCATTTCAACCAATGTCAACACGAAGACAGGCAGTCAACAATTTTCCAACAGTACAGACACAGTGATAATCCCACTGGTCAACCGAAGGGGCTTGTAGTTGCACAAGATGTGTGATTTGCAGATAGTTATCATCTGTTGACAAGGTCTTCGCCTGCCATGACACTACTACTACTCACATGGTATCTCCTACATCTAACACACAGACAGACAGAGCAGCGCAGGCTCAACACCGGCCTAAAATATGCTGCAACGAGCACATTGCCTCCTTGTTCTCGCTTCCACTCTTCTTATCAATATCTACAGCACTGTATCGTACACACATCAAAAACACTTACATTTTCCCTGCGCTGAAGCTCTCCTAAAAAGAATATGTTCTCATATATAGTATATTCCAAATATCATTGACTCTTGGTTTCCCCCCAGCTGTTACCTCCAGTTATTTGTTTTTATCCTCACTAGCTCTTTCCATTGGGATCGGACGTGTGGAGTGAATAAGAGTCATTCAGTGGAAGGTACAAATAGGCAGTGGTTAACAAATGGAGTTTGGTCAGTGGTCGGACTATTCAGATTCCTATTCAGAAGACAGACAGGACTTTGTTCACAACTGGAGTTTGAAGTTAGTTTCAAAGGGGAGAATCACACTAGTGTTACATCAGGTCTCATCAGCATTCAGTCCTTTGACTTTTAGCCTCGGGCTGTTTGGGTGACTGATTATAAGACTGACAGGACAGGACTTCCATACACACGTCATACACAGATGAACATGGCTACTTCATATGTGTGTGACGAGGACTGCCTGTGTCAAAAGGGAGCGTGAGGGAACACGTTACATCATGTTAAAAAAATGGAATAACTTTGTTGAAAAACAAATGTCTGTGTATTTCACAGAAATAAACGATTTGTCTGGAAGAAATTTCACTTTGAGCGTTTATATGGACTGCATGTTACTGCTAAAGATCTAGTCTTCTGACTGTTGTGTTAGGGTCTGTGCCCGGTGCAGGTTAAAACAGGTTAAAGTGAACTAGTTAAATCAGCAGGCTTCTCTGATTACTCTGTGATAAGATACTCAGGAGGCTACTTTGGCTGCTCTATGATAACCCCCTGCTCTGCCCATCCCATCGTTGCCGTTTCTGTGCCGTGGGAATGTACGACATACAGGTTAACAGGAACTAATGTTAAACATACGACCTCATATAATAGCACTCTCCATATTTGAAAAAGCATGACAGATCATATAGTTACTAAGATGACAAATGATCATTGACGATTATATTTAGCATACTATGACATGGAATCGTGTTAGCAGCATGTATATGACATGGAAGTCATGCAAATAATCAATATTATCCAGAACTCCCACATTTAGTTAAAAATCTCCCATTTGCACAACATGAGATAAATGATCATTAGTAAAATACTGAAAGTTACTAAAACGTAGACAAGGTATGTCAGTTTAAGGTGAGGATCCAAAAAGTAGCTATCAGTATCTTTCTATACCCGAACAGTCTGTCACTGCCTGAGTGTGAATAAGAAAACATTAACCTTGCAGATTACACTTTATAGAGCAGTATATGACTGTTCTTGGACGAGTTCACAGAAAATGAAGATGGGAGCTTGCGATAATAAAGACGTTTAATGGCTAAGGAGATAAGATTTCTTCTAAGTGACTCATTCCCCTCATTCCGTCACACAGATTTCCCTCTCGCTACCTTCTGGTTCTTCACGATCATTACCGCCGTGGTGATTGAGCAAATATGGCCACTTGAGGGGCGTTCCAACAGTCTTTTGTATGTGGCCCAAACCCTATTCCCTTGTGCACTACTTTTGACTAGAGCTCTATGGGCCCTGGCCAAGAGTACTGCACTGTATAGGGAATAGAGTGCTGTTTGGAACTCAACCGAAGTGCTTCATGATCATTACTGCCGTGGTGCTCAAGCAAACATGAACAAATATGGGCACTTGAGGGGTGTTCCACTAGAGTCTGTGTCTACCAAAGATGTGGAGAAGTAATCAATTGTAATGACCTCTGTTCAGACTTACTTGTATGATATACACCTAGAAGCTCTGGCGAGGCCCTAGATTAGTCGCATGTTCTATTTGACCACCTCGTGTCATCCATTGATAAAACAATTTGTGGCAGGCTACACATCTTCCTATCTCAAGCTCAAAGAAGTGTGAAGATTCTTCAGTGACATTTTCTTTGTGATTCTAAATCGGTGTTCATCCATTTGACTGGTTGTAGTGGACAATCAAATTCTAACATTTTCACTTGATCTTCTCTACACTCTCAGGCGGATCACTGTGACTTAACCACAGGAATGTTTTGATTCGGAAGAAGATTTTATTTGCTGAATCCTATATATGCTCTGGGTGGGTAGTTATCAACTCCACCAGCCTGCGTTTTACTGCTCTGAGGTCTCGGTGAACCCAAGATCATTGACCTATCGCTTTGTACTGGCACCTTCCTTCAAATACAAGACTGCTGTTTACCATGTCATATTTACTTACACAGTGGGGCCAGCATATTTGCGTATTCTGCAACATTTATTCTTTCTAAAATCAGTTGCTTTATATAAGTGTTGACTGTATTAGACCTTTAAAGATGATGTCATCTTACGAACTTATGATACACTTTCGAGTATTATAATACTTTTCTCGCAGCGCGTTCTGTTCTCACATTCTTGTTAAGCCACTTTAATTTGGTAAATCCTGCTGAAAGCTTTCTAATACGGTGCCTGCTTTCCCCAAAATGAACTCGTTAGGGCTTGAGACTCGTATCCCAATCCCAATGTGGTCCTAAAAACATAGGCTCCTGCCAAATCAAATCAAATTCTATTGGTCGCATACACATGTTTAGCAGATGTTAGTCCGGAGTGTAATATTCACGTATTCTTCAGGTATACTATATATTCTATCCACATACTGTCCATAATTTCTATACAACCCATCACACACATATAGTGCATTCAGAAAGTATTCAGACCCTTTGACTTTTTCCACATTTTGTTATGCTACAGCCTTATTCAAAAATGTTTTAAATACATTTTTTTCCTTATCAATCTACACACAATACCCCATAATGACAAAGCAAAAACAGGTTTTAGAAATGTTTGCAAATGTATTAAAAATAAAAACAGAAATACCTTATTTACGTACAGTACCAGTCAAAAGTTTGGACACACTTATTCATTCCAGGGTTTTTCTTTACTTTTACTATTTTCTACATTGTAGAATAATAGTGAAGACATCAAAACTATGAAATAACACATATGGAATCATGTAGTAACCAAAAAAGTGTTTGTCACGATCTTCATAATAACTGGACCAAAGCGCAGCGTGATCTGGGTTCCACATCTTTATTTACTATGTGAATCTCAAAGCAAAACAAAACAATAAATGAACAAACGAAACGTGAAGAAAATGCAGTGCTCACAGACACTACACAAAAACAAGATCCCACAAAGCACAAAGGGGAAATGGCTGCCTAAATATGATCCCCAATCAGAGACAACGATAAACAGCTGCCTCTGATTGGGAACCATACCAGGCCAACATAGAAATATAATTACCTAGATGACCCACCCTAGTTACACCCCGACCTAACCAACATAGAGACTAAAAAGCTCTCTATGGTCAGGGCGTGACAGTGTTAAACAAATCAAAATATATTTAACATTTGAGATTCTTCAAAGTAGCCACTCTTTGCCATGATGACAGCTTTGCACACTCTTGGCATTCTCTCAACCAGCTTCATGATATAGTCACCTGGAATGATCAAGAAGGAGAGTGATGGATTGCGGCATCAGATGACCTGGCCTCCACAATCACCCGACCTCTACCCAATTAAGATGGTTTGGGATGAGTTGGACCGCAGAAAGAAGGAAAATCAGCCAATAAGTGCTCAGCATGTGTGGGAACTGCTTCAAGACTGTTGGAAAAGCATTCCAGGTGAAGCTGGTTGAGAGAATGTCAAGTGTGTGCAAAGCTGTCATCAAGGCAAAGGGTGGCTACTTTGAAGAATCTCAAATCTCAAATATATTTTGATTTGTTTAACACATTTTTGGTAACTACATGATTCTATATGTGTTATTTCATAGTTTTGATGTCTTCACTATTATTTTACAATGTACAAAATAGTAAAAAAAAAAAAAAGGAAAAATAAAGAAAAACAATTGAATGAGTAGGTGTGTCCAAATTTTTGACTTTCGAAATTGAGCTCAGGTGCATCCTGTTTCCATTGATCATTCTTGATATGTTTCCACAACTTGATTGGAGTCCACCTGTGGTAAATTCAATTGATTGGACATGATTTGGAAAGGCACACACCTGTCCATATACGTTCTCACAGTTGACAGTGCAGGTCAGAGCAAAAAGCAAGCCATGAGGTCGAAGAATTTGTCCGTAGAGCTCCGAGACAGGATTGTGTCGAGGCACAGATCTGGGGAAAGTTACATGGAAGAAGTTTGGAACCACCAAGACTCTTCCTAGAGCTGGCCGCCCTGCCAAACTCAGCAATCGGGGGAGAAGGGCCTAGGTCAGGGAGGTGATCAGGAACCCATGGTCACTCTGACAGAGCTCCAGAGCTCCCCTGTGGGGATGGGAGAACCTTCCAGAAGGACAACCATCTCTGCAGCACTTCACAAATCAGGCCTTTATGGTATAGTGGTCAGACCAAAGCCACTCCTCAGTAAATGCACATGACAGCCCGCTTGGAGTTTGCCAAGAGGCACCTAAAGGACTCTCAGACCATGAGAAACAAGATTCTCTGGTCTGACTGAACTCTCTGGCCTGAATGCCAAGTGTCACGTCTGGAGGAAACCTGGCACCATCCCTACGGTGAAGCATGTTGGTGGCAGTATCATGCTGTGGGGATGTTTTTCAGCGGCAGGGACTGGGAGACTAGTCAGGATCGAGGGAAAGATGAATGGAGCAAAGTACAGAGAGATCCTTGATGAAAACCTGCTCCAGAGCGCTCTGGACCTCAGACTGGGGTGACGATTCACTTTCCAACAGGACAACGACCCTAAGCACACAGCCAAGACAACGCAGGAGTGGCTTCGGTACAAGTCTCTGAATGTCCTTGAGTGGTCCAGCTAGAGCCCAAGGACCAGCTAGAGGCCAGGGTTGAACCCGATCGAACATCTCTGGAGAGACCTGAAAATAGCTGTGCGGCAACGCTCCCAATCAAACCTGACAGAGCTTGATAGGATCTGCAGAGAATAATGGGAGAAACTGCCCAAATACAGGTGTGCCAAGCTTGTAGCGTCATACCCAAGAAGACTCGAGGCTGTAATCGCTGCCAAAGGTGCTTCAACAATGTACTGAGTAAAGGGTCTGAATACTTATGTAAATGTGTTATTTCAGTTTTATATTTAGAATACATTTGACATTTTTTATTAAAAAAACAGTTTTTGCTTTTTCATTATGGGATATTGTGTGTAGATTGTTGAGGGGGAAAAAATTATTTATTCCATTTTAGAATTAGGCTGTAACATAACAAAATGTGGAAAAAGTCAAGGGGTATGAATACTTTCCGAATGCACTGTATATATATATATATGTGTGTGTGTGTGTGTGTGTGTGTGTGTGTGTGTGTGTGTGTGTGTGTGTGTGTGTGTGTGTGTGTGTGTGTGTGTGCGTGCGTGCGTGCGTGCGTGCGTGCGTGTGTGTGATGGGATGGGATGTGTAGACATTATGGACAGAATGTGGATAGAATATGTAGTATATCTGAAGAATACGTGGATAGAATACTATATGTACAGCAATAGTTGGATAGGATGGCCTTGACTAGAATACAGTATATACACATGAAATGGGTACAACAGTATGTAAACATTATTAAAGTGACCAGTGTTCTATTATTAAAGTGACCAGAGTTCCAAGTCTATGTACATAGGCAGCAGCCTCTAAGGCGCAGGGTTGAGTAACCGGGTGGTAGCCGGCTAGTGACCGTGACTGAAGTTCAGGGCAGGGTACTGGGCGGATGCCGGATAGTGGTGACAAACCAATGACATTAGTGACCAAACAGCGCTCTAAAAAGCTTTACATTTGACTAAGGAGCAATTTCTTTTAACAAAAAAGTTTCTGAAGAGTTTGGTCACATTACTTTGTTATGTGCGTACAGAATTTTGTGAAACAATTAACTCTTTTACATAAAGGCAACCATTTTTTCCCCCAGCAATAGTTATTTATCTGGTTTAATATGCAAGAATTAACTGAGACATTTTACATGTGGATGTACAGTGGCAGTCAAAAGTTTGGACACACCAACTCATTCAAGGGGTTTTCTTTATTTTTTACTATTTTCTACATTGTAGAAGAAAAACTAAGTGTTAAACAAATCAAAATATATTTGAGATTTGAGATTCTTCAAATAGCCACCCTTTGCCTTGATGACAGCTTTGCACACTCTTGCCATTCTCTCAACCAGCTTCATGAGGCAGTCACCTGGAATGCATTTCAATTAACAGGTGTGATTTTTAAAAGTTAATTTGTGGAATTTCTTTCCTTCTTAATGCGTTTGAGCCAATCAGTTGTGTTGTGACAAGGTAGGGGTGGTATACAGAAGATAGCCGTATTTGGTAAAAGACCAAGTCCATATTATGGAAAGAACAGCTCAATTAAGCAAAGATAAACGACAGTCCATCATTACTTTAAGACATGAAGGTCAGTCAATAAGGAACATTTCAGGAACTTTGAATGTTTCTTCAAGTGCAGTTACAAAAACCATCAAGCGCGATGATGAAACTGGCATTCATGAGGAACGACACAGGAAAGGAAGACCCAGAGTTACCTCTGCTGCAGAGGATATGTTCATTAGAGTTACCAGCCTCAGAAATTGCAGCCCAAATAAATGCTTCACAGAGTTCAAGTAACAGACATATCTCAACATCAACTGTTCAGAGGACACTGCATGAATCAGGCCTTCATGGTAGAATTGCTGCAAAGAAACGACTACTAAAGGACACCAATAATAAGAAGAGACTTGCTTGGGCCAAGAAACACGAGCAATGAACATTAGACCGGTGGACATCTGTCCTTTGGTCTGATGAGTCCAAATTTTAGATTTTTGGTTCCAACCGCCATGTCTTTGTGAGACGCAGAGTAGGTGAACGGATGATCTCTGCATGTGTGGTTCCCACCGTGAAGCATGGAGGAGGTGTGATGGTGTTGGGGTGCTTTGCTGGTGACACTGTTGGTGATTTATTTAGAATTCAAGGCACACTTAACCAGCATGGCTACCACAGCATTCTGCAGCGATACGCCATCCCATCTGGTTTGCGCTTAGTGGGACTATCATTTGTTTTTCAACAGGACAATGACCCAACACACCCAACACTCCAAGCTGTGTAAGGGTTATTTGACCAAGAAGGAGAGTGATGGAGTGCTGCATCAGATGACCTGGCCTCCACAATCCACTGACCTCTACCCAATTGAGATGGTTTGGGATGAGTTGGACCGCAGAGTGAAGGAAAAGCAGACAACAAGTACTCAGCATATATGGGAACTGCTTCAAGACTGTTGGAAACATATTCCAGGTGAAGCTGGTTGAGAGCGTTGGTTGAGAGCGTTGATGAAGGCGTTGGCTAAGAGTGCCTTGGCCTACAAGTTGAGCTTCCAATTCTTTGGTCAAAGACATTTAGTTATTTTATGGTTTTAAAATGGCAGGAAACAACAAGAGGTGATTTCAAGCAAGTAAAGCACAATGATTTGGCTGAGATTCAACATTCATTTTATGTCTCTCATGATATAATTGTTGATCCATTACTGACAGCAAGGTGGAAAGAGAAAGAGGGAAAGAGAGAGAGAGAGAGAGAGAGAGAGAGAGAGAGAGAGAGAGAGCGAGAGAGAGAGAGAGAGAGAGAGAGAGAGATGTGGAAAAGAGTGAGAGATCCGAGTTATGTTTGAGAGAAAAACAACCATGATTCTCCAATAGAGAAGGAGTCTAGTTAAACATCAACCAGACTTCCACCCCACCCCTCCTGGGAGCCTGGGAGGAAGCTCCTCCTGTCAGTCTGACCCAGGCTTCTCATGGCCTCGTCCTCCAGAGCTCTGGAGGAGAGACTGTCCCCATCGCATAGGGGTATCTCTTTTTACTTTTTGGAGGAGGAGCCTGGCCAAATATGGGGGGGGGGGGGGGGGGGGTGAGAAGGGAAGGCACTTAGCTTCATGGACAAGTCTTTTTGATCAACTGTCAGGTAGCTGAGAGGGAATTTGTTTGTCCAAAGCACTGGTAGACATGGACATGGCAGACTATAGTGACGCCCTGGACCCAGCCTACACCACATTGGAATTTGAAAACATGCAAGTGCTCTCCATGGGCACAGGTGAGTCAGAGTCATACGTTGCCTGGTTGAACTTTGAGACTTTTGGCTACTGAAGTTTTAGTTGATGTCATCAAAAGTAGCTGTCATTTGTCCAATCTTGTATTGGATGCAAAAGGATGAGAATGTGCTTTTCTGATAATATGATCACCTTTTGTTGCAATAGTAAAACATTCAGGGGTTTTGCACAATACACACAATGCATCTGGATGATTTGGTGGTGAAACAACTGTTTGGTAGAGAATGACCTTATCCTGTTGTAACTTGTAGACTGTATATTTGACCTAAGATAGAGTTACAACAAATAGATATTCACTATATGATTTAAGTGACATGGACATCACTCTCTTGTTACATGCATCTATGTTCCCACGCATTTCGAGGTCCATACAATGAGAAAAGCATTTCTCAGAGTTCTTTGACAGCATGATAGTTTTTTTGAAAGTGAAACATTGGCCTTTCTAGTCTCCCATGACATTCAGCTGTGAACTTGATTCTGAAATTAAACAATTTCCTCTGAGGAAGAAAAGGCAATGACCCTTGAAAGACAATCGAATTGCATGGCCAATATCATCTGTGTTATTCCTTACTCATTGTACAGGCTTATACACATACATATTCAGATTGTTTATGATACGTAAACAGCATACAGTACATTGTATATGTGTAGTTTATTTCAACAATAAATGTTTTTACCAGTATAATTACAGCTTTACTACACAGGTATAACTGTGAGTAACTCAATGTAAAGTGTTGGCAGAAACCTTCCATACTGTATGATTGATTGAACCAGTCATCTCATTGATGACTTTGAGGGAGGGTGAGACTGCCTGTCTCCAGTGATTGCGTTTTCAGAGGTAATCAAATCCTGGATCAGTTACTGTTTACCTTGACTGGGATTTCAGCTACTACTCAGATAGACAGTAAATACTACTGTAATAGACCATAGCCTGATCATAGCCGTATTAGCCCATTTGATCAATCAGCAATGACACTGACCGACTTTAATGTAATCACTTGATGCCGGTTGTTCTCAACTTTTAAACTAAACTAATCAAAGTGTCTGCCCATTTGATCAATCAGCAATGACACTGACCGACTTTAATGTAATCACTTGATGCCGGTTGTTCTCAACTTTTAAACTAAACTAATCAAAGTGTCTGCCCATTTGATCAATCAGCAATGACACTGACCGACTTTAATGTAATCACTTGATGCCGGTTGTTCTCAACTTTTAAACTAAACTAATCAAAGTGTCTGTTTGCTTCGAAAATATGTTAAGTTAATGACTGAATATAATATTCAGTCATTATATTGACCAATTAGTCAATAAATATGAGGACTGAGAGAGCTACGAGTCGAAACATGACTTTTTCACGTTTTATAGCAAACATTCTGCTAAAAGTAACAAATATTTCAGCATCACATAACATTTCCTCCAGCTCAAGCCTTTCTAACTCTTTTCAACTAGTCACTCCACACCATCCATCCCTATACTCACAGGCTAACTTCCAAAAAGTTCCAAGCTGTGAATTATTTCATTGTCATCAAAAATGTCTAGTAACTACTTATCCCACTGCACACATACACATCCTCTTCCCTAAGTCAAACATTGATGACCCAAAGACCTCCTGACCTGAAGAGGAAGACTGGATTGATATAGCATTTTTCCACAGCTCAAAATGCTTTACATAGTGTAGCACCCACAATATCTCTCTGTCTGTTGTTTCAGACTCCTCACCGACTGAGAGTGCCAACATGAACACAGCCAACCACCTCGGGGCGGTCGCCCTGTGTGCCATCTGTGGGGACAGGGCCACGGGCAAGCACTACGGGGCCTCTAGCTGTGACGGCTGCAAAGGCTTTTTCCGCCGGAGTGTTCGCAAAAACCACATGTACTCATGCAGGTGCGTATATACAGTACATTATACGCAAGGGCAAACAACAGAACCACCATATTCCGGTCCATTTGGCAAGAATAATGACAGTGAAGTTGCAATTGCTGATTTATGCCTCTAGAGCCAGAGATAACAATGAAAGAATGACTTATACAGACGGTTGCAATAATGACACTGGCATATTCAACAACAGTTTTCTCTCTACTGCAACACAATTCATCTAAAGCATTCTTTCTAACTTCCTTCTCCAGGTTCAACAGACAGTGCATTGTGGACAAAGACAAAAGGAATCAATGCAGATACTGTCGATTGAAGAAATGTTTTCGAGCTGGCATGAAAAAAGAAGGTATACAATTCATTCAACTTCATTCAAATGGTAATTTACAAGAGTGAAAGAGTGAAAAAATGATTGAGATGATTGAGGCCTATGTGGTCATATTGTGGTAGTACGTATTATGCTCAGTCTCTACTTTTTGTACAAGAACGTGATGACACTAGCAGTTATTTCATAATCTCTGGTAAAGGATATCCTAGAACTAGAACGTCCCATTTTTATCAGCCAGTCCCTATCGTAGCATTGTAGAGCCGAGCAGAGCCATTGGGACTGCTCATGAGGTATGTTGCAAGAGCCAGGAGGCCAGCACTTTGTTAATGTTGACTCCATGATGCACTAAAGTCTATGACCAGCTTATGCTGAGCAAACAGTACTGTGGGGGAATTGTGGGGGAATTATAGCCACACATACTGATAAACACATCAACCTTGGGAGACTTTTGTCTCCCTCGAAGTCAATGCTAATATGAGTCAATGATAATATCCCCATAATAATTGTTAATGAGTGTCAGATAATATTGTATGCACCGTTTATTATGAAAAGAATGGCATATTTGAGTTGTATGACTTTGTAGGTTTGTCAAGTTGAGTCAGAATGGCAGTATGGGGAGTGCTTTGACTGAACAGTTTCTGGTGAACAATAGATAATAAAGGATCTATTCTATTCTGATAGCTACGGTTTATTTGTTTCTCAGCTGTACAGAACGAAAGAGATAGAATCAGCACCAGAAGATCTAGCTATGAAGACAGCAGTTTACCATCTATCAATGCACTCATCCAGGCAGATGTACTCTCAAGACAGGTAAGGCCCATGGATATGGCTATTTCGATCGAAATCATTGTAAGTCATTTTAAAGTCATTTTAAATTGCCCCAGAATGGGTAAAAAGTTGTATTGAAATAGAATTTATTTTGGTTAAATAAGTGGTGTTGATAATTTGTCTATGAATAGAACACACATGTATTTATTATTGTGTGTGTGTGTGTGTGTGTGTGTGTGTGTGTGTGTGTGTGTGTGTGTGTGTGTGTGTGTGTGTGTGTGTGTGTGTGTGTGTGTGTGTGTGTGTGTGTGTGTGTGTGTGTGTGTGTGTGTGTGTGTGTGTGTAGATATCCTCACCTGGGCCCATACTGAATGGTGACGTCAGGACGAAAAAGATAGCGACCGTCACAGATGTGTGTGAATCAATGAAACAGCAGCTGCTGGTGCTGGTAGAATGGGCCAAGTACATCCCTGCCTTCTGTGATCTGCCTCTGGATGACCAGGTAAGACGTTGCACTAGACTTTACAGTGATATACTTGGACTGGACTGGACTAAACTAGGTTGGACTAAACCATACTACTCTTATTCTGGGGTATTGCACTTTATGGGCCATTTTGACTTGGACTAAAAAGCCTGCAATATAGGGCAGGAAACCAGTCTGATAGATAATTCAAGTATTTTATTAAACCTATATTTAACCAGGCAAGTCAATTAAGCACAACAGTTATATTTACAATGGAGGCTTAGCAAGAAGCAAAAGGCCTCCTGTGGGGTCGGGGGCTGGGATTTAAAAAAATAATGTTGGAGTTAAGTATTATTGTCATTCCTAAAAAGAACAACTTAAAGCTATGTGTCCATGGAATATACATCTCTCCAATCAGCATTTTGAGTAGGGAGTGCTGCTGCTGTAAAGACCTCCGAATCCAAAGAAGGGGTTAATGTATTTGAATCACCAGTTACAATATGATGAGCTGGTTTGAAAGTTCTATCTGTGCTCAGAACCATTCCAGAATCATTAACACTGTGATGACCAGGGCTTGGTAACTGATTTGCTGAAATTGAATTAGTGAGGGATCCAACATTTGTATCTTCACACACTTACTTGACTCTGGTCAGCTCTTCAGTGACCTAAAAGGTGGTGGGAAAGCTTCCTTGTTTAATGGTTAGGTATAAGTGGCATAAGAGGTATAATATTTCCAGGGTTGGGTAGGTTACTTTCTAAATGTAATCCTTTACATGTACTAGTTATGTGTCCAAAATTGTAATCAGTAACGTCATCTGATTACTTTTAGTTACTTTTTGGTTAAGGGGAACCTTAAGAGGCATTAGAAAAAGACAAAAAGAATCCATCAAACTGTGAAAATATTCCTAAACATAATTACAGGGCTCTTCTGTAAAAGAGACCTTGTTCTCAGCATGACTCCCTGCTGGTAAAGGTTCAATAAAAACTCTCAAATAAATCAAATGCATTTGGTGTGTCATCATAGTGGACTCGCTCAGGTGGAACAAACTAAAACTTTTTTCAATGCTGAATTCAATCTAATTGAGAAAACAGAAAGGAGTCATAATGTATCTTTTCCACAAACATCCTTTCTGAATTTAAAAGTAATCCAAGAAGTAATCATCTAGTTTTTCAAAAGTATTTGTCTTTCTGATTACAATATTTTTGCTGGTAACAGTAAGCTATTTTGTAATCAGATGACATGTAACTTACTACATGTAATAAGTTACTCCCTGTCACGCCCTGACCTTAGAGAGCCTTTTATTGTCTCTATTTGGTTTGGTCAGGGTGTGATTTGGGGTGGGCATTCTATGTTTTGTTTTCTATGATTTTGGTATTTCTATGTTTTGGCCGGGTATGGTTCTCAATCAGGGACAGCTGTCTATCGTTGTCTCTGATTGGGGACCATACTTAGGTAGCCCTTTTCCCTCCTTTCAGTGTGGGAAGTTAACTTTGTTTGTGGCATTAGCCCTTAAGCTTCACGGTTGTTTTGTATTGTTAATTGTTATTGTCGGCGTCATTTCTAATAAAAAGGAATATGTAAGCTCACCACGCTGCACCTTGGTCCGCTACTTACGACGGCCGTGACACACCCCAACCCTGAATATTTCCCATGTCTTATCAAATAAATGGTTTCATAGAAGAAACAGTTAACATGGAGACTAGCATGTATGCTGGTAAGAGGTGTTTTGCTGCAAGACAGTTTCAAGGTTAAAGCTAATAATGAAATGACTTTACTTTATTTCAGGTGGCATTGCTGCGAGCTCATGCTGGAGAGCATCTTCTGCTTGGAGTTGCAAAGAGGTCTATGTTGTACAAGGACCTCCTGCTATTAGGTGAAGTCAAGATAACATCTTAGCTACAGTACATCACATATGTCATATAATAGACTAGTTATAATTGTCAGAATAGTTTATGATAGCAATATGATACTTGTTTGGGGGGGGGGTTCATCAAACACAGAGTGATCCTACCCTACAAGACAGTTCTTTTTTTCTGTTTTTTTTATAGGAAATGACCACATTATTCCCCGGAACTGCCCCGAGTTGGAAGTGATCCGGGTAGCAGTTAGGATTCTGGACGAGCTAGTGCTGTCCTTCCAGGAGCACCAGATAGACGACAATGAATACGCTTGTTTGAAAGCCATTGTTTTCTTCGATCCAGGTACTACATGAAACACATCACTTTTAAAATAAACAGACTATCACTCACTGATGTTACCAGTGAGTAACACAACTATTGACTAGAAATGGTTGTTCTACGAGCAATATGACCAGGCAGTGAGTGACCAAGCTATTGACCAAACACCTACTCTCTCCTGCTCCAGATGCCAAAGGTCTGAGTGACGCCAGTAAGATCAAGCGGATGCGTTACCAGATTCAGGTCAGCCTAGAGGACTACATCAACGACCGGCAGTATGACTCCCGGGGACGCTTCGGAGAGCTGCTCCTGCTGCTGCCCACACTACAGAGCATCACCTGGCAGATGATCGAACAGATACAGTTTGTCAAGCTATTTGGGATGGCCAAGATTGACAACCTGCTCCAAGAGATGCTCTTAGGAGGTTAGACTTCTTGATATTGTTACTGAGAAACAACAATTCTAAATCTATGGCCAAAAGTAATGCCAAAAGAATTGAGTACAAACAAGTTTCCATTAGTTCTATTGTCTAAAGAAGTGTACACTCTTCAATAGGATAAAATGCTAGTTAGTTATCATACTGTATTACCAATGGACAGTGTCACAGTGAATGAGGAAACTAACTGTTTGTGTGATTTTTGCATGTTTTGTGGTTTCCCTCAGGTTCTGCTAATGAGACAACTCACACACCTCACTCTCTGCAGCCACATCTGGTTCAGGAACACCTCAGCAACAATGTCATTGTGGCCAGCAACATGGCTACTCCCATCCATAACGTCCAAATCTGTGAGTATCAATAACTACATATGCCCGACTTTAAATGTCCAACTCTGAGGGCAGGTTCCCCAAAAACAGTTTAAGCCTAGTCCTGGATTCAAAAGCACTGAAAGTTGTGTACGGGACACCGACCATAAAATGTACCTAAAAATGCCTGAGATTCTCAACCAACGATGGGCTCAGTGGCATCAATCCACTCCCATTTGCAACAGTCAGGTAGTTGGAAGGACAAACAAGCTTGGCAGAATAATCCACTAAATTCTTCAGAGAGACTAATCAGGCTTACTTTGTCAAAGAAAACGTCTGTTATTTTTTTCTTAACATTTTTAATTCCCTCAGAAATTTCACAAAAGTGCTTATTCCTTGTCTGGAAGAAAAAAAAGTTTTCTTTCCAAGTAATGTCATGCCACAAGGTAAATATGCTGCTTTGCTGTGTACCTGACTGTGTAGTTTAGTGAATTCCTTCACTAACTGATTCTTTCTGGTTTGTTGCAGCCACTCCTGAAACTCCAATTCCCTCTCCTCCCACAGCCTCCAGTTCAGAACACTATAAGATGGCTCAAGGGGTTATAGCCACCGTGCCCAAGCAAACTAGCTCCATCCCGCAGCCAACCATCACCAAACAAGAAGCCATCTAACATAGAACTGGACCCCACAAACCCCGTCCAACAAAGCATTCACAATTTCATAATCTTCACTAGTATCTCTATTTATTTATACATACTCAGTATAAAGATGAAAAACAATTCATATGTGAGAAACACTTATTCTCAACAAATCTCAGGAGTGTACTGTACAGTTGGGATACATTAGTCAACTGACCCCCACCAGAGGTACATAGGCCTAATAATATTATTACATGTACAATGTAGTATCAAGCAGACAAGAGATGAGAACGACATTGTCATGGTTTTAAATAATGTAATAATGTGACAGACATAGCTATACAATAGGTAGTCAATTGGTTCAGATTTTTTTTTTTTTACTTTTTCAAGTTCTATTCAACTTGCTGTATGACAGTTGTGTTTCATTGAAATATGTCCCTGTCTAATATGGTTTAATATGTCCCTGTCTATATGTTCTAAAAATCGTTATTTAGTTCTGTAGTAACGTGCTTAAATGTTTGAATTAAAACAGCGCAGTCCATTTAATACTGTATACTTTCTATGGAGCCACTTCATAAAAGCTTAAGGCATTCACAGGTTGAGGAACTCACAATGTTTTCCAATTTGAAATAAATGCATTGCATTGGTGTTTAGATATAACAAATATTTGCAGTTTTACTGTAAAGACATGTTAGTGTATTTTGTTTGACTATAGAATCCTTTTGTGTCATGGTATTATAACTACTAAATTACAGAATAAACTGGCCTTTCATTCAATACACTGGAAAGATGGGCAATATGTTTCACCTTACAATGTGAAGATGAATAAAATGTCGATGTTTATTTTTAAATCACTTTGCACTGCCCCTTATTTAATTACACAATACAAGTACTTAATGGAACCTTAACTTATATGGTATGAGACCAATAACATCTAAATTAAAAATGTAGAAGGCATAGCCTATCCACTGTTAATAAACCCTGATTTTATGTCAGAAGGAAAACATATAATTTGCTACATTATTTCAGAGGTCTCCTCCTGTCACCCTATATCTATCACACATTTGTCTGGAAAAGTCAATATTGTACAACAAGTTAAGTGAATGAGAACTAGATGATTTGTTATCTTCATTTTACTGTTCTTAGTTATTACTAAGCTATGGTATTGAAGATGAAGATAGCCTACAATCATCAAGATGTGTATTTCTCAATTATTATTAGCATGGTATTATGATATGGATAATGGTCAATGACCATAATGATATTCAATGTTTATTTATCGAGGACAGGTTAACGCTGGCTAAAGAATTAAAGTGACATTTCAAAACCAGTTTGAATTGCTTGTCGGCTGTTTTCGTCTCTGACGAATGAAAAGCCGTGGCCTACGTGGCAGTGCATGGTCAGGATAAATAGTACAAGGGGTGTTTCTTCAGGCTGATAACATGTCATAAAGTAATTGCAGATAGCTGTGAAATAAAGCTTCTCATAGATTATTTTTCTACTTGAGTAAGCTAAAGAAAAAGTCAGTAATATATTCATCGATAGGTTCAAGACAAGGCATTTACATTTTTGTGTTTGTTTCATTTCTAGCAGGTTGTATTGGTTATCTCTGTCACCTCCCCTCCATTTCTCGTTACAGTAATAGGCCAACTTCGAGTTTTGTTAACAAGTGTAGTGAAATAAAATATTTTACCAGTTCATTGCGGTCCAGTGTGTGGAGTAGTGTGGTCTTACATGCATGTTTAGGAGCGTGTAGCAGCGACAGTGCAATAGAAAAGGCTATTGTCTATTTAGAATTTCTATGACCTGTCCCATTGAAGCCAAAAGGGGACAGCTGTAACGCAAGCGTTCAATCCAATTTGCTCAATCTCTAGGCCTATCAACCGACGTTTGTGGTGCAATTGCGCCATCTATCGGATCCAATGACCGCAGAAAACCTGTCTATTATCAGGTGCATATCACGCGCATGGACTTTACTTCACATTATAGAAGGCCTAGGTTAACCATTTTCTTCTGAAGATGATTAAATATAAAGTGTGTATCATAAATTACATTTTAATTTCATCTGTATAAATATGTATCCGAATAAAAAAAACTAAAGCCAACACAATTCATAATAGCCTATTTAGGGGTTGATGTATAATTTTGATCATGATTTGTTGTTACAATGTACTGTAAGCAAGTACTGAATGACGCAGCTCATCACATGCTTCGGAGTAACCAAAGAGAGAAAGAATCTCGCGCCACCCGGAACTGGCCGCGGATTGCTCCAGAAAGCTAGTCGTCACTAGTTATTACAGCCACAAAGTTATAAACCCCGCCCATTTCTACAATTTATATTTTCAAAATGTGATTTTAAACCTAACCCAAACCTTAACCACACCGATAACGTTATGCCTAACCCTGACCTTAAGTTAAGACCAAAGTGCTCATTTTGTTCTAATACATTTTTTACGATACAGCCAGTTTTGTCTGTGGCTGTGGTAACTAGTGGAAACCCAGAAAGGTTGGTTTGTTGTTGGCAGCTCCTGTTTTGATTTACTAAGCATTCGTCTGGAGAACACTTTTGACCCTGGAAATACAAAAAAAACTATCGTCATTCTGGTTGGTATTCAGAATCAGCAGTGGCTTGCAAGCACAGCTTCTTGAGTGCAGCGCGGTCAAAAGCAGAATGTATGGGAAATACAGGATAGTGTTTACAATACAGTGTTTTCAAGATATTGTCGTGACATTTATGTTGTTTAGGTCACTGCTGTTGCTGTAGGCTAGACTAGAGAATACACACCATTTTGTGGCTACAGTGTATGACTAATTGCTGATAACAACCTTAGAGATGTTCTGTGGTAATTGTGGTATTTCTCATGTGGTTCTACTGTCTTGTAATGCTCTCCAGTCCAGGTTTTCTTGTACCACGACTATTTCTGCTGTGTTGTTTTATCCAGACATGTATGTGGTATTTGTTTATATTTTAGTGGCCAAAATGATGTCTGAAGAAAGCGCGCCTATGAGGCACATTGATCTTGGGTCTCCTCCTCCTCTGGAACCACCAGCGGCTGGTTACAGGTTCCCCGGCCCTCCGCCACCCATCTACGCCTGCACTCTGACCCCAGAGCTGGTAGCCAAAGCCCGGGAGGAGCTACAGGAGAAGCCAGAGTGGAGGCTGAGAGACGTGCAGGCCCTGAGGGACATGGTGCTGAAGGAGCAGCCTAACCTCCGAACCAGGCTGGACGATGCCTTCCTCCTGCGCTTCCTACGGGCCAGGTATATCATGATGTATTACAGTACCTACCCATAATGCTCTGGGAAACTGTCACTAAGCGTCTCAGAGTAGGAGTTCTGATCTAGGTTCAGTCCCCCCGTCCATATAAATTATATAATTATGATTTGAAAGTCAAAACTGATCCTAGATCAGCACTCCTACTCTAATACTGTTTATGAATATGAGCCCTGGTTTCTTCTTATTCAAGATGTTCTATCTTGACGCTAACATAATGGTGTCCTGTCCCATGTCCTTATCCAACCACCAGGAAGTTTGACTATGACCGTGCCATGCAGCTTCTCCTTAACTACCATACCAGTCGGCGGGCCTGGCCTGAGGTCTTCCAGGACCTGAAACCTTCCACTATCAAACATGTGTTAGACCTGGGCTTCCTCACTGTCCTGCCCCATCCAGACCCTAATGGACGCTACATCCTCTGTCTCAGACCTGGTCAGTGTGTTAGCTCGCACTATCTAATGTATTTCCATGTCCAAGAAGGGCTCTAACTCTTTTTTTTCATCTTTATTTGGTAACAATTCATATGAACATACTCATCGTAGAAGAATAGAACAATAGAATAACATTTTATTTAATCTATAGGAGACGGAAATTGATAATTTACAATGCCCTATGAGCTATGTATAATTAAACAATAAGGCACGAGGGGGTGTGGTATATGGCCAATATACCACGGCTAAGGGCTGTTCTTAGGCATGATGCAAAGCGATGCAAAACCCCTGAGGTGCCTTATTGCTATTATAAACTGGTTACCAACGTAATTAGTAGTAAAAATAAATGTTTTGTAATACCATTGGTATACCGTCTGATATACGACGGCTGTCAGCCCATCAGCATTCAGGGCTCGAACCACCCAGTTTATAATACACTATAATGCATGACATAGGAGCTAATAGCTGCTCATAAACATATACAGCAAAAACTAAAATTGGAATCTTGAAAACATGTCTGCCAATAGCCTTGATATAACAGATTAAAGTTGTCCTATGCTTGACCTTTTTCGGTGTTACTAAATACAAATTATTTTACAACAGGAAAATGGAAAGCGAATGATTATCCATTTGAGGACAACATCCGGGCAATTTACCTGACTCTGGAGAAGCTGATTCAGCCAGAGGAGACTCAGGTGAATGGGATCGTCATCTTAGCAGACTACACTGGGGTGGGCTTGTCCCAGGCGTCCAATCCGGGCCCATTCCTGGCCAAGAAGGTTGTCAGCATCCTTCAGGTAACCTTATTACTGTTCTGATATTTAAGTTTTGATATTATCAACCATAACATCATGATCAAAGTACACTCGAATCAGATCTCAAATATTTATCTTATCAAACACCCTTAAGAAAGATACTCTTGGCTTGTGTATTTTGTAAATAATATAAATAGATTTGAATTTCAATGTTGCATTTCAGGATAGCTTCCCAATAAGAATCAAGGCTGTTAACATCATAAATGAGCCCCGGATTTTCAAAGGGATCTTTGCGATAATTAAGCCTTTTTTGAAGGAGAAGATGGCAGAGAGGGTGAGTCTTTCTTCTTATCCTCCTTTTTCTGTACACATTAGCCTGTTGAATTTTGATCACTGCATTCAGATTTAATTTAATCTAATTTTATTTTATTTTATTTGTCACATGCGCCGAATACAACAGGTGTAAACCTTACCGTGAAATGCTTACTTCAAGCCCTTAACCATCATTGCAGTTTTAAGAAAATAGAGATAAGAAAATATTTACTAAATAAACTAAAGTAAAAAATAAAATAAATATTAACAAGTAACACAATAAAATAACAATAACGAGGCTATATACAGGGGTTATACCCTGATGAAGACAGCTTGTCTGTCGAAACGTTGGACATAACATTTTTTGCATCTGAGCTCCTAGCTGCTCTCCTTTATTTTTTTTATATGTAGGGGTTACCAGTGATATGATTATTAGTGAATTAAAATGTATTTAGCCATTATGAATTAACTTAATCAAATGAACAGGAGTACTTGAAGTACTGTATGCTCCTTTGTGATTCTGTGACACATCAGCCTAACATAATTCCCTTTATTTTTCATACAGTACGTTCTCCATGGGTCAGACCTGCGCTCTCTGCACCGCAACATCCCTCGATCCGTCCTGCCAGAGGAGTATGGTGGGGTAGCCGGCCACCTCGACATGTCAGCCTGGTCGAAGACATTACTGGACTCTGAGGAGGAGTTTATAGTGGAGTTCTGCCAGCCAGATCCTCTAGAGGGCGTAGTTCTCCCAGACTCCATGCTGTTTGAAGGGCAGCAGTCTGGTGGTGCTGCCCAGGATGATGACACCTTCAGGGGGCTACGCTCTCAGCTCTACTACTGTTACTGATACTGACCATCACCTCTCTCTCGTTAAACTACAGTGAGGATACTAGCCTGGTCCCAGATGTATTTGTGCTGTCTTGCCAACGCCTATAGTCATTTATGTGACAATGGCCATAGAAGTTGGTTAAACAGCACAACTAGATCTGGGACTAGGCTATGAGAACACTACTGTTTCTTTTGAAACATTTATCTATGTTTTATCATGTTCCCATGGGGCAAGTTTTCAATGTTATTTAGTAGAAATGTTATTCACTACAGGAGGAACTAAATAGTCGTCTGGGCCCATATTCAAAAAGCGTCTCAGAGTAGGAGTGCTGATATAGGATTGGTTTTTACCTTTGAGATCATCATTTTATACAATTATATGGAGATGGGAGACGCTTTACGAGTTCAGGGCCTACTACATGGCCAAGCATAAGGCAGCTTCAGTTTCTGGCAAAGAGGCTTAATAGGAGCTGCCTCTCGGTTTCAAACAATTTCCAGTGTTACATTTATTTCCTATAGAGGAAGACGATCAACTGTGCCCATTTGAAATGCCACTCACTTCCGCTTTCTCCTTCATTTCTCAGAATACATGTACTGAGGCTGTTCCTGTTAGACTTCCTCTGCATGGTCATATTCAAACACCATGTTGTAGCCTTACCGGATCCATACTTTGCCTTTAATCTATTTTCGATAATGATAGATGTGCAAGGGGTTATGAATGGGGTTTAATTTGTAACCATACAAGTTGCCACTTTTATCCAAAGCAACTTACAGTGCAATGAGTGGATAGCCTACAATTTTAGCATGTGTATGTGATCCCTGCAGGAATTGAAACCAGTGATGAACTTGCCATCGGTGGTGCCACGCTCTTACTAACTGAGCCACTCAAGACCTGTAATGTCTGAGTTACTGAGAGCCCTAGCCTACAGTATGACATGTGCATTCGTTCTTATTAAGACACATTTTACTAGTCCTGATCAGTTAATACAGCCTGGCTTCAAGGACGTAACATAGTAAACATAAATCTGTAACACTCAAATTACAGTAGTATGATATGTTACATTTGGTATGGTAACATAAGACCAAAGGTTACTTAAGCCAAAAACTAAAGTGGGGAGGATGGGTGGGCGTATAATGCAAACGTCTAGCAACCCAAAGGTCACGTGTATCGAACCACATCACAGACAACTACTGCAACTACTTAGCATGTTAGCTAGCTAACCCTTCCCCTAAACTTAACCTCTAGCCTAGCTAACATTAGCCACAACAAATTGGAATTCGTAACATATCAGACGTGTCGCCAATTTGTAAGACATTGCACGAATTGCAATTCGTGCAATTTTACAATGATGGCCAAACCCTCCACTAACCCGGACGACGTTGGGACAATTGTGCGCCGCCCTATGGAACTCCCGATCACGGCCGGTTGTGCTACAGCCCAGGATTGAACCAGGGTCTGTAGTGACACCTGAGATGCAGTGCCTTAGACCACTGCACCACTTGGGAGCCAATATATTAAATGGAGGGAGACAGATTTGTGTTTACTATGTTACATCTACCCCGGAGTCCAGGTTGGTTATTTCACGTTCATCATGATTTGATTTCACCCACTAGCATTGTAGATAGTGGATAGTTCTAAAATAGTAACGACAGTATTACATATTAACGTCACCATAACTGACATTTAGCTACATGAAATGGCCTTGTTAATGCATTGTTCTAGACAAGTTTCAATCCACAGACAGATAATTATTTTCATATTTACAGACAGATACCTGCTTTATGTTTTCTTTGCATTATACCAATAGTGACAACACTTCGGGCTGGTTTCCTGGACACAGATTAAGCCTAGTCCTAGACTAAAAAGGATGTTCAATGGAAATTCTCCATTAGTACAGAACTAGGCCTAATCTGTGATTTGAAAACCAGCCCATAATGTTCTGTTTTAATCTCAACCCAGGGTACAGAAGCCAGTTCTATGGGGGACCCCACCCAGCAACACGAGCTATATTTCAGTTTTTGCCAAATATTATTACCACAGGTCATTTAGAGATTAGGTTATATTGCCACCAAGAATGTGCAAAGCTGTCATCAAGGCAAAGGATGGCTACTTTGAAGAATCTCAAATATAAAATATATTTTGTTTTGTTTAACACTTTTTTGGTTACTACATGATTCCATATGTTATTTCATAGTTTTGATGTATTCACTATTATTCTACAATGTAGAAAATAGTACAAATAAAGGAAAACCCTTGAATGAGTAGGTGTGTCCAAACTTTTGACTGGTAATGGTTATTCATTATTTTATGAAAGACCAAAGTGTTTTTTATTGTTTGATTGATTGTCATTGTTACATTGCACAATGTTATATTGTAATTAGCTAAAACATGTATTTTTCTAAGCATGTCTGCAATCAATCAAGTGTATTTATAAAACCCTTTTTACATCAGCAGATGTCATAAAGTGCTATACAGAAACCCAGCCTAAAACCACAAACAGCAAGCAATGCAGATGTCCTCCCTCATATTGCAGAGTAAACCTAAATCGATCAAGAGATTAATAAACTAATTTCAAATGCAGATGTTGTGTATTCTGCAAAACCCTTACATGTCCATTAGGCCTAGAGGATGCTTTGCACATAGAGATCTTAGGGCAGTGTTCCCCAACTAGTGGCCCACAGGATGAATTTGGCCTGCGGGTGATTTTATTTGGCCCCCCAAGTTTTCTGAGCAACAAAAGTGTTTATTTTGTTGGACATAAAAGACTAAAAACACCAGCAAATTGGCTCCAAGTGATTTTAATTTTGGAAATCGGTTCCAAGGTATTCCCACACATAATAGAGATATATGTGATCATATACAAACGTAAGCAAGGTTTGAAATGATTATGTTTTTGTCAAATGTTATATATGCTTGGGCTTCTTGCGGTCAATTTGCAGTCTACCAATTATTTGTAATTATGTTCTGGCCATCCACTTATTAAGTAAAAATTGTCCTGCGGCTGAATTTAGTTGATGATCCATGTCCTAGGGTATGCATGGGTAGAATAGAACATGGACCGGCTTCCCAAAAGCATATTAACCTCTATGGGATCGGTGTCCCCCCACGGGATGGTTGAGCTAACATAGGCTAATGTGATTCACATGAGGTTGTAAGTAACTACAACATTTTCCAGGACATAGACATATCTGAAATGGGCAGAAAGCTTAGCGTCTTGTTAATCTAACTGCACCGCCCAGTTTACAGTAGCTATTACAGCGAAAGAATACCATGCTATTGTTTGAGAGTGCACAGTTAACTTGAAAATGTATAAATAAACCAATTAGGCACATTTGGGAAGTCTTGATACAAGATTTTGAACAGAAACGCAATGGTTTAATGAATCAGCCTAAAACTTTGCACATACACTGCTGCTATCTAGTGGCCAAAATCTAAATTGCGCCTAACCTGGAAAAGTACATTATGGCCTTTCTCTCATCAAAGATGATGAAGAAGAAAAAAACACAAAAAAACAGTATTTTCTTTGTATTATCTTTTACCAGATCTAATGTGTTATATTCTCCTACATTAACTTAACATGAACTTTTCCACAAACTTCAAAGTGTTTCCTTTCAAATGGCATCAAGAATATGCACACCCTTGCTTCAGGTCCTGAGCTACATGCAGTTAGATTTGGGTATGTCATTTTCGGCCTCCATAGTCCCCTCATTAAATCCCTGAGATGTTTCCCAAAACCATTATTAACATTGCACTTGAAAACGTTCATAATCTAAGGAAAACTGAGATGACTGTGTTAAAATATAAACAGTAGACAATAGGCACATTTCAATCCTATTGAAATACATTGCATTTTGAATTGACTTCTATTTGAAGTTTCTCGTTTTAATGTCAGGTGCACAAGTAGGACACACTGAAATGTCTTTCTTTCTACTTGTAGGTTACTGTCTGTCACTTGTCTCAATAGATTGCTTGATGTGTAGCCTAACATGCGCAATGATGTGCCAAATTGGTAATTTAGTGCATTTGTATTGGGTAAGCATTAGAATAAGACACCTCAATATTTGCAGCCGTAGATGGTAATATCTCTAGGAGCTGATCCGTCGTAAGTATTGTGAAATAATTATAATGTTAAGGTAAGATTTGAATGGAGAACGCTGATCCGAGAGCAGCACTCCCTTTCTTTCGATCATATCAGTAGGGTAACGTGGGGGAAACTGTTCCCCTTAATTTAAAACTTCTTAAGGATCGGCGTCCCTTCAATGGGACAGTTGTAAATCATGCAGCGCGTTATGTCAAGATCACAGAATTTAGAGAAACAACAAATTTCAGTAAGCTGAAAGCTTAAATTATTGTTAATATAACTGCACTATCCAATTTACAGTAGCTATTACTGCGAAAAAATGCCATGCTATTGTTTGAGGAGAGCTCCTAACAACAAAACAGTTTTTTCACCTCGATAGGTTTGATAAATTCACCTCCGAAGGTGAAATGTGTACTTACATTCTGAAATCTTGCTCTGATCTATCATCCAAAGGGTCCCAGAGATAACATGAAGTGTCGTTTGTTAGATAAAATCAGTTTTCATATCCTAAAAAGGTCCATATAACATGCACAATCGATTTTGTATTTCTACTCGTTCAATTTGCAATGAAAGGAATCTGAAAATCTCACCCTAAACATTGTTTTAATAAGTAAAATCACATTCACATCTATTACTCAGAGATCGTAGAAGGTAACAAGACTTCACTATTTCATCAGGGGTGTAGTATATCCTATAGGACACCATATTTGGTCAGAGAGCGACGCCTTCATGGCACGCCGATGACGCAGGCGGCCATCACTTGAACGACTGTATCTTTGTCAAATAAGCACCAATCGGGGCCAAGCAAAGCTAGCTAGATAGTCAATGAGCTGGGCTTTACGGGAGTATCCGGAAACAATGTATATGTCGTAAAATGTAGCTACTAACATTGTACAACAGCATGCCTTTTCATTTTGGATAAAAATTATAAGGATTTTCAGAATTATGAAAACTGGTTGTTTTGCAAATACTAACACTTGGAAAGCTAAATCAAAGTCCAAGTATACAGATTTGATGATATTCTTGCAGAACATTTTAATATTAATGTGAATATCTCCTTCACGATTTGTCCAAATGTACCTGGGGACTTCACACTAAAAGTCTTGAGGTTCAGTCACACTTCAAGTTATCCATTTGAAACCTTGCACATACACTGCTGCCATCTTGTGGACACTATCGGAATTACAACCAGAGTGATGGCTATTACTGTGATCTTTCTCTTGCATTTCAAAGATGGTGGTAAAAAAACACTGGTTAGTTTTTTCTTTGTATTTTCTTCTACCAGATATATTGTGTTATATTCTCCTACATTAAATTCACATTTCCACAAACTTCAAAGTGTTTCCTTTCAAATGGTACCAAGAATATGCATATCCTTGCTTCAGGGCCTGAGCTACAGGCAGTTAGATTTGGGTATGTCATTTAGGTGAAAATTGAAAAAATGAGGCTATCAAAAAAAAGCTACTTTTGGTAAGAATTAGATATGTGCATACTGGCTATGCTTAGGCAAAAACATTCTGAAGGGAAAAAAGTGGATAATTTATGTTGTTATTCAATAAAAACAGAAATTTTGCGCCACTATAAGGGCAAAACGCCCCTGTCTATGGGGCAAAATGCCCCCTTAAGATTCGTGTGTTAAAATCAATTGTTAAGGAAAGATTTGAATCTGAGAGCAGCACTCCCTTTATTTCGATCCGATCAGTATTGACACATGGTCCAACAACGTCCGTTTTCTCTGCCTACATCTTTCGGTCGTTGTAGGAAAGATCATTAAAAGCCTAAATTCCATCGTTATCGGGAAACCGGGCCCAGAACAGAACACAATACAATAATAAGCATGAAACACACGACGGTGTTTGATTGGCTGTGGGGTGGCTAACTCCATTTTGGAAACAGCTGTTTGAGAAGTACCCTTCCCTCATTGTTTCCCTGAGGTTCCCTGAGAAACATCCCGCTTTCGGATACTTTTTATCACTAATCCAGACCAACATCCTTATAAGATTTACACAACGTGTTGCAGATGAGCCCGGAAACTTAATTGGTGTTTGATCCGATTGTAACAAGTAGATAAGAAAGGCTTGCGAATCAAGGTTAGTAATGTGTATTTTGGTTACAGTATAACACATTGTTGTGAAAATGATTGTAGCGGCACGACCTCGGCGGATGTGCTTTTAGACTAAGAGCAATTAGCCTACAATTCTTATGTTGATGCAGGCCGTGTGTTCGTCAAAGTGGCCAACATTTTGGGACTTGAGGGACGTTTTATTTGATTCTTTGCTCATTGGAGTTCCTATCTATAGCGGCTATATTCTCTGACCCGAAAATACTGTATCGTCTGGTGAAATAGATAGCCTATCAATGCCTATTATTCTCTCAGTATTCTGGGCGATTTATGTACTAGTCCAATATTTCAACACTCGATTCAGTTTTAGCGTATTGCGCACCATAATCAGGTGAACACATAAGTAAATTCAGCACCAATAAACTGATCTTGTACAATGACAATTTCAAAAGAATGGGCGTTTTCACACTTGGCCCCTTTCAGCCAATTTGTTTTAAGTCAGTGCAGTTCGAGTCATGTTTTGTGTGCAGTGTGAACATTCCAAAGGAACCCCGAAAAAACGTGTGCTGTTTTGGGATATTGGTTAGCGACTGTCAAGGATGCACAAAAATACCTAAATATATGTGGTGTTTTGATTAATACATTCAGATTATTAGTTTGCAATGTGTGTTCTATATGGTAAGCGAGCTTCATAAACTGTTTATTCGATTGTGGGGTTTGAATAGTGTGAGAAGAGTACAACATATTTGGTGAGAATCACAAAATAGCGTGCAAAATAAAGGTAATTGCTTTCCGGGATTCCTGGGACCCAATTGAAGTTGACATTTTAAATGGTTAATGTAAAGGGACCTAGGAAGAAACCCAGAGGAACCAGGCTCTGAGGGGTGGCCAGTCCTCTTCTGGCTGTGCCGGGTGGAGATTTAGTACATGGGCATTACTGCCAGATTGTTCTTCAAGATGTTCAAACTTTCATACATGGCCAGCAGGGTCAAATAAGTGTCATCTATTAGCTTCCAAAATGTAAGTAGGTATATCTAGCTGTCCAATAACACGTTCTGACGTAATGGCTTGTCCTGCATTGAGTGAATGTTGGAAAAAGATATTGGTTCCTTTCATAGTGAATGCAAAGGGGACTCAGACAAAAAATTGTGAAGTAAACTGGGAAAAGAGTTGAGTCCTCATTCAAAGGCAAGGGCAGCATCAATGCAAAGAGAACTGAGTTTTTATTTTTGTTTACCCCAGAGTTCACTTTAAAGAGGATTGCTATTGGTGTTTTCACATAGTCCTCTTTAAAATAACCATTCTCAACAAATGCCCTCTGTTAAGATCATGATCATCACATTTGCATATGCAGTTTACAAATTGCCTTGACAGAGGGATTTCTTGTGACCAGGTGCTGCTGGATCTGGTCATCTGTATGACCACATGATTATCATTTGGGTGTGTTGGTGTAAATGGAGATGTTGCCTATTGACCCAGTAGTAGATGAAGGGTGGACCTGGGGTGTATTAATTAGTGCGAACTGTAACCAAAAACAATAATTTCTTAGTGGACAAGTTCCCTTGTCGTTTGGTTTCTAGTGAATACACCCTCGGCATGTTTCTGGTAGAAAAATATAGCCCTCTTGCTTTGGTCAATGTTCCCTCTTGGTCCTGTAGGGATGCAATGTGTATTTGCAGGGTTTTTGTTCCAAGGCCAGCAGCACAATCACTTGATAAACAAGACAATTAGCTGAATCCGATGATATGAACTTGGACAAAAGCCTGCACACACCTCTAAGACCAGGGGTGAAAAGCATGAGTCATTTTCTATCTTTCAGATGAAGTTAAGGCTTCACGGATCAACAATAATGCTAATGTACTGTAAGCCTGTACTGTGTATCTGCAGTAGCACCAGCAGAACCACTCTGTTCTTTCTTTTACAACTCCCACTTCAGCTAATGGATGTCATGTCTGTGTGTATGTTGATAGCTGCCAAGGTAACAGTAACATTATTAGCCAGGAAAAATTCAGATTGAATCCCCTGTAGAGTAGGCCTACTCTGGGTGAGTGTAAAGTACTGTGTGTGTGTTTTGTTGGGTTAGCGATGTGGGTTGGTTGTTGTGTATGGTTGTTTATCGTTTTGGGTGTGGTGGCCATCACTTTCTTCCCTCAGGAAGTACATTATTTTAGTCTCTGGTGTAAATCTGGTTACGTGGGCGATCCCACGCCAGGATAGGCTTATTTTTGGTATCTCGGGTTGTTCTGGCAATTCTCACAGAGAAACCTCATTGGGAGGAAGGATGTTTTAAATACTTTTTACATTTGTATCAGTGTTTGAGAAAATCGTGATGAAAGTGGCCATTTTAGACCCTTTTTAGAGCTATACATGCAAGACCCTATGATCCGTGAACTGTACATGATACAGACAACATCTTGGTGTCATTATACTCCTTATCGTGTGCTCTAAAATATAGAGTATGTTGAGGTTCTTCAATAACAATTTTCACATACATTTTCTCAACATTAAACATTCATATTACTATCTCAAAAGTACCTTTTTTAGACATATTGTTTGGAACAAAATACTTTTCAGACATGTTACATTTCCATAGTGGGCTCTCAGAATATCTTTAATAGTACCTATGTCAATTTCTAAATATAAAATTTGTCATACACCACCGGTCAAATGTTTTAGAACACCTACTCATTCAAGGGTTTTTCTTTATTTCTACTATTTTCTACATTGTAGAATAATAGTCAAGACATTAAAATGATGAAATAACACATATGGAATCATGTAGTAACCAAAAAAGTGTTAAACAAATCAAAATATATTTTATATTTGAGATTCTTCAAATAGCCACCCTTTGCCTTGACAGCTTTGCACACTCTTGGCATTCTCTCAACCAGCTTCACCTGGAATGCTTTTCCAACATTCTAGGAGTTCTCACATATGCTGAGCACTTGTTGGCTGCTTTTCCTTCACTTTGCGGTCCGACTCATCCCAAACTATCTCAATTGGGTTGAGGTCGGAGGATTGTGGAGGCCAGGTCATCTGATGCAGCACTCCATCACGCCCCTTCTTGGTCAAATAGCCCTTACACAGCCTGGAGGTGTGTTGGGTCATTGTCCTGTTGAAAATCAAATAATAGTCCCACTAAGCCCAATCCAGTTGGGATGGCGTATCGCTGCAGAATGCTGTGGTAGCCATGCTGGTTAAGTGTGCGTTGAATTCTAAATAAATCACAGACAGTGTCACCAGCAAAGCACCCACACCGCGTCTCACAAAGACATGGTTGGAACCAAAAATCTTCAATTTGGACTCTAGAACAAAGGACAAATTTCAACCGGTCTAACGTTGATTGCTCTTGTTTCTTGGCCCAAGCAAGTCTCTTCTTCTTATTGGTGTCCTTTAGTAGTGGTTTCTTTGCAGCAATTCTAGCATGAAGGCCTGACTCACACAGTCTCCTCTGAACAGTTGATGTTGAGATGTCTGTTACTTGAACTCTGAAGTATTTCTTTATGCTGGGATTTCTGAGACTGGTAACTCTCAAATAAACTTGTCCTTTGCGGCAGAGATAACTCTGGGTCTTCCATTCCTGTGGCGATCCTCATGAGAGCGCTTTATGGTTTTTGCGACTGCACTTGAAGAAGCTTTCGAAGTTCTTAAAATGTTCCGTATTGACTGACCTTCATGTCTTAAAGTAATGATGGACTCTCGTTTCTCCCTGCTTATTTGATCTGTTCTTGCCATAATATGTACTTGGTCTTTTACCAAATAGAGATATCTTCTGTATACCACCCATACCTTGTCACAACACAACCGATTGGCTCAAACGCATTAAGAAGGAAAGAAATTCCACAAATGAACTTTTAACAAGGCACACCTGTTGGTTGAGAGTGCCAAGCGTGTGCAAAGCTGTCATCAAGGCAAAGGGTGGCTATTTGAAGAATCTCAAATATAAAATATATTTTGATTTGTTTAACACTTTTTTTTTTGTGGTTACTACATGATTCCATATGTTATTTCATAGTTCTGATGTCTTCACTATTATTCTACAATGTAGAAAATAGTAAAAAATAAATAAAAATCCTTGAATGAGTAGGTGTTCTAAAACTTTTGACCGGTAGTGTATGTCATTAACCAATCACATCCCTCCTTTTAGGAGTGTACATTCAGCAAATCACCAGCAGAGTTCTCTTTGAATCCATTTTCCCATTCACTGTGTTGGTGGTGCTCATTTATTTTACCTTCAAAATTACTAGTGAGCCCTCTGATATATGCTCTGTAGTTGGACCAGGCTGGAGGACATTTGGTTGTGTGTCTGTTTTTAGCTCCTTCACTTTCTCATTACCAAATGACTGGCAGGAAGATAAATGTCTCTTACTGCACAAAGACATCATAGATACACACACACACACACACACACACCTCGTCTGTAGACCAGACTTAAGATTTGTCCGAATGTGCTTGTGTGCTGCTTCTTAAGTCTCTAACTTAATCGTGGCATTACTTTAGTTAAGTTGAGTCATGATTTTCATATTATACATCACTTTGTGTTTTCAAACGTTTAAGGAAGTCAAGATGCTAATTGGTTTAGCAAAATAACTACGTAGGCTTAGTCATTTAAGAACATGTAAAGGGTTAGTTAGTGCTAAGCGGGTATGATTGAGGCCCTCTTAGAATAACGTTAATGATTGACTTTAAAAACTCATTAACATGACTGGGTAACCTGGATAAATAACTAGCAACTAAGATTACATTTCTCAATAATCTTCATGTACTACATTAGTAGTTATTATAGTGAAGAGCTGGTTTGATTACTTATAACAAACCCTAATGATTACCCAAGTTTGCTGTTTCAAGGCTTGCTGCTTACGGGGAATGTTTTGCCTTCACTTCCACCCTGCTCATTCTGTACAAAGCAAATCGAATCACTGGACATCCTCATCCTGGTAGATTTGTGGGAGAGGACAAGGCTGAGGCTGCGAGACCTGATGCAGCTGTGGATATGTTTTAGCCCTGGTAAGTGATTGAGATGTGTTTGGTTGGGGAGGACATTTACTGTAACAGGTGTTGGAAAAAAGCTGCACCCTACTCGTTTTTTTTGTGTAGATACCAGTTCAGTCGCTATACACATACATGCATAACAGGGTGTTTTCCAGTATGATCCAATAACAGATTGCCTTATTTGGCCACAACCACAATAATAAACATGCATTCTTTCCTCTCCTCTCTTCCCTCCCCTGTTTATTCTAAGAAGTAAAGCATGGTGGTCCTGTTCAGTCCCATCCTCTTTTTACTTTTAAGTCTGACGGGGTGGTTTGGAGAAGCCAGTCCATAAACAACTCTAGCAGAGTTGTATGTTAAATATGGGAGCAGAAATATACTTAGTCTGTCACCATGATCCCTTTCTACCACTGTGATAGTGAACAGAGCTAAAGAGACTTCTAAATATTCCCACTCTCTTGACTCTCCTTCTCAGAGTTATCTGCTTGTCTCGTCTTTGCAATGGGGCCTGTTTTCGGTTTCCCAAAAAACATCTTAAGGCTAACATGCTGACCAGACCGCGTTCGCCATCGTGCGCAATTTGATTTTGTCCACCCACACCAGACGCGATCAGGACACACAGGTTGAAATATCAAAACAAACTCTGAACCAATTATATTAATTTGGGGACAGGTCGAAAAGCATTAAGCATGTATGGCAATTTAGCTAGCTAGCTTGCTGTTGCTAGCTCCTTTGTCCTGGGATATAAACATTGGGTTGTTATTTTACCTGAAATGCACAAGGTCCTCTACTCCGACAATTAATCCACAGATAAAACGGCAAACCAAATTAGTTTCCAGTCGTCTCCTTCCTTCAGGCTTCTTCTTATTTTGGACTTTATATGGCGGTTGGCAACCAACTTTCGGTGCATTACCACAACCGACTGGAGTGTGGACCTCTTTTTTTTGTTGTTGCTTTATTTAACTAGGCAAGTCTGTTAAGAAGAAATTCTTATTTACAATGACGGCCTACACCGGCCAAACACGGACGACGCTGGGCCAATTGTGCGCCGCCCTATTGGACTCCCAATCACGGCCGGTTAAGATACAGCCTGGATTCAAACCAGGGTGTCTGTAGTGACGTCTCTAGCACTAAGTTGCAGTGCCTTAGACCGCTGCGCCACTCGGGAACCTCAGTTCATCTTTCAATTACCCACGTGGTTATGTGCTACTAACATCCAACGAGGAGATGGGAGAGGCCGGACTTGCAGCGCGTTGAGCGTCACAAATAGAAGCAAGTTCTATTTTAGTGCCTGGCCACTCAGACGCTCACGAGCAATGTGTATGCAATGATTGAATAATATGTATGTGTACAAAATAAAATGTATCGCGTGTGGTGTGGTCAGCATGTAAGTTGACCGTTTAGAACCTTTCGTAGGAGCATCATTAAATCTCAGCGCTGTTTCCCAAAATCATCGTTATTAAAGGGAAATGTCAACGTTTCAACTTCATATCCAGCATCACCCCGACATCAACATATGTGAAAATGGAGCGTTCCTATGTTTTGTAGTAAAAAAGATAGACGATAAGTGTTTCCAATGACATCGGTGTGCATCGTGTAATTTTAACCAATTATGAGTAGGCATTGCCTGGTAATTGCATACTAATTGCACCACAAAACATAATGTGCCATTTTCACATACAGTATGTTGATGTTCGGGTAGTGCTGGAAATTATGAATATGAAGTTTCAATTTTCCTTTAACGTTTCACTTAAATGCTCGTAATCTTACACCTGCCTCAGGCCACTCGTAGAACAGCTGTGCATCATTAGATGCTTATTTGTCCTCCCACGTCACTTCATACACAGAAGATCTCTGCTAAACATAGAATCACATGGTTTAGCCTTCTCTCTGTGACCGCTGTTAACTTTAGAACAAAGTTGACTACAAACACAAAGTTGCCAATGTCTTTGCTATTGATACAAACAAGCAACATTTAAAGAGATGCTTCAAATGAAAACCGATATGACTGCATTCAAATATAAACAGTAGACTCTTGGCCTTTTTCAATCACTATTGCTACATGTAGGCTACTCTCTGTAATTTGTCTCTATTTTTCATATGTGTGTAGCCTAATGTGCGCAATGATGTGCCAAATCTGAGATTTTGTGCATTTTTATTGAGTTAGCATTAGAATAAGACACCTCAATATTTGCAGCCGTAGGTGGTAATATCTCTAGGAGCTGATCCGTCGTAAGTATTGTGAAATAATTATAATGTTAAGGTAAGATTTGAATGGAGATAGCTGATCCGAGAGCAGCACTCCCTTTCTTTCGGTCCTATCAGTAGGGTAACTTGTGGGAAACTGTCCCCCTTAAGGGAAATGTCTGTTTTCTGACAGGAAAAAAAGCTATGTTTGGTAAGACACATTTTGAAGGGAAATAAGGCGGCAATTTTATGTTGTTGTTCAATAAAAACAGATTTTGCGCCACTATAAAGGCAAAACGCCCCAGTCTGTGGCAAAATGCCCCTTAAAGATTAGTGTGTTAAAATCAAAATGACCTGGGGACATTTTGCCCCACTGAACATTTTTTTTCTCTGACCATTTGGAGTATTTATCTTTAGGCTCCCATACTGGTATATATAAAAAACGTTTATGGATCTAATTTATTAGATTATTAATATCTATATATCCACCTATGACAAAATATTAGATAAATGTACCTCGATCTTTTTGTTGGAGTGACTTAAGTTGAGATGAGACATTTTTAGTTGAGCAAAACTAGTGGAAAAATAATTGGTAACAAAGTGGGTTCTGCTGTTGAAGGGAAGATGTTGTCGGGGAAACCCGGGCCCTGCTTGACACCTATACATGTGCATTCTGCTTAAAGTAAACAAAAAAGGGGATTATTGGTAAATGTTTGGAAAAAAACATGTCATACTCAACTTTACTCTTGCACATGTTCAACATTGTTAGGTAGGCCATATCATATTACATTTGGCGGAATCAGATATGTGTTTGTTTAGCTGGCTTAGAAAGATAGCACGATTACATTTACTCTAAAGAAAAGCAGCACAAATTGTACTTTCTATCACGGTTGTTTTAGTCACTGTTGTTTTAGGAACATTTCTTCAGGAGAACTTCAGAGCTTTTCGATTCTATTTAATATCAGGAACATTATCTTCTCCAGTGAGTCCCTGACTGCATCCAAAATGGAACCCTATTTCAGATATAGTGCACTACTTTTGACCAGAGCCGTATGTGGAATAGATTGCCATTTCAGAAGCACCCCTGTGCCTCAACAAATGGGTGGCCTGGCCCGTTAGCTTTTTCCTATAAACTCATTCTGCACCAGTCTCTCAAAGTACATACCTTTTTTTTTTAATCCTCATTAAACTTTTTGATTTACGATGGTAAATCGATGGTGATTTAGCAGCATGGGGGGAGACCAGTTCCAATATGTATGAGGCTTTTCTATGACGTCCAGAGATGAGTGAGTTCTTTGGACTGTTATCATCAGCAGTTTTCTAAAGCTGTTAACACCTGCTTCTGACTCAGCCTCAGCTGTGATTTGTGGCTGTCCTCCACACGCACACACGGACTGGGGAAGCCCCTTGCTGTATAGATCTGGCAGGCCATGTTGCTACAGTACACTTAAAGAGCTCGCCAGCTTGTAGCCCTAAAAAAACTGAAATAAGTTAGTATTTTCTACCTCTGGTTCGTTGGCTATTCCTATGGGGGAAAATAATAGTGTTTTGGGATATACGCCGAAAATAAGGTCTGAGGTTAACACAGGCATAGAAGATCTTATATGTTTTGTTCTATGAGATCAGTCAGTTAACATTAACTTTTTATTAATTATGAAGCCTTTACGTGCTCAAGTTATTTACTAATTAGTCGCTAACGGCCAGAGATATGGAACTTCAACATTAGTCGCATAATTTTTCACGTTACTACGCTGACCACGCAAACTAGTCTACGCTACACTAGTCTGCCAAAAAACGAGTTAGCTTAGTTAGCTTTCTGCTTACCAGCTTGAACGAAAACGCAAGGATGGTATATTGTTTTACTCCAGGCTGCAACCATATTTCTTCAGCGGGAAGGTGCTTGTTTTATCGCTTCCTGAATGATGTTGTCCAGAGGAGACATTGGGTCCGTCTGATAAGGCAAGCGAAGCCTGTTAGCTAGACGTCAAAGGCATGCAACCAGAATTATAGTTTTATTTTTTTAAATGTTAGCACATCGTTAGCGTTTTAATTGTTTTGATTACCTAAATGTTTCAAAATGTACACATTGATGTTAGCTGATGAAGATTATTTTATAGAACAAAACTTATAAGATCTCCTAAGCCTGTGTTTACCACAGGCTTTATTTTAGTCATTTATCCAAAAAAAACATGAATTTCCCTATAGGCTTTGGACACTGAGCCAGGGTGGAGTTAGCCTCGGTTAGTGCCTACAAAAATACGCCATTACTATTGCTCTCTGATCTGACGTGTCTGGCTGACAGGGTGGAGCAGGGTTATAGGGTAATCTACACACGTATCCCTCCAATGTATTCTGGAGAAGAGAATATAAAAGCTTATTTAATTGTACAGCTCCTTTCTCCTCTCTATTTCCACTCATGGACGACATTCATTCACCAGAGGTACTATACACTTTCTGCTTTTGTGCTACTTTGCCCTCAAGATGGAAGTCACTTTATTCCATTGTGGTCATGTGGTGTGGTTGCATTGTGAGAAGACAACCATTATGTATCTCCACGGGCCCTACATTGTTATAATGCATTAAGCCTGTGGTCCACAGGCACTGATATTGACCTAGCTTTAGGTAGCCTGTAACACACTGAACTAGGCCAACATAGAGAACAGAATGGCCTACTGTAAAGAATGTATTCTACCTGTATTGTGAGACTATTTTATTCTTGTTCATGACCTTAACTTTGACTTCTGGTTTTGGGCATCAAGGAGGATTCTGATATGCCTTGGAAGAACCTATGAAGCAAGATTAATAATTCACTTTGTTAGTTCTTTCCACATTACGTGTGGGGTACAATTTGACGTCCTCGGGATCTTTGGCCTACTAGGATTTAAAAAGATTCAAAAGGCTGTTTAGATGTCAATTAATGTATGAGTTTCCGGGTAGTCATAATTCTATAACGCGAGTGGATGTCAGGCCTGCCATTGGTGTGTTACAGTAGATGATGTTGATTTTTATTCATTGGGCCTGGGAGCAGCAAGTTTTTCAGGGAAGCTGTTTTAGTTGATTAGGCGCCTTGAGAATATGTGGAAGTTATGAAGGACTTCCTGAGATGTGGTGAGTCATGTGAGGGACGACGGGTGAAGCCCCAGTGATGTCATCCTCCAGCTGAAGGTCCTAAAGCAGAATGGTTGTGTTGTTCAGTAGAGTCCCTTTTGAAACAGTAAATTACCAGCTGAACTTGTCAAATAAGATCAAAGATTTTGTTTACTGTTGCAAAAATGTTTTGCTACAGCGTGCGCTACTGAACACGAACCAGGCTGCCCACTAGGACTCCACATCCCCTGGGTCTCCCTGTCACTGTTACTCCCTCAGAGCACTACTCAGCTCACCCCACCACTTATTGCCAACACACAATGATCCAAATGATCGTTCAAGAAATGCTAATTGGATATTGCCAATCAACATTGTTTCTACAGCATCAAAAGAGGGAGAAAACAGATTGCATTAAGTAGTGTATTATCCCTTAATGATAGGCTAGGTCTGTAGCTATGGGAACGATTGGGCTAGATTTACATAGGGATTTACATAGTGAGCCACAGGGAGCAATGAGGGCAACTGCAGTTGTGAGGTTCTGAAAAGGCCCTTAGTTACTCTTCTAAATTAAACTTGGCAAAGATGTTAGAGCCTTAGCCTCCCTCTCAGTCAGTCAGGGAATTTGTTACTTCACAAACGCAAACTGCTGCAAGTTCTCCCTCAACTCACACCAGGCTATCTTTCTGATTGAACTTCTATACTTCTCACTACTACCAGGGGAAATTAAGTATTCGCACTAAAGTCCAGCGGCCTCATAAAAAGAGGAAGGATATACAGAGCACATACTTGCCACCAGTTTTCAATAGCCACGGTTTTATTGATTTTATTTATGAAAGAAACGGAAGCGCTGTGTAGAACAACAATGCTAACCCTGTTGCTGGAGGAAATACAACTCCTCAGTGTTATGGAATGGGCTGGTAGTCCACACAGGCAGGCAGTAGCTGCTGACGGCATGAGAACGGCCAGCTCCCAGACTCTCCCAGTGTCTCGGTGAAGCCCTGGCTTCGAGGAGGGGAAGGAGTGGCGGCACTGTGCCATAGCTGAGCCACACTTAGCAGTCCATCGAGGCTCTCTGGGAAAGATAGCTGTCTGCTTTACACACACTGAGTTTGGAGTTCTAAAACTTGGAGTTTGTTTACACTCTTCTTCCGATTTATTTTTGGTAAATTGTAGAACTTTACTATCTTTTTCTGTCTGAAAATTTTGAATGAATGTGGGATATGGTTTGATTATAAAGACTTTTTGGTGTTTGGCTGGACTTGGCATTCCTGTTTAACTTAGGGAAGTTGAGTGTCCTACTCAGCTGGTTGCGCATGGTTTCTCCCTGTTCGTTGTTTTGCATCCCAATATCAGCAAAGCATAACCTTTGTTCTGCTATTTAAAAGGGAAGAGCTCTTGTTGTGATCATTCTTATTGTCTAGCTAACATGTTTAGCCTATAATAATTACACCTTCATTTTTTTCTTCTCCATTACTGTAGCTTAAATATAATGAACAGATCCCCAAAGCAACCAGGCAGGAGATAAGAATAGTCACAGAACAAGTCATAGCTTGTTGCTATGAGGGAGTTGGATTAAGTCATGTGTAGCCTAGGCCTCCTCCCCTCCATCAATAAATGCAGTGAAATAGTTGACCGACTTCAAATTGGGCAGGAGACTGCCCTAATGGGTTTAGAAGACAGCAAGGCGGCTTTTCTTTGTGCAGGTTATTGCAGATAATGTAGAGTTTATTACAGTGATCAGGCTTAAAAGGCTCCGGTGTGATTGGACCAGCATCTCTCCCTAATGGCCAGTGAAAGCACTATGGTCATTCTGCTGACTCATATTAATTCTGTTCCTTGGCTGATCTCACAGGCTACAATAACATCTGCTAAATATGTGTATGTGACCAATACAATTTGATTTAATTTGTTGATGATTATTGGTGCATGCGTGTGTGGCGGTGGTCCTATTACATCATGTTGTCTTGTCGGTGATGTTCATATACTGTAAACAAAGCCCTTTATTCAATCAAGAGCCTTCTCTCGCTCCAGCCTGGTTTGAAAGACATAGCATAGTAAACGTAAACCCAACTGTATGTTACTTTTGGTAAGGGGAATACCTAGTCAGTTGTACAACTGAATGCCTTCAACTGAAATGTGTCTTGCGTTTAATTTGAATCAGAGAGGTGCAGGGGGCTGCCTTGAGCGACATCCACGGCGCCCAGGGAACAGTGGGTTAACTGCCTTGCTCAGGGGCAGAACGACAGATTTTGGCCTTGTCAGCTCGGGGATTCGACCCAGCAACCTTTCAGTTACTGGCCCAAACCTCTAACCACTAGGCTACCTGGTTGCATAAGACAGAAGGTTACTTAAGGCCAAAACGAAAGTACGGTTGGCATCTAGCAACCCAAACGTTGTGTGTTAGAATCTCATCACGAACAACTTTAGCATTTTGTCTAATTAGCAACTTTGCAACAACTTCATCTTACTTTTTAATTACGTCACAACTACTTGGCGTGTTAGCTAACTCTTCCCTTAACCCTTTTACCTAACTCCTAATCTTAACCACTAACCCAGCTAATGTTAGCCACCTAGCTAACAGCTTTAGCCACCTAGCTAACATTAGCCACAACAAATTGGAATTCGTAACATATCATACGTTTAGCAAGTTTTGTAACATTGTACAAATTGCAATTCGTAACAAATACCATACGAAATGGACATCCACAAATTAATATATGCCATGCAAAACGTAACATATACTAATTAGTCTCTCAGATTTACGTTTACTATGTTACATCTACCCCTGATTCCAGGTTGCTCTCTCCCCCTCTCACAAATTCAACTAGTGATGTATTGTAAACGGAGCCAATGAAAGCTCAGCCTCTTGTTCCGAGAATCAAAGCTTCTTCAGAGATTCACAGAACATTGTAAACACACATTAGTGTCTTGCAGTAGAGCGAGCACTGAGCTAAACTAACAGATCACACTGACTGTACTGCACTCTACAGTAGTGATTTCCCGTAGAGATTTAAGGTGTTTTGTCTGGGCTGAAAGCACACATTTGACCTCTGGTAGTGTTAAAAGCTGCAGCTGGGTACAGTTTCCTCTCCTCCCCTGCTCTACCCTTTCAGGGCAATAAGAGAGCCCTTTAGGCTAATGTATAGAGTTACCATTGTGACTTTTAAACTGTGGCACTGGGAAAACAAACTGTTAAACCATAGACTACAGCAAAAGTGAAGTGGTGAACTGAGGTAGAACTTGGTTACGGTAACAAACTGCTTGCCTCAAGCAGACAGTGCCATACATTATAATAACACGTCTATGTATACTCTATGTAGATAATGCGCACACACACACAGTAGTTTCAATAAGATGCTGCAGCGTTCTTAAGCCTCCACAGCAGCGTTGAACAGAGCAGAGTAAACGTGCTAAAGATCAGAACATCCCTCCATGGAAACCAGCTTGTTCATGATCGTGTGTGTGTGTGTGTGTGTGTGTGTGTGTGTGTGTGTGTGTGTGTGTGTGTGAGGCTGAAAAGCAGCATGTGTGGGTAAGTCCTCATTAGACCACAAAAATGGCAATTAGATAAGGTCCCAAACGCTGTTGCAAGGCAGACAATAACAACTGAACATCTTTCACCAAGAAAGTGCTGCATTAGCAAGTTTTCTAATGTTGATCTAAGGTACATTTTAAACACAATTTCTGTCTGCAGAGAAAATAGATTAGAGGAGGTATTTATTTTTATTTTTGGATGGATGTTTTTGTGAGAAGCATGGTCATGGTACTAGCTGATGGGTGGATGATGAGTGCTCTGGCTCAGCCCAGGGAAGCCCTACACTCAGTGACATTTCCTGGGGTGCTGTCCTCTCCTGGAGGGGAGGACGGATAAAACCTTTCAGACCATGACAATTTGACTAATAAGGTCACCGGTCCACCCATTACGGAGTGTTGACTTGAATGGAAATGTCTGTTCTAGTAATCTAATTCTATGCGGCTCTCTCTCTCTCTCCCCTGCAGCTCATTCCTAATTTTTCAAGCAGCACAGACACAGCTGCCCTTATCCCATACCGACGGACACTGGGTACTTATAATATTTATAATATCTGTAGAGAGGAAGCGGTTCTGACTGATGAGCTCCTCTGAGTGATACAGAAGGAATGTGAGTGGAGTTACTGTGTCACTGCTAAAATGGAAGGAGAGAGGGCTGTTGCTGCCAACTTAGTTTTTCTCCAGGAATTCTTCAGAGTTGAATCCGTTGACACGTTGTTTATTGGCAGGCAAAGTTGCTTATTTGTGGCGACGTGACCTTGACTATCAAACTATGTAGAACTTTGTTATGCTCGAGATTGACATTCAGATCTTTTATCAACTCTTTGTAATGCTGTTGGCCGTGCCACGACGAGGCTCTTGACCATAGGCCATCCATGGCTGATTCTTAATGGTGGTTGGAGGAGGAGGGAAGTGTGGGGAGTAGGATAGGTCCACTCGTCCAGCTGTCTGTAATTGTCCGACACACCGGGCCAACAAATTCGTAGCTTGGCGTCCAACATTTTTTGCTACATGTCACAGTTGTTTCAAACAATGGTGAGTGCAGCGTTCAGTCTGGTTTAACCAGCTAATAGATTCAGTCTCCTTTTCCAGAGGAAGGCCCTACTTTGAAAAGTAGCAGATTGTCTTGTCTTTCTGGAGCAGCTTCTTTTCTCCTCCACCCTCCTTTTCTCCTAGGAACCACCAGTTGTATAGTGTTGTAGTCCCTGGCAGGATCCATGACCCAATTTTATATGGGCTAAGAAGAAAAAGACAGAGCAGGGAGGAATCAATAGCTAATGTGAGCTGAGCTCAATGCGCTCTTTACTTGAACTCATTATTTTATTTTTCTCTCCCCCGGCCGGCCTCCGCCCTTTTGAATGGCTTTTTAAGCACAGTCAGACACTTTGGGTCATATTGATCACTTCTTGTGTTTTTACTTCAATAAAAGCTCCTTATTTCCTATAAAGAAGAACTTCCTGCAAGCTTGCGTTGTTTGTGTGGGTAGTTTTTAGACGGCCGTAGTGAGTGATGGGCTTGAAGGTTTGAGTCCCAGATCAACGCTCCTGTTTTTTTGTTTTTGTAATTAGGTTGGTGAATTAACACTGACACTAGCTGAACTCCTTCACTGTTGCTACAGAATGGCACAGACCTGTATGGCTCAACATTGACAGAGTCATGCCCCTCAGACTAGTGTGTCAACCAGAACCAAACTGTGGTGCCTCAGATATTTATTTTCCGTTTTTACACAGTCCCAGCTGCTATGGTGGATGCATAACCAGGCTACTACCGTGTTTGGCAGGACTTTGAAAAGCCCAAGTGTGTATTGATGTCCTTTGCATCATCTGTGTTCTCTCTCTCTTTCCCACTTTCTCCATCTCTTTCCCACTTTCTCCATCCCTCTCACTTTCTCCATCCCTCTCTCTGCAGGTGTAATGAGGTTTCTGGTCATGGACAGATGATGGATGTGGAGACAACAACGTCGTACTCTGACTTCATCAATTGTGATCGTACAGGCCGCAGGAACGCAGTACCTGACATCCAGGGACAGGGGGCAGCAGCCAGCACCAGTGAATTAACCAAAGACATGGAAGGGATGGACCTGAAGGCTACAGGTGAGCATATATGCTATATAACCAGGAGGTGTCTTTATGGTTTATGATTTGATTAGGATCCCCATTAGCTGACGCAAATGGCGACAGCTAGTCTTCCTGGGGTCCAACATATAATAAAAAATACATTAGACAAAAATACTTTACAATTGACATACCTGTAAAACATGAACATAGATATTAGACTTACACAGTGCATTCGGAAAGTATTCAGACCTCTTCCCCTTTTCCACATGTTGTTACGTTACAGCCTTATTCTAAAATAGCAATACCCCATAATGACAAAAACAGTTTTTTAGATTTTTTTGCAAATTTATTACGACTAAAAAAAACGATACCTTATTTACAACAATACGACTAAAGCATAATAATGTGTGTGTGTGTGTGTGCATTTATCGGTTACACATGCATGTCAGTAGACTGTGCACAGTACATAAAAATTAGGTCACATGGAGAGGCATTATGCCGTGAGGTGTTGCTTTATTTGTTCTTTGAAACCAGGTTTGCTGTTCACTTGCGCCGTATGAAACAGTTTATGTGGAAAAAGATCCTTTGTGGTTGCTGTGTTTTTTAATGGACCATGTTTCCTCTGTCTTTCAGAAGGAGAGACTGGTGCATCACCAGCCCCTGAGGGTGAAGGGTCAACCAGCCAAGAGGCCCAGGGAGGCAAGGGCCCATCGTAAACCACCTCACAGGAGAGGAGAGAGGGACACAGACAGGAAGGGACAGCAGGAGACACGGAGAGAGGGGATCTACTGGTTGTCCTGCCTGCCTGAATCCTACTCCTCAACAGTGATGACATAATCTCTCACTGTGTAGCTCTGATGGAGCTTTGCTGGTCCAGTTGCATGATACTTCTTCTCCTTTATCAATTGGCATTGTGGGAAATGGAGTTGACAGAACTTGACAGTTGACAAGTAGGACTACATCTGATCCTGGCCTATAGTTGCTGCTGGAATACAGTGGTAAAGGAAATGTTCTCATATCACTATGAGAAAGCACAGAACTTTGGACCGAACTCCCATCAAGAAGAAGAGCTATACAGAATCTATAATCATGTGTTACTCCTTTTGTTTTGTGTACGTTTGTGGCCCAGTTAAAAATGTTCCTTAGTTTACCCTTTCTTTTACAATAACACATGAAGTTGCAATTACAATGTACTGTAATGGAGGTCATATTTATTTCAAATGGTTCTCTGATACCTTTGTAATAGGAATTTCTTTGTGCAATAAAATGTGTAATAAGTACTAAGCTATATGGAATTGTTTTAACAAAAAAAAATGTAATTTGTCTTTACTGCTATTAGCCCATACAAACTCATTGAATAACAGATTCACTACTAGGAACAACCGTCCCCCCAAAAATCGAAAGGAAGTTTGTTCTGAAGTGCCTATCTTATATCTGAGAGAGATTAAATATATTTTTTACATTGTATTTAACCCATTATTTTGGGCACTAAACAGTCTCCATATATACTTCCATTCTTTTTTCCCCCAACTGGTACCGAGGGACCTTTAGACAAGTCTTGTGTGCATCCTAGAACAAAACAACCGACATATTCGTGAGAGTCACCTTTTCACAGAGTGGTCATATTAGTGTGTAGCCCAAACAGTTCGGAGGCTACAGACAGAAGTTGGCAGATCAGCTGTACTGACTTCAGACGAGTCCCAAGACGCTTGTGGGGGTCGTAGAGCAAAACTGAGAACCCCATGAGTCTCATCTTTCCATCGAGGGGTCATAATAGTTTTGCAGGTCTGTCACCTTTCACCGCAGATGCGGAAGTGCGACATCGGCGGATGCGGTGGATTGAGACACATCCAATGCAAAAAAACGGATGTACTACATGACCAAAAGTATGTGGACACCTACTCGTCGAACATCTCATTCCAAAATCATGGGCATTCATATGGAGTTGGTCCCCCCTTTGCTGCTATAACAGTCTGGGGAGGCTTTCCACTAGATGTTGGAACATTTCTGTGAGGACTTGCTTCCACTCAGCCACAAGGGCATTGGTGAGGTCAGGCACTGATGTTGAGCGATTAGGCCTGGCTCGCAGTCGGCGTTCCAATTCATCCAAAATGTGTTCGATGGGGTTGAGGTCAGGCCTCTGTGCAGGCCAGTCAAGTTCTTCCACACCGATCTCGACAAACCATTTCTGTAAGAACCTCGTGTTGTGCACGGGGGCATTGTCATGCTGAAACAGGAAATTGCCATCCCCAAACTTTTACCACAGAATGCTGTAGCATTAAGATTTCCCTTCACGGGAACTAAGGGGCCTAGCCTGAACCATGAAAAACAGCCCCAGACCATTATTACTCCTCTACCTAACTTTACAGTTGGCACTATGCATTGGAGCAGGTAGCGTTCTCCTAGCATCCGCCAAACCCAGATTTCTCCGTCGGACAGATGGTGAAGCGTGATTCAACACTCCAGAGAATGCATTTCCTACTGCTCCAGAGTCCAATGGCGGCAAACTTTACACCACTGCAGCCGACGTTTGGCATTTCGCATGGGGATCTTAGGCTTGGGTGCGGCTGCTCGGCCATGAAAACCCATTTCATGGAGCTCCCAACGAAAAGTTATTGTGCTGACATTGCTTCCAGCGGCAGTTTGGAACTCCGTAGTAAGTGTTGCAACTGAGGACAGACGATTTTTACACGCTATGCGCTTCAGCACTCGGCGGTTCCGATCTGTGAGCTTGTGGCCTACCACTTTGGGCTGAGCCGTTGTTGCTCCTAGATGTTTCCACTTCACAACAACAGCACTTATAGCTGACCGGGGCAGCTCTAGCAGGGCAGAAATTTGTCAAACTGACTTGATGGAAAGGTTGCATTCTGTGACGGTGCCATGTTGAAAGTCACTGAGCTCTTCAGTAAAGCCATTCTATTGCCAATGTTTGACCAGGGAGATTGCATGGCTGTGTGCTCGATTTTATACATGTGTCAGCAACTGGTGTGGCTGAAATAGCTGAATCAACTAATTTGAAGGGGTCTCCACATCTCTCTTAAATTTACAGATTTTTATGGGGACTTTTGTATTATGCTAATTATACTGAACAAAAATATAAACAATTGAAGACTTTAATGAGTTACAGTTCATATAAGGAAATCAGTCAATTTAAGTAGTCATTAGGCCCTAATCTATGGATTTCACGACTGGGAATACAGAAATGCATTTGTTTGTGACAGATACCTTAAAAAAAAATGGTAGGGGCGTGGATCAGAAAACCAGTCAGTATCTGGTGTAACCACCATTTTCCTCATGCAGCGCAACACATCTCCTTCACATAGAGTTGATCAGGCTGTAGATTGTGGCTTGTGGAATGTTGTCCCACTCTACAATGTCTGTGCAAAGTTGCTTGATATTGGAGGGAGCTGGAACATGCTGTCGTACACGTCGATCCACAGCATCCCAAACATGCCCCATGGGTGAAATGTCTGGGGGGGTATGCAGGCCATGGAAAAACTGGGACATTTTCAGCTTCCAGGAATTGTGTACAGATCCTTGCGACATGGGGCAGTACATTATCATGCTGAAACATGAGGTGATGGCAGTAGATGAATTGAACGACAATGGGCCCCATGATCTCATCACGGTATTTCTGTACATTTCCATTGATATTGATCAAATGCAATGGTGTTCATTGTCTGTAGCTTATGCCTGCCCATACCATAACCCCACCGCCACCATGGGGCACTCTGTTCACAATGTTGACATCAGCAAACCACTTGACTACACAACGCCATACACTTTGTCTGAGGTTGTGAGGCTGGTTGGACGTACTGCCAAGTTCTCTAAAACAACGTTCGTGGCAGTTTATCGAAGGGAAATGGAAATTCTATTATCTTGCAACAGCTCTGGTGGATATTCCTGCAGTCAGCATTCCAATTGCACACTCCCTCAAAAAAAAAAAAAAAAAACAAAGTGGCCTTTTATTGTCCCCAGCACAAGGTGCACCAGTGTTATGAGCATGCTGTTTAATCAGCTTCTTGATATGCCACACCTGTCAGGTGGAGGGATTATCTTGGCAAAGGAAAAAGGCTCAGTAAGAGGGATGTAAACACATTTGTGCAGAGATTTTTTAATTATGGAACATTTCTGGGTTCTTTTATATCAGCTCATGAAACATGGGAACAAAACTTTACATGTTGCGTTTATATTTTTGTTTAGTGTATATTTAGGGGGTTCCACTCTTTTTTCTTTTTTTTTTTAAACAATGGCGTTAGCCCCTTCAAAGAAACACATGACTGGTGGAAGTTTAATATTTGCACTTATAATTATGACCATAAACAGCTTTGTGTGCATTGGAATGGTCACAGGAAGCCAATGTTTACATTTCGGCCAATAGGAAGGAGCACCTGAACTTCCATTTACAGTAAGTCTTTATTCGATAAAGGAGAAGAAGCACGTTTTAGTGAAGTGTTACTCATTAGGAAGCTATCCAAGTGCCTGGGTCCTGCTGATTCTCCATATGTGTGCATTTCCAGTAAGAGATTCAATACGGAGGTTGCCATGAAATGTGGTTTTACATTTGAACTACATTGTGTATAGTGAGGTGATGTCCATGTTGTAGTTTTATTCTGATATGTTTCATGAATGAGAAGACCATTTGATGCAAAAGTGTTTCATTGTAGACATTGCTCGTATTTTAACGTCATTGTCCTCCACAGAAGAGATGTATAATACATTGAATTACTTTCAAATTAGTAAAATGCAAAAATATATAAAATGTGTTACGCTATAAAATCAGAGAAAAACATATTACACAAGTTATTCTTAAAACTGTAAGACCACTTTAGTAGGCGGTCTTACAATGAGATGGCTAGTAGATATAGTTGACCACTAGGTGGCGAACTAACTACAACAACATTAAATGTTTAGAAAAGATTTGGTATAGAGCTGGTAAACCTGATGCATCCCCACATTTTTTAAAGTAAGTCGTGGGCATGGTGATTCGAACGGTCTATAGGGCTCTCTCACTTGACCTAGGCACAACTGATAAAGAGTACACAATAGCTTTCCTTTACCACCAGTAGATGAAAAGTACTTACCTTTAAGCATAAATGGATAGTACACATCTATTACATTCAATTAATGATATATGATTTTCTAAAGGATACAATAAGTACTTTGAGAATTGACTGAGGCATATAAAGTGCTTGTTGTTTGATGAGGGCTGTTTCACTTTGAGGAAGACCAAACAGATTGAACTGTTTACCATCAGGTTGAAATAAATCATTTAAGACCATATTTATATTTCTGCACCAATTCCACAGTACGCTAAACAACTGCTTTATCAGTGGGATCCACAGTTAGATGGAATACTGATTAACAGTTTTTTTTCATTGCAATGAGAGCGTTTAAGCTATGTACAGCAGTACAATAACATATTGCTGGTTCAATGTATGTACACATAGGAGCATAGACATTCCAGAGTGGCTAGTGGGGAAGTAAGTGTTTAAAGTGGTTGGTTCCTGGTTTGTTGTGTTGCCATTTAAGCGGATCTGATCAGTGCTTCATTTCAGAAGACAGTGTCCTCCACCATCCCATAGGCTTCATACAACTCGTTAACAAGATCCTTCTTCTCCTTCTCAGGCAAGAAGCTGGAGTTAGCGGAGTTTATGTTCTGGAAAACAAGGCGAGTGAGAGAGAAACATTCAACAATCCAAAGGTGAGTATACTGTAGTATTTTACATACATGGTATTATCAACAGTGGTAGATAGTATTTCACGGTATTAAACCACAATGCCAAATTGGAATAAGAGTTAAAATGTGCTTTGTACCAGTCTCTTGAATTCCTCCTCAGTGAAGCCCATGTACTCCTGGGCAGTGCTGTAGTCTAATTGCAGGGTGGAGTTGAAAATCAAAGGGTCATCTGTGTTCAGGGAGTAGTTGGCCTTATCCTTCCTGAATCTACACACACCACACACACACACGTCATTCCGAGGCGATGAAGTAAACCTTAACGAAAATGAAACAAGCTGAGCCTGTACTGCGATCTTCATGAATTGGTGAAAACTTGATCCAAAGAAGTATCATTCAAATAATATAGGGAGTGAAAGACAGTTTACGTGATGACAGGATGCTCGGTGAAGTCTGGATGACAGGCTCCAGTCAGTCTGCTGGATATGGGACACACCTGAAATCACACAGCATTCCTTCATGTACCTATAGTCGCCAACCTTTTCCAGAGGTGTGCCCTTGCACACTCCCACTCATTGGTTAAAAAACAACAACATACAATTGGTGTAAGTTTCCACCATTGTCAAATCCATGCCAGAAAGTGTAGAAGTGCACACTTCAAAATAAGGAGTGGTGAATCGGGACGTAGTCAGATGTACGGCTAGCGGATGAGATGTGTGATGTCTCTCCGTGACCACCAGAGGTCCCTGTGCACTAGCTTGCCATACAGGCCTACATGGTAGGATATACACTGAGTGTACAAAACATTAGGAACATGACTACTCTTTCCATGACAGACTGAGCAAGTGAATCCAGGTGAAAGCTATGATCCCTTATTGATGTCACTTGTTAATCCACTTCAATCAGTGTAGATGAGACAGTTTAAAGAAGGATTTTTAAGCCTTGAGAAAATTGAGACATGAATTGTGTATGTGTGCCATTCAGAGGGTGAATGGGCAAGACAAAAGATTTAAGTGCCTTTGAACGGGGTATGGTAGTAAGTGTCAGGCGCACCGGTTTGAGTGTCAAGAACTGCAACACTGCTGGGTTTGTCATGCTCAACAGTTTCCCGTGTGTATCAACAATGGTCCACCACCCAAAGGACATCTTGACAACTGTGGGAAGCATCGGAGTCAACATGGGCCAGCATACCTACGGAACACTTTCAACACCTTGTAGAGTCCATGCCCCGACGAATTGAGGCAAAAGGGGGTGCAAATCAATATTAGGAAGGTGTTTCTAATGTTTTGTACACAGTGTGTTTGGCTTGCTTTATGCGGTATAGTGAGTGATACATCATGTAATATACTGTGTCTACAAAGCTCAATGTAACTTTCATTACATGTTAAAAGTAACGTGCACATTCTTACCTCAAAATGCATGTTCTGCTCCAGGAGCTGTTTGTACAACACTTGATCCTTCAGTGTGTTGTATCCATGTCCTACTCTCTCTGCTTTCAGGACCTCCACAGCCTGAAGAAGACATCCGATATGGGTCACCAAGCAGTTCAAAGGCATGGCAGAAAAATCATGTTAGATGTTTTGGGCTGGGAAGGGGTATTTTTCTCGCTCTGCTCTCAAGTATATTTTTCTCCGCTCATTCGGGAGTAATAAAGACCTAGTGCACAAACTGTGATTATTATAATTTTTTCTATAATTATTTTTCAATATTAATTTTTTCATTGTGATTTATAAATGGGTGCTGCAGAACCCTCACCACCCCTACTTTCCGCGGCTATGCACAAAGGTTAAGGTAAAAATATTTTCATTTACACGTTAACAGAACTACTGGCTATTGGGTAAATCCATATGAATTCAATCACTTTTTGACAGCATCCCTTTTGATTTAAACAAAACCTTCATGGAAGAAGTTCATGGAAGAAGTGGTCAGAAAGTGACTTTTTGGACCTGAATTTCAAAACATAGAAGTGCTTAAAGTTGACCCATTTTGCATACCCCACCATACTAGGAGACATCCATGTCTTCATCACTGGAAAAGATAAATGGTTGAGTTTGATACAGTGCCTTCAGAAAGGAGTCAAACCCCTTGACTTGTTCCACATTTGGTTGTGTTACAGCCTAAATTTAAAATTGATTAAAATTGTATTTTTTTGTGTCATTGACCTACACACAAAACCCAATAATGTCAAAGTGGAATTATGTTTTTCAAAAATTTTACAAATGTATTTAAAATGAAAAGCTGAATTGTCTTGAGTCAATAAGTATTCAACCCCTTTGTAATGGCAAGCCTACAGTAAATAAGTTCAGGAGAAAAAATGTGCATGGATGCACTGTGTGCAATAATAGTGTTTAACATGATTTTTGAATGACTAACTCATCTCTGTACCCCACACACACAATTATCTGTAAGGTCCCTCAGACGAGCATTGCATTTAAAACATAGATTCAACCACAAAGACCAGGGAAGATTTCCAATGCCTTACAAAGAAGGACACCTATTGGTAGATGGGTAAAAAAAATAAGCAGACATTGAATATCCCTTTGAGCATGGTGAAGTTATTAATTACACTTTGAATGGTTTATCAATACACCCAGTCACTACAAAGATACAGACGTCCTTCCTAACGGCGTTGTCGGAGATGAAGGAAACCACTCAGGGATTTCACCATGAGGCCAATGGTGACTTTAAAACAGAGTTTAATGGCTGTGATAGGCGAACACTGAAGATGGATCAACAACATTGTAGTTACTCCACAATACTAACATAATTGACAGAGTGAAAAGAAGGAAGCCTGTACAGAATAAGACATATTCCAAAACATGCATCCTGTTTGCAACAAGGCACTAAAGTAAAACTGCAAAGAATGTGGCAAAGCAATTAACTTTTTGTCCTGAATGCTGTGGAAGCAGGATTACAAGATTGTTATATTTATGCACCAAATGGTTGTTTTATTTAATAGAGTAAGGTTCTCTGTCTCTCTCCTTAGTTAACTGAGAGGAGTATTTATGGAGCTTGGGCTGATGGCTTGGTGATATAAAACCTACAGCTGGCATTCCATAGATCAGATGTGGTGGGTGTCACCGAGAGAGAGAGCCTGGAGGAACATAAGGCCTCAGTATTCCTAATTATCCTGGCATCTGGGAGACAGCACCAGAGGCAGATGACAACAGGATGAACCCAGTGGCTTATGGTGCCCCCAATCTATACGGGGAGGGGGGGGGGGGTGTTGAACCAGCTATGACTGAGCAATCTTGGTACGAGGTATATAAGGAACAGCATGGTCTGTAAAGGGTAGGCTCTCAGTCAAGGCTGTTGAGTCGACAGCTTCTATATTGCAATAATTAAATCAATATTGAATAAAGATTACTGTTTGAAGAAATGACAAAGTCTCTCTCACTTGATTAGAATAGTCCACCACAATATTTGACGACCCAGATGGGACATCAAACTCCATCTGCTGACTGCTCCTGAGGACCTGGTTTTAACCATGCACGGGGCCGGAAGAGGGACACTAGCAAAGCCATAAAAACACTAATAGAAGCGCATGGCCTTCTACCAATCTTAGAGAATTCAGGGATGTAATTGTGAGTTGGCAGAAGAAGAATCATTAGCCCAATACACCAGTGTATTGATGTTAGAGTTCTATCAGCGTAATCGCACTAGCCGTACTATTTGTGAAGTAATTTGAGTATGGACATTGTTAAATGGGGTACTTGGTAAATTCGCTCTGGCTATTGCCGGTTGAATATATCCGGCGTCAGTAAACATTAGGGAAATAACGTAATTTAAATTATTGCCAGCAGCACAGTTAGTCACCAACGTTTCAAATAAACATGAAAAAAGCCTAACCAGCTCTGCTAGATGAGTAGAATGGAGAGGGAAGATGTATTCTCTTGTTTGTGTCTGGAAGTAGTGTTAGCTAGCAAGCTAGCCAACTTTAGCCAGTTAGCTTGGGTGTGAGGCAAGAAAAGTATTATATTTTGTGAGATCAGAGAGTTTGGATCAAACCTGCTCCTTAGCAGATTTTGGGGTTGAATAATCTTTGTTAGAATCAAGGACAGTGGATATTACGTACCATATTAAAATTGGCAATATAAACTCAGAAAAAAAAGAAATGTCCTCTCACGGTCAACTGCGCTTATTTTCAGCAAACTTAATTAACATGTGTAAATATTTGTATGATCATAACAAGATTCAACAACTGAGACATAAACTGAAAAAGTTCCACAGACATGTGACTAACAGAAATGGAATAATGTGTCCCTGAACAAAGGGAGGGGTCAAAATCAAAAGTAACAGTCAGTATCTGGTGTGGCCACCAGCTGCATTAAGTACCGCTGTGCATCTTCTCCTCATGGACTGCACCAGATTTGCCAGTTCTTGCTGTGAGATGTTACCCCACTCTTCCACCAAGGCACCTGCAAGTTCCCGTATATTTCTGGGGGGGAATGGCCCGAGCCCTCACCCTCCGATCCAACAGGTCCCAGATGTGCTCAATGGGATTGATATCCGGGCTCTTCGCTGGCCATGGCAGAACACTGACATTCCTGTCTTGCAGGAAATCACTCGCAGAACAAGCAGTATGGCTGGTGGCATTGTCAAACATGCTGGAGGGTCATGTCAGGATGAGCCTGCAGGAAGGGTACCACATGAGGGAGGAGGATGTCTTCCCTGTAACGGACAGCGTTGAGATTGCAGACAATGACAACAAGCTCAGTCCGATGATGCTGTGACACACCGCCCCAGACCATGACGGACCCTCCACCTCCAAATCAATCCCGCTCCAGAGTACAGGCCTTGGTGTAACGCTTATTCCTTCGACGATAAATGCGAATCCGACATCACCCCTGGTGAGACAAAACCGTGACTCGTCAGTGAAGAGCACTTTTTGCCAGTCCTGTCTGGTCCAGCGACGGTGGGTTTATGCCCATAGGTGACGTTGTTGCCGGTGATGTCTGGTGAGGACCTGCCTTACAACAGGCCTACAAGCCCTCAGTCCAGCCTCTCTCAGCCTATTGCGGACAGTCTGAGCACTGATGGAGGGATTGTGCATTCCTGGTGTAACTCGGGCAGTTGTTGTTGCCATCCTGTACCTGTCCCGCAGGTGTGATGTTCGGATGTAAATCAAATAAAATAAAATTTTATTTGTCACATACACATGGTTAGCAGATGTTAATGCGAGTGTAGCGAAATGCTTGTGCTTCTAGTTCCGACAACGCAGTAATAACCAACAAGTAATCTAACCTAACAACTCCACAACTACTACCTTATACACACAAGTGTAAAGGGATAAAGAATATGTACATAAAGATATATGAATGAGTGATGGTACAGAACGGCATAGGCAAGATGCAGTAGATGGTATAGTGTACAGTCTATACATATGAGATGAGTAATGTAGGGTATGTAAACATAAAGTGGCATAGTTTAAAGTGGCTAGTGATACATGTATTACATAAAGATGGCAAGATGCAGTGGATGATATACAGTACAGTATATACATATGAGATGAGTAATGTTAGGTAAGTAAACATTATATTAAGTGGCATTGTTTAAAGTGGCTAGTGATACATTTTTACATAATTTCCATCAATTCCCATTATTAAAGTGGCTGGAGTTGAGTCAGTATGTTGGCAGTGGCCACTAAATGTTAGTGGTGGCTGTTTAACAGTCTGATGGCCTTGAGATAGAAGCTGTTTTTCAGTCTCTCGGTCCCTCCTTCTGGATGATAGCGGGGTGAACAGGCAGTGGCTCAGGTGGTTGTTGTCCTTGATGATCTTTATGGCCTTCCTGTGACATCGGGTGGTGTAGGTGTCCTGGAGGGCAGGTAGTTTGCCCCCGGTGATGCGTTGTGCAGACCTCACTACCCTCTGGAGAGCCTTACGGTTGTGGGCGGAGCAGTTGCCGTACCAGGCGGTGATACAGCCCGACAGGATGCTCTCGATTGTGCATCTGTAGAAGTTTGTGAGTGCTTTTGGTGACAAGCCGAATTTCTTCAGCCTCCTGAGGTTGAAGAGGCGCTGCTCTTCAACACCACACTCCGAGGGCCCTCACCTCCTCCCTGTAGGCCGTCTCGTTGCTGTTGGTAATCAAGCCTACCACTGTAGTGTCGTCCGCAAACTTGATGATTGAGTTGGAGGCGTGCATGGCCACGCATTCGTGGGTGAACAGTGAGTACAGGAGAGGGCTCAGAACGCACCCGTGGGGCCCCAGTGTTGAGGATCAGCGGGGTGGAGATGTTGTTACCTACCCTCACCACCTGGGGGCGGCCCGTCAGGAAGTCCAGGACCCAGTTGCATAGGGCGGGGTCGAGACCCAGGGTTTCGAGCTTGATGACGAGTTTGGAGAGTACTATGGTGTTAAATGCTGAGCTGTAGTCGATGAACAGCATTCTCACATAGGTATTCCTCTTGTCCAGATGGGTTAGGGCAGTGTGCAGTGTGGTTGCGATTGCGTCGTCTGTGGACCTATTGGGTCGGTAAGCAAATTGGAGTGGGTCTAGGGTGTCAGGTAGGGTGGAGGTGATATGGTCCTTGACTAGTCTCTCAAAGCACTCATGATGACGGAAGTGAGTGCTACGGGGCGGTAGTCGTTTAGCTCAGTTACCTTAGCTAACAGGAACAATGGTGGCCCTCTTGAAGCATGTGGGAACAGCAGACTGGGATAAGGATTGATTGAATATGTCCTTAAACACACCAGCCAGCTGGTCTGCGCATGCTCTGAGGACGCGGCTGGGAATGCCGTCTGGGCCTGCAGCCTTGCGAGGGTTAACACGTTTAAATGTTTTACTCACCTCGGCTGCAGTGAAGGAGAGCCCGCAGGTTTTGGTAGCGGGCCGTGTCAGTGGCACTGTATTGTCCTCAAAGCGAGCAAAAAAGTTATTTAGTCTGTCTGGGAGCAAGACATCCTGGTCCGCGACGGGGCTGGTTTTCTTTTTGTAATCCGCGATTGACTGTAGACCCTGCCACATACCTCTTGTGTCTGAGCTGTTGAATTGCGACTCTACTTTGTCTCTATACTGGGACTTGTTTGATTGCCTTGCGGAGGGAATAGCTACACTGTTTGTATTCGGTCATGTTTCCGGTCACCTTGCCCTGGATAAAAGCAGTGGTTCGCGCTTTCAGTTTCACGCGAATGCTGCCATCAATCCACGGTTTCTGGTTTGGGAATGTTTTAATCGTTGCTGTGGGTACGACATCGTCAATGCACTTTCTAATGAACTCGCTCACCGAGTCAGCATATTCGTCAATGTTGTTGTTGGACGCAATGCGGAACATATCCCAATCCACGTGATCGAAGCAGTCTTGAAGCGTGGAATCAGATTGGTCGGACCAGCGTTGAACAGACCTGAGCGTGGGAGCTTGCTGTTTTAGTTTCTGTTTGTAGGCTGGAAGCAACAAAATGGAGTCGTGGTCAGCTTTTCCGAAAGGAGGGCGGGGGAGGGCCTTATATGCGTCGCGGAAGTTAGTATAACAATGATCCAAGGTTTTACCAGCCCTGGTAGCACAATCGATATGCTGATAGAATTGAGGGAGTTTTGTTTTCAGATTAGCCTTGTTAAAATCCCCAGCTACGATGAATGCAGCCTCAGGGTGTGTGGTTTCCAGTTTACAAAGAGTCAGATAAAGTTCGTTCAGGGCCATCGATGTGTCTGCTTGGGGGGGAATATATACGGCTGTGATTATAATCGAAGAGAATCCCCTTGGTAGATAATGCGGTCGACATTTGATTGTGAGGAATTCTAAATCTGGTGAACAGAATGACTTGAGTTCCTGTATGTTGTTATGATCACACCACGTCTCGTTGATCATAAGGCATACACCCCCGCCCCTCTTCTTACCAAAAATATGTTTGTTTCTCTCGGCGCGATGCGTGAAGAAACCCTCCGTTAGCGTCTCTCGAGTGAGCCATGTTTCCGTGAAGCAAAGAACGTTACAATCCCTGATGTCTCTCTGGAATGTTACCCGTGCTCGGATTTCATCAACCTTATTGTCAAGAGACTGGACATTGGCGAGTAGTATGCTAGGGAGTGGAGCGCGATGTGCCCGTCTCCGAAGCCTGACCAGGAGACCGCCTCGTTTGCCCCTTTTACGGCGTCGTTGTTTAGGGTCACCGGCTGGGATCAGATCCATTGTATTGGGTGGAAGGCAAAACACAGGATCCGCTTCGGGAGAGTCATATTCCTGGTTGTAACGATGGTGAGTTGACGTTGCTCTTATATTCAGTAGTTCCTCCCGACTGTATGTAATGAAACCTAAGATTACCTGGGGTACCAACTTAAGGAATAACACATAAAACAACAAAATACTGCATAGTTTCCTAGGAACGCGAAGCGAGGCGGCCATCTCGGTCGGCGCCGGAAGTTGTGAGGCCTTGTACCGATCCTGTGCAGGTGTTCTTACACGTGGTCTGCCACTGCGAGAATTATCAGCTGTACATCTGTATTTTTCTGTGGCTAAACCAACTAGGCTCATAATTTTACAATTTTATTTGTATTTACAGATTGCATACAAGTTTGTTATTAAGGCACATGAAAGTTAACATGTTCCACAAGGCATTTCTTCCCCCAAAAAACACATTTTGATCAACTAAATAAATAAAACTTCAAATGTCTCTCCTGTGCAGTAGTGACGTGCAACATAAGCCTAGCTTATTGAAACGGGTCACATTTAAAAAAAATAATAATAATAATACTTTTTGTAAAAACAGTTTTACCACCCTGTTTCTAAGCTTTTAAATACCCATAGACTTCCAATCATTGCGCTAATGTTAGTTAGCATTGCCTTGCAAAACTACCTCCAACTTCCTTCATTCTGGACACAGAGACATAAAAATGGTATCCACAAAATCACCTGACTCTGGGGAAGTAGATAAAGGGCCTCATTGCCAAAATTCCGAAGTATCCCTTTAAGAAAAAAAGTCACTTTCTGAGCACATCTACAATGGGCAAATAGGTATGGAAGGCTTCGTTCAAATCAAAAGGGGTACTGTCAAAAAGTGATTGAATTCAAACGAGTTCACCCTATACCTGGTAATATGCTGTCTTTGGTTGCAACATTTTAAAAGATGGCTTCCATAGAAAGGAAGTCACATAGGCTAGCGAAGAATTTCGGGGAGACATGAAATTGGATAGTTTGCTGTGTGTACTGAGTTGTTTAGTTGTTTCTATCTGAAATACATATTTAAGTTGTTATAAAAGGGGAGGGGATATGTTTTCACAATGCAATCACTTATAACATAATAATGCTGCTGTGTGTTGAGTAGTAGAGGAAGTCTTGGGTCAAGCTGAACAGCCATTAGACATATCATTTAAAATTGATATATTTAGTGTTCCCCAAAGACTATAGAGGAAAGGAAAGCTCACCTCTTTCACCACAGAGGCAGGGCCCACCTCTCCTGCATGGACTGTTCTGTGGATCCCACATCTCGCTGCTTCCTGTCAACAAGGTCAATCATGAAAAGCATCAACACCAAGTTAACCAGAGAACTATCTGGGTTTTACATTAGCAATGCAGTTAGTTCCGACTGAAATACTTTTCATTGTCTTGAAACTATGTAATTATACATGGATGACCTACAGTCACAACATTATTCCAAGACCTCAGAGATTCCAAGAGCTTGTGCTGCTGTCACGAGTAGGGAGTTATTATTTATTTTTTTGCCAAGGGCTAGACTGAAAAGGACTACATTTGAGAAATGTCTGATTTTGACAAACCCCAGCATCGCGTCTAAAAAATCTATCAAGAGCTTGTTCAGTTATGTTAACAGTCTGTATTAGTGCAGTGCTCCCTTTTAATACTCTCTTAAGGCCAGTTGCCCAGAATGCAGACGGAGCCTATTCCTGGTCTAAAAGGCATGCTTATATTCAATGGAGATTCTCCATTGAAAGTGCCATTTAGTCCAGGACGAGGCTTAATCTGGTTCTGAGATACCAGCCCCTAGTATTTTGCCCTGGCATGTCCAAATGTATCACTCCAGCCTCTGGTCAACCTTACCACAGTGTTCCCAGATATTGTCGTGAGGGAATGATTTAACGGTCTTGTATTTATATTCAACACAAACATGGAAAATAGATCTATGCAAGCAGTACGAACTAAATGCTTGTTGAAATGACGTATGCCAACTTTTGGTCAGCTTGTTATTACTACATTTATTACCAATTTATAGTATTTCTAAAGTTGGTCCACTTTACCACAGCACGAATAGTTTTATTGCTGAAGTAATTTGTTATTCTTAAGAAAGTTTTTTGTTTCAAGAAATGGCTCACAAGAATGATCTCTCCATCAAATGTGTCTCTAAAGTGACCTTCAGGTCTCTATGTACTGAATGGGTTCTACTACAGAGTAACTCCATTCATTATAATGATAAGAAAGGTGCAAATAATTGGCCCGTTATAAAATAAATCAACCAATTGCAGGACTTAAATGTCTGCGGTTCTGCAACAGGCCAACAGTGTCAAATGTGAAGAATTTTTTGTGTTTTCAGCACACCTTTGCTCTATGCTCCCACTCCTTTAACTTTTGAGCAAGTTGGAGTTTGATCTCTCACCTTTAAGCCATAAAACTTAGCATGGTATGCTGCATGATAGTAGGACAGTGGTTAGCCTCATATCCTGCACGCTATGTGCTAAAGACAACTCTAGACCTTTAGCATTTCCGTTAACCATGCATGCTTGCATGACAATGATAAAACAGTTGACTAGAGCACATACAGTATGAATTGGATATGAGGGGTTCAAAGTTAGGCAGTTACCTCATAGGCCATCCTGTGTCCTGGGAAGGCCTCACAGTTGAGTGACTCGTCTCCTGCCAGATCAATAGCCACCACTCCGTTCTTCTTATACTTCTTACACAACTCCACCACGTCCATGGACCAGCCTGTGCAACGCAACACACACGTTTATTGGCAGTAGCAACCCAGTAAGGTCAAACAGATTTGATTTTAAAAAACGCATAATGTTTGATTTGTGGGGATGTTTCTGAAATGTTTTCATGCTAGATTTATGACCTAATGGTTATCTAAATGGTCTGCTGCAGTCCACGAATTAGAGATGCCAATGTATCATGCCAAGCATTTCAGCAAAAGCTAAAAGTAATAGTTGAAAAGGTCAAATTGTCCAGTTAAAAACTTAAAAGCAGAATCAAAATCCCCAAAACTGACTACAGAGCACTGTTCACTGGAATGTCTGACTAAAATAGCCACTGACATTTCGTTACATATAATTACAAAAACAGATACTAAGCTCTGGTAAGTCAGAAAGTTACATCAATCCAAATGACTTAACTAATACCTGCAGCGTTTCCCAAACTCGGTCCTCTGGACCCCTAGTGATGCACGTTTTGGTTTTTGCCCTAACACTACACAGCCAATTCAAATAATAAACTAATCAGCAAGCTTTGATATTTTGAATCAGCTGTGTAGTGTTAGGGCCAAAACCAAAACGGGCACCCCTTGGGGTCCTGAGGACCGAGTTTGGGAAACCCTGAAAGGGGATCTCTTGTATGGGAGACAATGCTAGCTCCATTCTGTACTGTAACATAGGAGATGAGACTTGCAATTGTTCATTCAGTGATACAATACACAAACAAGAGCCCCTTTTTACTGTCAGCATTGGGTCAGCAAATGGTAACATTAACTAAGGAGAAAAATAAATAATGTGCACAGTATCACACCATCGTCAAGTATAGATCAACGCAATTGAGTGGGGATGGAATGAAACGAGAGACAGTCAGAAAATGACCACAACAGGAAGTGTTTTTAAATGTGAGATTTTTGGCTTGCAACCTTCTACAGTGTGATAAGGATCACAGACAAAACTACAGACAATGAGGAGGGGATGAGTTGTGCCAGACAGACAGGGCAGGAGCATGAACAGGACAGTGAGGGCATTACTTGGCATGTGGCGCATGCAGCACAGAATGGACCTGGCTTTGATTTTGTATGCCTTCTCTCCCTCGGCCAGTCCCTGGTTCACCAAGTGAACCACCTCATCTGGGCTCAGGTCACCTCTGGGAGAAGAGAGAGTGAAATCAAGACAGAGAGAATTCTTGAATGTATTTCTATGTTTAATGTTATACGTTTTGAGCTCTAAGAACAAGAACAGATACCTACAAATGATATGAACAATACAAAAAACTCTGCCGTTGGAGAGCACAAGGAACTCAAAGAAGTACTGTATTGCACATGTCCATATATTCACACTTTTCTGTCAGCTACCTTACCAACTCAGAAAAATATAATATCATCCACTTACTCTTTTTGGTTCCATGGAATGGGTTCTACGTCAGTGTTAGCCAGCAAGTGTGGGCTGTATCTGACTTCAACGTAGATGACCCCTTCTTTGGCTTTGTCCTCCACAAACTCATAAGCTATCCTCTTGATCGCCTCTCTGTCGCCACTGGAAAGGTAATTCAAAATCAGTGGAAGACTAAGAGAAACAACATGAATATTTACTCAACGATGGCAGGTAATGCAAATTATTAGTCAGCAACAAAGGCCCTACATTTTTGGGTGATTTCCTCAAATTATGCTCATCCAGATACAAATACATTTTTAAAACAACTTGATTTAGGACACACATAAAACAAAGGAAATGTTCTAGGAACAGCCAGCTATTCTTTGCGTCTTTTCCCTCTTTGCCTGCAGGGTTAATACAGGGTAGTAGTGTGTCTCTGAATGGCAGAAGGGTAATCTGATCGTACATCCTCAGCACACCACAGCAGGAGGACTATTACTGTCACAGAGTCAGAGCATAGCAAGCCGATAAACCAACACTCCACGTGACCTCTGAACTGCACTTGAATTTACACTGAGCAATTAACTGCTACTGCCAATTAGGACTGACTATCTGGAGGAGAAAATGACTATCATTATCCCTGTAATTATCATTATCCCTGTAATGACGATAAAGGACATAAGATCAGCCTGTGTACAGTATTTGAAGAATGACATAGGGGATAATAGAATATTATAGTCATTTGTAATAGTAGTAGTTTCATTGGATTTTGAGTGCATATCATTCCGTTATATTGTGCACATTTCTGTAAAAGTCCCTGTGGAGTAATGGGTATGTTGGAGTGGTGGGAAATGTCTGCAAACTCACTCAGCTGTTCCTAGCGTCGTTTCCCTTTCTGTTGCTTTTTGACTTCACAACACAGATTCTGTTTCACATCACATGATTGGTCCGAATGCTTGTTGTTCCCCCACCCCCATGCTTATCCATCCACCTACACACATAAAAATCCTGCATGAGCCAAACGCAGCTAACAAGTTCCCCTATTTTGTTGTTGTCGTGTAAGGGGTCGCACCAGACGCAACAACAAGGTTTTCAAGCGAAGGACTTCATAAAGAATGCTTTATTCAGCATAACTGCTAGCTAGCAGCTGATCTGTCCTGGCTAGAGGCTACGACTACAAACCATTGTTCTTTCTGTTCTTTCTTGGTTAGCCTGGCAGAGAATTGAAACATCACGTTACCCATTAAAAAACACCATATAGTCTAAGCAGTGGGTGAGATTTGAGTTTAGATTTTCACTAGGATTTTTTCAAAAGTACCATCTGGGGGCCAAAATGTGAAATATGTTGGTACTGTAGATTTTGGGTTAAATATAAGGTAGTGTTGTAATGGGAATGGAATACATAACAACCTTGACTCTGTCTGAGTTCAGTTGTTTGCCAAAGAGACACCTGCTCGCATCATGACGTGCTCCTCTGTGCTGCATGATCTGCATTTCAACTAACTGACCCCCTAGTCTGGCCACCAGAGGAAACATTGCATAATACTGTCTCTGTCCGCGTTACATTCACTCACTAACCAGGAAGAAGACCTATCAAGCCCTGGTCTTAAAGTGAAGGTACCTCAAATTGGGCTGCTATTTAACTCACGCAATTCACAATCATTACAAATGACAGTTCCAATACAAAGCTCCCCCTCACTTCCATATTTTAGCCGTAATTTAACAAATTAGGTGATCACGTGTTCTTTAAAAGCTTGTTGATTGCATTGCGTGTCATGCAAATACATTTAAATTCCTGACTCCTAACACACTGTACAGCAGTTATGATTCTTGTTGAAATAAAACAGGGAGGTAACAGTACATGTCATCTCCGTCATGGCTCTCTACAGATTGAACTTTCATCTCCATCTAAGAGCCATCTGCAATAATAAAGCTGATTAAAGAGCTTGGTGGAGCACAACCTCCTGTAAACTGAACATGACACAAATTGGTAGTGTAGCACCTTGATGCCATCTTGTGCTGTAACACATAAAGTACTTAAGTAAAAACACTTTAAAGTACTACTTAAGTAGTTTGGGGTATCTGTACTTTACTGTACTATTTTTTGATTACTTTTACTTTACTACATTCCTTAAGAAAACTATTAAAGTACTCGTTACATTTTGAATGCTTAGTAGAACAGGAAAATGGTCCAATTCATGCAATTATCAAGAGAACATCTCGGGTCATCCCTACTGCCTCTGATCTGGCGGACTCACTAAACACAAATAATTTGTTTGTAAATTATGTCTCAGTGTTGGATTGGGCCTCTGGCTATCCATACATTTTAAAACAAGAAAACAGTGCCTTCCGATTGGCTAAATATAAGGGATTTAAAATTATTTTGATACTTAAGTATATTTTAGCAATTACATTTACTTTTGATACTTAAGTATATTTAAAACCAAATACTTTTAGACTTGTACTCAAGAAGTATTTTACTGGTTAACTTTCACTTTTACTTGAGTCATTTTCCATTATGGTATCTTTACTTTTTCTCAAGTATGACAATTGGGTACTTTTTCCACCACTGCTTTTGAGTTTGACATCTTGAGACAACTTCTCCCGGTGATAATTACAGTATGAAACCAAAAGCTCAGGGGATTAGTGCAGTAGTCAGCATCTCATTATCTCAGCCATCTTCATGTTCAGGGTACTTACGCAATAACGTGCATGTACACTGCGAACTTGCCGAGGAACTCTGTGAGGGTGGCAGGCTGGTGTATTACACAGATTTGTCTCATGTCCTCCACTGTGCTTGCAGGCAGGGTGATCCCACGTCGCCTGGGACAGACATACAGAAACAGAGGACTTTAAAAGTACAAGCAGCAATAGGTAGCTACAGCTGCTCAATGTTATTTTCAATTAATTATATTAATGACTTAAAGGAAATTGCTAGTTCAAAAATAGCCCCATAAATAGGCCTACGTGTTCCAAACGCAGATACTGAAAGAACAATGTGTCACCTGAACCTAATAAACCATCTAATAACCCTTTTACCAAAGGTAATTGACAGTTAATGTTTAAAGAGAACTTGCAAAACCTGTTATAAAGCACACTATTTAAACAAAATACAAAGAATTCAACAGGTTTATAAACTTACTTGGCAACGTCTAGGATGGTCTCCACTCGGAGAGCGCCATCAAGATGCACATGCAGCTCAATCTGAAGACGAGACACAATTCAAAATGTAAATGTACTTTAACCTAATGACCTATAGAGTAATTTAGCCTGAATTGAAGTACAGACAATCAGGATGAACTCGAACAAATCAATAGACTAAACATTGGCAAATGAGAGAGTATGTGTTGTTGTGTGATGTGGTTCAATGCAATGTGTTGGCTGGACCACATCTATAACGAATGCAGTGTGCAATTTGGGCACCGTAGTTGTTGCAGTCGGTGAAAAGGCCAGGGATGCCAGAGAAGGTTCAAAGAAGAGCAACTGAGTGCTCGGCCCTTATTCCATCAGAGCTGACAGATGAAAGTGCTAAACCTTGCCCAGCTACTCTACACCAGCTGACTACAGGGCAGATTGACTGTGGTCACCCCAACCCTCAGTTACAACTAATAAAACATGACCAGAGGATTCGATTGTAAAGGGAAGGTATATAATGTATCGATTTTGTTATCTTTTGACCGTCTGAGGCACATACTGGATGAGATGAGATTGAAAATATAGGTAATGTATTCCTAAGAAATAACAAATCTTCCAAGAAGAGCAACAGGAAAGAACCTTGAAAAGTTCTAAGCCATATTTATCATCTTACAGTTTACAGGTGTAGGATCTTAATTTGATCACTCTGTTATTGCTGGGAATTTTCCCTGCACCATAGGATTTATTGAAAACCCGCACTAACAAATGGTTATTTTTACAGTATTGCACTGTTCATGTAGCTTACATTTTGGCTAGCTAATAGCCTAACCACTGATCAAGCAACATTACGTTGGCGGAAAGTACGTATGGACTAAACGTTAAAATCCTGTTGCTGCAGTACTATTTTGTTATGACAATACTGGTCAAATTAAGGTCCTACACCTGTATGTGTCTGACAGGTTGGCTCTTGAAGGGAATACAATTACGGTTATTACATATTGAGTTTAGTATGAGTGTGATAATTATGGTATGATCCCGGCCACTAACAATGGTATGACAGGAAACCAACGCCTTGAAATACTAATTTGTTTTCTATAAGAAATGTGAAGGTAGTCTACTTTGCAGTATAATTTAATGTATGTAATCAACAGTGCGAAAATCACTGTAGGCCCTATGATGTTAAAGTCAAGTCACGACACAATCTGAAGACTGTTATTTATCTAATTAACTAACTATGTTTAATTGTTACCCAATTTTAAATTAATCATGTAACAATTAACTCATTAGGATCTGGGGCACCACGAGAGCGGTTCTTTAAAGAGTTACCATTAAACTCCCGAATTAAACTCTAAAAAGGTCTTTACCCATCACATCTATAAACAGTCAACTTATTAATCATAACCTTGTATCATATCATCATTCTGAACAGTCGTAGCCTCCTGGCATCTGCAAAAACCTGAGGCTTACTTATGATTCAGTACTACACAAATTGCTTTAATTATTTATTTACTAGCTAATTAAATGGGAACACAGGATAAACATACACACTCCGCACCGGTTATTGACTGGAGACGTAATATGCTGATAACAGGTCCATAGCGAAATGACAACAACATTGATGCTTGTTAAAGAAGAGATGGCGAGGAAGAGGGTGTCACGCCCTGACCATAGAGAGCCTGTTATTCTCTATGTGGGTTAGGTCGGGGTGGGACTAGGGTGGGTCATCTAGGTAATTATATATCTATGTTGGCCACTCTCGTGGTGCCCCAAATTACACTATTAATTAAAATTGGGTAACAATTAAACATAGTTAGTTGATTAGATAAATAGCAGTCATCAGATTAATGAAAGTAAAGTAACGATACATTGATCATCCTTGAGATGTTTCTACAATTTGATTGGAGTCCACCTGTGGTCAATTTAATTGATTGGACATTATTTGGAAAGAAACACACCTGTCTATATGAGATCCCACAGTTGACAGTGCATGTAACAGCAAAAACCAAACCATGAGGTTCAAGGATTGGTTCGCAGAGCTCCAAGACAGGGTACCAAAACATTTTTGCAGCATTGAAGGTCCCCAAGAACACAGTGGCCTTCATCATTCTTAAATGGAAGAAGTTTGGAACCACCAAGACTCTTCCTAGAGCTGTCCGCCTGGCCAAACTGAGTAATCAGGAGAGAAGGGCCTTGGTCAGCGAGGTGACCAAGAACCCGATGGTCTCTCTGACAGAGCTCCAGAATTCCTCTGTGGCGATGGGAGAACCTTCCAGAAGGACAACCATCTATGCAGCACTCCAGAAAGCAGGCCTTTATGGTACAGTGGCCAGACGGAAGCCACTCCTCAGTAAAAGGCACATGACAGCCAGCTTGGAGATTGACAAAAGGAACCTAAAGGACTCTCAGACCATGAGAAACAAGATTCTCTGGTCTGATGGAACAAAGATTGAACTCTTTGGCCTGAATGCCAAGTGTCACGCCTGGAGGAAACCTGGCACCTTCCCTATGGTGAAGCATGATGGTGGCAGCATCATGCTGTGGAGATGTTTTTCAGCAGCAGGGACTGGGAGACTAGTCAGGATAGAGGGAAAGATGAATGGAACAAAGTACAGAGAAATCCTTGGTGAAAACCTGCTCCAGAGCGATGGTTCACCTTCCAACAGGACAACAACCCTAAACACACAGCCAAGGCAATGCAGGAGTGGCTTTGGGACAAGTCTCCGAATGTCCTTGAGTGGCCCTGCCAGAGCCCGCACTTGAACCTGATCGAACATCTCTGGAGAGACCTGAAAATAGCTGGCAAGTGACGCTCCCCATCCAACCTGACAGATCTTGAGAGGATCTGCAGAGAAGAATGGGAGAAATACCCAAAATACAGGTGTGCCAAGCATGTAGCGTCATACCCAAGAAGACTCAACGCTGTAGTCACTGCCAAAGGTACTTCAACAAAGTACTGAGTAAAGGGTCTGAGTACTTATGTAAATGTGATATTTCCATTTTTTTTATGCATTTGCAAAAAATAAAAAATTAACTGTTTTTGCTTTGTCATTATGGGGTATTGTTTGTAGATTGATGAGGGGGAAACAATATTTAATCCATTTCAGAATAAGGCTGTAACGTAACAAAATGTGGAAACGGTCAAGGGGTTTGAATACTTTTCGAATGCACTGTAAATAAAAATGTGTCTCCAACAGGGTTACCTTTGGCACAGTATTGGCCTACAGTACGCAGGCTAAATCCTAACTAGTTGAACACAACAGCCATTTTTCTCTAGATGTCACCTTATGGAATATAGGGAAATAATCAGTTCCTGTGAAACATTTCAATCATGTGACAAACTCTTTCCACAGAGGGCCGAGTGTCTGCGGGTTTTCGCTCCTCCCTTGTACTTGATTGATGAATTAAGGTCACTAATTATTAAGAACTTCCCTCACCTGGTTGTCTAGGTCTTAATTAAAAGGAAAAACCCACAGACACTAGGCCATCCATGGAATGAGTTTGATTTACGTTCTTTGAAAAAATGTAGAGCCTGTCTGAACACGCTATGACTAGGTAGACTTCACAGTGTACTACACACCCTAGTAGAACTATGTCAGAGTACACCAAAAGGCCTTCATGAATTTACAGCAACAGCTGTAATCTTGTCTCACAGAGCCATTAGGTTTTGTGTTAGGCTTGAAACCTGAAACCTATCAGTCAATACACATGTATTATTCAATTTCCAGCACTAGAGTGGCTTAAATGCAAGACTGAGTAGAATGCAGTTATTTACCACCAATGTGCTCCTCAGCTGTATAGAGGTTCCTATAATAAGGTTTTGTCAACAACCACTTTTCACACTGACAACATGTCCAGGGTGTAAGTCTCCCATGACTGTTACAGCATCTCTATTCAATACACTCCTCCATGCGTGTGAGCATGTGCCTGTGTACGTGTACATGCCTATGAGACAAAGAAACAGACGAAAGGATGAGTGAATATGTGCTTAGATAATGTGTAATGTGTATAATTTGAAGAATGAGTTATACATTACAGTGTTGAAGAAGACAGTGTCGAAATAACATTAGTGAGTTAAGAGTACAGATATGAGCAATATCAACAGGGACATACAGTTGTGGCCATATATATTGTATCCCTTGCACTTTGCTGCATCTTTCAACTGGCAATTTGGCCCACTTCTAAGCAGCAAACTTCTCTAATTCTTCAATGTTTGAAGGGTGACCTCCACCAACTGCTGTTTTCAGATCTCGCCATAGGTTATGGATGTGATTCAGATCGGGCCACCCCAGAACCTCTTCTTGAACCATCCATGGGTGTTTTTTTTATGTGTGTTTGGGGTCGTTGTCCTGCTGGAAGACCCACAACCTTCAACGGAGACCCAGTTTTTGGACACTGGGTTGAACATTGGTCTCCAAAACACCTGATAATCTGCTGATTTCATGATGCCTTGCACGTTTAAGGATCCCAGTACCAGAGGCAGAAAAATCAACCCCCACAGCATTAGAAAACCTCCCCCATTTGATTGTAGGGAGGGTGTTATTTTCATTGAATGCTACATTTGGTTGTCAGTAAACACAGCGCTGATCTGTATTGCCAAAAAGCTCAACTTTTGTTTCACTGGTCCACAGAACATTTCCCCCGGGATTTAGGCTTGTTTGAGTGGGTTTTTGAGAAGTACAATCAGGCTATCTTTTGTCATCTTCAGCAGTGGGGTCTTCCTATGTTTACCAATGACCAAATGAGCCATTCATACACTCTCCCTACAATCAAACATGGGGAGGTTTGATAATGCTGTTTCAAAGAGAGTACATTATGAAGATTGGAGAAGCAGTTTCTGCCTATAGTTATCCCCGATCACGCTAGGCGATATCCTGGCGACGTTGGCTAGCTAAGCTCACGCGCAGAAACATGTCCTCAGTCAAACGGTCGTCTCACGCCAAACTGCGCATGTGCAGGCCGTCAAATCAAAGGCACTCCTTCAATATAAAAGATGTTTTCACTAAAACACTTTCACAAGGTTGAAGTAATAACATGTTCAACTACTTAAGACATTGGCTCCAATCTATCTTGTGCCTTTTTAGATTTAGATAAAATGAACAACTTAAGGAAGAATGTTTCACTTCTCAAACCCCAAACCCCGGCCTCATCTGCTTAGTCTGCTTCGCAAGCATTTCTGGAAATCTTGCGCCTGGTTTTAGAAACTCTGTGGCTGTTGGGTCACATTGCTGCCTCTGTCACTGGAGGCCTTGAATGTGTGCAGGATATCATGAACTCAGCAGATTATCAAGGTGTTTTGGAGTGCAATGTTCAGGAATTATTTAGGAAAAGTGCAAGGGTGACAATTTATTTGGCCTCAATTGTACATGCAATGGAAAGGATAGTTATTTATAATCTGTGTTCTTGCCGCTTACATAGATACAGGAACTGAAAGAAAATGTCTTTAACAACTTTATTTTGTTAGCTTGTGTAACAGGCGTGCATGGCAGTAACAGAATACACAATCAAGACTCATTAAACAACACAACATGTTATGTAATGCACAGTATATGTTTATCTCACACGGATAGTTGACCTATGGTAGATAAGAGAAAAAGTGAATGTGTCAAGTCATTGTCCTGCCCCTTTCTTACGGTCTACCTCCTTACACAGTCAGTGTAACATAATAAAATGGACATACAGGGTGTCTATACACACACACACACATTGGAGTTGTTCTACCTACATCTAATAATGGTATACTGTGAAAAACTATTGGTCACTAAATCTGGCGGGATGAAGGACCATGTAAAAAACTGTTGGTAGCTAAATCCTTCTAGAAGGACCATGTTGAAACGGTTGGCTGGTGTGCCCTCACCTTCTGAGCGGTCGGCTATGAATGGCCCCATATTGGTTTGGTTCTGCCCACTATAGTACTGTCTGGTCAGAACATGATGTTGAGGCCCATACTGAACACTTGGAAACAGCTATGTGTGTTGGCGACCATTTGAAGATGTTTATACACTACAATCACCAAAGGTATGTGGACACCTGCTCATCGAACAGCTCATGTTAGTCGATTAGGCCTGGCTCACAGTCGGCATTCCAAATCATCCCAAAGGTGTTCGATGGGGTTGGAAGCACAGAATCGTCTAGAATGTCATTGTATGCTGTAGCGTTAAAATGTCCCTTCACTGGAACTAAGGGGCCTAGCCTGAACCATGAAAAACAGTCCCAGACCATTATTACTCCTCCACCTAACTTTACATTTGGCACTATGCATGCAGGCAGGTAGCATTCTCCTGGCATCTGCCAAACCCAGATTCGTCCGTCGGACTGCCAGATGGTGAAGCGTGATTTATCACTCCAGAGAACGTGTTTCCACTGCTCCAGAGTCCAATGGCGGTGAGCTTTACACAACTCCAGCCGACGCTTGGCATTGAGCATGGTGATCTTAGGCTTGTGTGGCTGCTCGCCCATGGAAAACCATTTCATGAAGCTCCCTACAAACGGTTGTAGTGCGGATGTTGCTTCCAGAGGCAGTTTGGAACTTGGTAGTGAGCGTTGCAACCTGAGGACAGACGCTTCAGCACTCGGTGGTCCCATTCAGTGAGCTTGTGTGGCCTACCACTTCGCGGCTGAGCTGTTGTTGCTCGTAGGTGGCCTCCTATGAAGGTGGCAGGTTGAAAGTCACTGAGCTCTTCAGTAAGGCCATTCTACTGTCAATGTTTGTCTATGGAGATTGCATGGCTGTGTGCTGGATTTTGATACACCTATCAGCAACGGGTGTGGCTGAAATAGCCGAATCCACCAATTTGAAGGGTTGTCCACATACTTTGGTATATGTATGATTGTGGTAAATCGAATGACTTGGAATCTTATTGTTGTGATTCTAGAAGACAAATATCTGCACACATGTAAACAGTATTAGTCAAAAGTTTGGACGCACCTACTCATTCAAGGGTTTTTCTTTATTTTTACTATTTTCTACATTGTAGAATAATACTGAAGACATAAACTACGAAATAACACATCTGGAATCATGTACAAGTATTTTATATTTGAGATTCTTCAAAGTAGCCATCCTTCGATAACTTTGCACACTCTTGGCATTCTCTCAACCAGCTTTACCTGGAATGCTTTTCCAACCGTCTTGAAGGAGTTCTTACATATGCTGAGCACTTGTTGGCCGCTTTTCCAGCACTCTGCGCTCCAACTCATCCCAAACCATCTCAATTGGGTTAAGGTCAGGTGATTGTGGAGGCCAGATCTGATGAGGCACTCCATCACTCTCCTTCCTGGTCAATTAGCCCTTACACAGCCTGGAGGTGTGTTGAGTCATTGTCCTGTTGAAAAACAAATGATAGTGGGACTAAGCGCAAACCAGGTGGGATGGCGTATCGCTGCAGAATGTGCCTTGAATTCTAAATAAATCACTGACAGTGTCACCATCAAAGCACCCCCACACCATAACACCTCCATGCTTCACGGTGGGAACCACACACGCGGAGATCATCTGTAAACCTACTATGCGTCTCACAAAGACACAGCAGTTGGAACCAAAAATCTCAAATTTAGACTCATCAGACCAAAGGACAGATTTCCACCGGTCTAATGTCCATTGCTCGTGTTTCTTGGCCCAAGCAAGACTCTTCTTCTTCTTTTTGTCCTTTAGTAGTGGTTTCTTTGCAGCAATTTGACCATGAAGGCCTGACTCACAGTCTCCTCTGAACAATTGATGTTGAGATGTGTCTGTTACTTGAACTTTGTGAAGCATTTATTAGGCTGCAATTTCTGAGGCTGGTAACTCTAATGAATTTATCCTCTACAGCAGAGGTAAATCTGGGTCTTTCTTTCCTGTGGTTCTCATGAGAGCCGGTTTCAACTTTCAAAGTTCTTGAAATGTTCCAGATTGACCTTCATGTCTTAAAGTAATGATGGACTGTCGTTTCTCTTTGCTTATTTGAGCTGTTCTTGCCATAATACACCTACTCATTCACTCATTACCAAATAGGGCTATCTTCTGTATACCACCCCTACCTTGACACATCACAACTGATTGGCTCAAACGCATTAAGAAGGAAAGAAATTCCACAAATTAACTTTTAACAAGGCACACCTGTTCGTTTTAAATGGATTCCAGGTGACTACCCCATGAAGCTGGTTGAGAGAATGCCAAGACTGTGCAAAGCTGTAATCAAGGCAAAGGGTGTCTACTTGGAAGAATCTCAAATATAAAATACAATGTAGAAAATAGTAAAAATTAAACCCTTGAATGAGTAGGTGTGTCCAAACTTTTGACTGGTACTGTATGAATAAATGACAAACAGCATTACACTTACAACATGTTTATAAAGGGCTATAAACACAGCATCAACAAACATAAACATTCACTCTTGGAGAGAGAGAAACAAATTACTTGGATTGACAACCTCTCCCCCCAGCCTGGTGCGAGAATCTGCCATTTTATCAGATCTGGCAAGGTGCCACAGGGTCATAAATTACTCAGAGCATGAGCAAGCTCCAAGAACAGTCTGTGATGACTTTAGAAGATCATCCAAGGCAGTACAATAAACCCCCTCATTAAAAAAAACTAGGCAAGTCAGTTAAGAACAAACTGTTATTTACAATGACAGCCTACGGTGGCCAAACCCAGACGATGCTGGGCAAATTGTGCGCCGCCCTATGGGACGACTCCCAATCACGGCCAGATGTGTTACAGCCTGGATAATAAAAGGCAACTATGGAAAAAGCTGAGGTAGCGTGTGCATGCAAAATACTATGTTTATTAGGGGTGAAACGGTTCGTGTATTCTTATCGAACTGTTCGGTACAGTGTCCACGGTGCACGGTATGCACTGCGAACCGAACATTACATTAATCATATAGCTAGGAAAATATATACATATTTAATTGTAAAAAAAAAGATTATTGCCTAAACCAATGGCGTATAAATTAACGTGGGAAAAATATCCACATAGTAATAAAGGTGTCTTAAAAAAAGAAAAAATTGTCTTGTAGCTGTATGCAGCTCCGCTCATTAGTTATTTCACTCCAGCGAGAAGAGAGCTGAGAGACCGTTGTAGCAGCAATTAGCTTATGAAGGAATTAGCAGTTAGCTAAATGCAAAGGAGCAACATAGCAAGCATTGAGAGCCAGAACAAGACGCCCCAGTATCATTCAGGTCTGCCGTCTGGGAACATTTCGGTTTCCCTGTAAACTATAACGAGGATGGCCAACGAGTGGTGGATAAAACTTCTACAACATGTAGGCTCTGTTTATTTCCAATAGCCTATTTAAGTGACAATACGAGTAACATGACTACTCATTTACGCTGGCATCACCCTAAAGTGCCAATCGGTGGGACTTGGCGAAAAAAATTTAACGGCAACCAATCGGCAACCACTTCTCCCCAAATCAACGCAGCGATAGCAAAATTCATAGCGGCAGATATGAGACCCTTCCCTGTGGTAGAGAATGCGGGGTTCAGAAACATGTTTAAAGTGGCCGCGCTTCACTATTCCTTCCCACACACATTAATACCTGCCTTGTACAAAAAAAACGAAAGAACATCTTGAGTTTCCCTTAAATCCCGTTAGGTTTGCTGCTCAGCCTACCTTAGTTATCCTAGCCCTGCCATTCCCAACCAATTAGAGCGGGCAAGTGGGCCATTTGGTTTCCATTGGGTGGTCGATTATTGTTACAATATTCGCTGGTGCGTGCGAGTACCTGTTTTTGTGCCATTGAGGATCGCGCAGATGACTACGGGTCTCGTCCCGTGTGTTAATCATTGTGCGCGTGTGTTATTTATTCGAGCCTACACAAAACAGCCCTTATTGTAAGTGTTTCTAAAATCCCCTATGGGAAAAATGAATAGTGGAAAAACGATTAGAACCATTTCCCTGTTTGCACACTGGGTTTTATTGGTACTATGACTCATACTGTGGTACTCTATTGCTTAAGTACACTATATGCTATGTAAAACCTCAGTAAGTGACTGACAAAATATATCAATAGAAAATGTAGACTATCTAGGCCAGTGGAACTCATTGCACAGCCCGCAGGCCGAGCCATTAATTTGTGGCTCGCTCTGATTTTCCTATTTTCCATTCATAATACATAACAATGATGTAATTTCAATTAAATGTGTTTAATGCAGGCCTGAATCACTTTGTTGAATATATATATTGTTCCCTTGACGGCAGATAGATAGCAGTATAGCACAGCTGTTGAACATAAAGGCCGAAATAGAACACAACTGCTCAGCTACAGCGACTGACACATATCAGTTTGCTACTGGCTAATTTTGCAGTCTGGTCGACATGGATCGATTTATTGTAAAAAAGAAACATAAATGTATTGACAATGAAAATGAGGCGGAAGCTATGAACAAACAACCACCGGAGAACCAGGAAAATCAGGAAGATGGCGGCGGGGAAATGCAGCTAGCTAATGCAGCTAACGTAGCTAACGTGGCTAAGAGAAGGATACGGTCGATTCAAGAAGAACACAGAAAGTTCCAAGAGAAATGGACAGACAAGTATTTTTTTGTACTGCATGATGGAACTAGCTCACTGTCTCATTTGCCAGAAGGCAGTCAATTGTTTTAAACAAGCAAATTTAGAGAGTGACTGTCATGACTTCCACCAAAGGTGGCTCCTCTCCCTGTTCGGGCGGTCCTCGTCACCGGTCTACTAGCTGCCACTGATCCCTTTTTTCTTTCTGTTGGTTTTGTCTGTTTTCACCTGTTGCTCATTAGTTTGTCTATTTAAACTTCTAGTGCTCGCTTGCTGTTGTGCGGGCTTATTCCTTACTGTCAGTGGTGCTGTTGTTTTTTTCGCCTGCGTATTATGTTCTTCCCTGTTTTGGAGACATACGTGTTCATTGGGCATTGCCTGTTTGTTTGGCTAGACTACGCGAAATAAAACGCATTTCTTTGAAATTTTGCTCTCTGCGCCTGACTCTACACCCACCACTCCTAGAAATACGTGACAGGGACATTTCCAGTCAAATCATGCCCACTTTGACAAAACATATCTGCCACAACGCAACCTCAGAAACAACCAAATAGCGCAACTCAAAGGACAACAACAAACGATGGACAGATCTAGCACTGTTGCAGAGAAAACGACAGAGGAAAAATAGGAGATTGCTTGGATACTCGTGAGAAACAAGAAGGCCTTCACAGATGTGGAGATAATGTAAATAATGTATATTGGCCTCAGCCGAAATATTGTATGCTGATTTCACAAACAAGGAAGCTATTTTAAAGCAAATTAAGGGACTGCAACTCTTAGACTCGACCATAACAAGACATGGGTGAAGACATCGGTAAGCAACTGATTACTGACATATCCCAAGCACCGTGTTTTAGTATTGCACTTGGCGAAAGCACTGATGTAAGTGACATTCCCCAATAATGTGCTTGGGTCCGCTTCTCTCAAAATGAGTCGTTCAGAGAGGAACTTTTATGTTTACTGCCTCTTCAGGGACAAACACGAGGAGAGGATATTCTGAAAGCCCTTGTTACATTTTTTGCTGATAATAATATTGACTGGTCAAATCTGGCATCTGTGTGCAATGACAGCGCCCCAAACATGTGAGGGAAGGAGTAGGGACTCATGGGGCCTGATGAGAGAGAGGATATTCACAAATTTGATACGTTTTATTGTATCATTCATCATGAAGCACTTGTGGCTAAACTCAAAGATTGTGACTAACAGAATGTGATGCAGCAAGTCGTGTGCGTGGTGAACATTATTATTGCGAGGGCACTGAATCACCGGCAATTCCGTGAGTTGCTGGAGGAATACCAGACAGAATACGGCGACTTGATATTTCACAATGAGGTGAGATGGCTGTCTCGTGGCAGAGTTTTGGAAAGATTTCTCTCTTTCTCCATCAAATCCGTGAATTTGTTGCAAGAAAAAGGAGAGAGGAACCAGAGTGGATGATCCACAGTTAATATTAAAGCTGGCTTTTTTAACTGACATCACCTGCCCCCTGAACACGGTGAATCTCCAGCTCCAAGGGAAAGCTAAAACTCCGGACAAAATGCTGCGTGTGGTCACAGCATTTCAAAATAAAATCACCACTGTTCATACCTGACAGACAGATTGTTCATTTCCCAAAACTCAAGAGTAGTCACCACATCCAACCCAGACATACCGCCACATTTTAGCTATGATGCATTTGTGCGTGTGTTGGAAGAGTTTAAGTTGGAGTTTGAGTCAAGATTCAAGGATATGATGGAGTACAAGGAGTTTTTCAACTTCATTGAGAACCCCTTTCATGTGCCAGTGGCATCTCTGACCCCAGTCATCACAGCCCTCGGTCCTGACCATGCTGGCATAGAGAGTGAGATAGTGGAGCTGCAGGCAAATGACACATTGCAAGGTGAACTAAGATCAGGTGTTACCCACTTCTGAAGCAGTGTGTGCAAAAGGTACATTTTTTGTCAGCACTTATTTATGTGAAGCAAAATTTTCAACAATGTACATTGTGAAACAAAAACAGAGAAACAGACTGACCAATGTACACCTGGATTGCCTCACAAGGATAGCAACAACAGACTATACATTTAGAATGAATTCAGTCAACGAGCAGAAGGGACATTTTCGCTCATCCAACTACTGAGGTAACCCTTAATATGGGTCTTATACATGTGATGTAGCCTATTATATGTGTGTGTATGTAAAGTCGCTTTATCAGGACCCTGTCTTTCAAAGATAATCCGTAAAAATCCAAATAACTTCACAGATCTTCATTGTAAAGGGTTTAAACACTGTTTCCCATGCTTGTTCAATGAACCATAAACAATTAATGAACATGCACCTGTGGAACGGTCATTAAGACACTAACAGCTTACAGACGATAGGCAATTAAGGTCAGTTATGAAAACTTAGGACTCTAAAGAGGCCTTTCTACTGACTCTGAAAAACACCAAAAGAAAGATGCACAGGGTCCCTGCTCATCTGCGTGAATGTGCCTTAGGCATGCTGCAAGGAGGCTAGAGGACTGCAGATGTGGCCAGGGCAATAAATTGCAATGTCCGTACTGTGAGACGCCTAAGACAGGTAGACAGGACGGACAGCTGATCGTCCTCACAGTGGCAGACCACGTGTAACAACACCTGCACAGGATCGGTACATCCGAACATCACACCTGCGGGACAGGTACAGGATGGCAACAACTGCCCAAGTTACACCAGGAACGCACAATCCCTCCATCAGTACTCAGACTGTCCGCAATAGGCTGAGTGAGGCTGGGCTGAGAGCTTGTAGGCCTGTTGTAAGGCAAGTCCTCACCAGACATCACCGGCAACAACGTCGCCTATAGTCACAAACCCACTGTCGCTGGACCAGACAGGACTGACAAAAAGTGCTCTTCACTGACGAGTCGCGGTTCCAGATTTGCATTTATCGTCGAAGGAATGAGTGTTACACCGAGGCCTGTACTCTGGAGCGGGATCGAGGTGGAGGTGGAGGGTCCGTCATGGTCTGGGGCGGTGTGTCACAGCATCATCAGACTAAGCTTGTTGTCATTGCAGGCAATCTCAACGCTGTGCATTACAGGGAAGACATCCTCCTCCCTCATGTGGTACCCTTCCTGCAGGCTCATCCTGACATGACCCTCCAGCATGACAATGCTACCAGCCATACTACTCGTTCTGTGCGTGATTTCCTGCAAGACAGGAATGTCAGTGTTCTGCCATGGCCAGCAAAGAGCCCGGATCTCAATCCCATTGTGCACATCTGGGACTTGTTAGATCGGAGGGTGAGGGCTAGGGCCATTCACCCCAGAAATGTCCGGGAACTTGCAGGTGCCTTGGTGGAAGAGTGGGGTAACATCTCACAGCAAGAACTGGCACATCTGGTGCAGTCCACAAGGAGGAGATGCACTGAAGTACTTAATGCAGCTGGTGGCCACACCAGATACTGACAGTTACTTTTGATTTTGACTCCCCCCCTTTGTTCAGGGTCACATTCCATTTCTGTTAGTCACACATCTGTGGAACTTGTTCAGTTTATGTCTTAGTTGTTGAATCTTGTTATGTTCATACAAATATTTACACATGTTACGTTTGCTGAAAATAACGCTTTTCTTTTTTTTACTGGGTTTATATATTTGTGATGCGCTGTAAATCAAATCAATTGCATGTGCTCTTCTGCTCCGAATTTGCTCTCAATTGATAATATTGCAAGAAAAAGTACGACAAATTTAAGTTCTGTGCCGGCCTCTGAATGATTGTCTCAACCCAAAGTGGCCCCCTTACAAAAAAATAGTGAGTAACACTGATCTAGGCTATGCATTCTCTATTTAACGTGTTGCTCGGCGAGGCTTGTGCAAATGAATAGGTTAAAAGCGCAAAGACGGCAGTTCTGCTGTAGTAGTAGACTGGGACTCCTTAAAAACATGCCACTTTGTCTGAAGTGATTTTCGTAGCAGTGTTAGGAAAGCATTGTCGCTAACCTTAACCTAATTCTCCCAACCTGCTGCGTGAGTACTCCTAACCTGTAGACTACATTTCGTTTCTTCTAACCACGTGCATCCGGGGTTTTAGAGTCAAACAGATGAATAAACGACGTGAAACCTTACCATATAAACAAAGTAGCCGAGTGAACTGGTATATTTCCTCAATACAATAACGTGGTTGAGTAATACGAGTGAATCATTTACTGCAAAATTCGCTTTGCCTGATACATTATGTTCTTAATTTGTAACTTACCTTTGGTTTGTTAAATACTATTTGCTCAGTAAAGTGTTCTGCCATTGTGAAAGCTCTCCTGTGACTGCCGACGAATGTGAAACTGCTGATAGCACAGAATGAGTGGCGGGACTTCAAGCTTCTCCCGGTCAGGACTAGCATTTCCAATAATATAGGCAGACCTACATGGCTAGCGCGACACGCCTTAATCCAACCCACCACGACACTGAGCACAGATGTGAATTCAACAGGTATTCCACGTTCCAGTCGGTATTGGCATAAACGCGCTCGTAAATCGAGTTTATCCACCTCTATACATCTATTAAGACCTATGGATACATTTCATGGTTACAATGTTTCCACGATGTGTTTCCACGATGGACCAGTAGAATAGTTGTGGTGTGTAGGATTAGCAGCACAGGTTAATCCTATGTTTAGAGGGTTAACAATGTCCTGATTAGGCCTATATCCTGTCCAGAGCTACTATAGCCAGGACTATACTTCTGGTAAGGAAACACATAAAGGCCTAATGATGATGATGAATAAATCAATGTTACATCAAAACCATTACATTTGTATTTGTATTGTGGTGTGTCACCACCAATGGGGACATCCATGGGACCCATGTGAAGGGAAATGGGGACATCCATGGGACCCATGTGTCAGGTTCTCTTACAGGAGCTTGTGGGGCCTGCCCTGGGGCCACTATTGAATGTGCTCTTCTTTGAGTTAAAGATCAGCATGATGAGCATATTATGACAGGTTCCATGTTTGTCAGTCTTAACTGTGAGTTATGCTTGATAAACTGACTGAGATGTCCATCAAGTGCTGGGCCACTTCCTGTCTCTGGGCAGGAAATAGGTGCATCCTATAGTCAAAATTACAAACGGACATCTTTCTAACAGCATTGCCATCAGGTACAGTAGGCTATTAATGCCATACAGACAGTATACACCCTTGCAGTATACACACTTGTTAAATTAGTTCTGCCTGCATGGCTCGTTTATATTAATTTGTTTGTTTGTTTTATTTTTTTAACCTTTATTTAACTGAGCAAGTCAGTTAAGAACACATTCTTGTTTTACAATGACGTCCTACCCCCGACCAAACCCGGAAGACGTTGGGCCAATTGTGCGCCATCCTATGGGACTCCTATCACTGCCGGTTGTGATACAGCCTGGGATCGAGCAAGAGTCTGTAGTGACACCTCTAGCACTGAGATGCAAGCGTTAGAGCACTGTGCCACTCGGGGAAAAAACAGGTGCAGTTGCATATTATTTTGTATAATGCCTATTCTTTGACACTGAGATTATTTAGGTTATAAAAATCAAGTGAAACGGTGTTGCGTTAGGGTAACCCACTAACAGGTTGTTGAAATTCACAACACTATTAGGATGTAGCACCCCCCTGTGGTTGTAATCTGAAGGCTGCCTTCATTTATACATGGTTCTATTGTATATCCCGTTAAAAAACGGTGACTGTAGTGTACCATGGGAAACATACACATTTTAAGACACTAGACTGCCAATGACTTCAAACCTGCATCAAACCTCACAATTGTGTTGTTTTTTTCTACTCCGGCACAGGTTGCTTCCTTCACAGTTCTGTCCATGCTTCCTCCACGTATTACATTAATGCCCTTGGGGCCTCCAAGATTCAACCCTTTAGGTTTGCAAGGTATGTTAACATAGATAAGAAAGGTTGTCTAAAAACACAATTTAAATTGCCATGAATCATGCAGTTAAAGGGGAAATCAGCAGTTGCTACATCAATTATTGGACTTAATGACATGTACCCATTGATTCTCGAAGAATAGAACTTCTAAATGCCTCATGAGCTTAGTTCAACTGTTGTACCCCATCAGAACCCAAAATATAAACTTGTTTTACTCCAGTGTTTGTTAACAAAGTAAATCTAAACAAATGCTATATAGCCTCAAAGCATGGTTAAAACTATACTTTTGATATCATGTATGGTCAGTCCTTGCAGCCATAGCTCTGTCTATGAGTTTAAGAGGGGTTACATTTCTCAGTCCCCATTCCAAAACAGGGGCGGGGAGCATGCTTTGTTATTGACTCCAGCCACCCTAGTTATAGACTGTTCTCTCTGCTACCGCACGGCAAGCGGTACCGGAGCACCAACTCTAGGTTAAAAAGGCTTCTTAACAGCTTCTACCCCCAAGCCATAAGACTCTTGAACAGCTAATCAAATGGTTACCCGGACTATTTGCATTGTCCCCGCCCCACCCCCCATTTTTACACTGCTGCTACTCTCTGTTCATTATCTATGCATAGTCACTTTACCTCTACCTACATGTACATATTACCTCAGTTACCTCGACTAACCTGTGCCCCCGCACATTGACTCTGTACCGGAACCCCCTGTATATAGCCTCGCTACTGTTATTTTATTGTTGCTCCTTAATTATTTGTTATATTTCTATTATTATTATTATTTTATTTTTTTCTTAAAACTGCATTGTTGGTTAGGGGCTTGTAAAGTAAGCATTTCACTGTAAGGTCTACACCTGTTGTATTCGGCGCATGTGACAAATAACATTTGATTTGGTTTGAAAGTTCAGTCATACTTATTTATGCAAATGTAAAGAGTTCCTGGTAAGATTAATAAGTAGTAGTAGTATTAAATACTTAATACTACTACTGCTTACAGTATTAGTCCTACCAGGAACTCTTTACATTTGCATAGATACAGTAAGTATGACTGAACTTTATGAGCCTTACTATTATGATCATCTTTAGATGTATTTTATCATTGTAATCTACTGTAGTATTCCTAAGTATTTGATATACAGGTAGCCTACTGTATCACCTTTTGTCAACATGAACTGATCATCATAGGCTTCCTATTCACAGTACATGTTTACCTGTGTTATGTGATAAATCAAAGTGGCAGTTGTATATGTCTCATGTTGTTTTTCTTCTACACAAAACAGAGATTTGTTTTGTGTTCAAGTTGATTGAGTCGGGTCATGCGTGTGATAGTGGTTGTAAATGTGGAAAATCGTACTATTTTTTTAACCTTTTTTTACCCCCCAAAAAATCTAAAATAAACTTTAAAGAAGTGAACTGTCCCTTTAAATAAAAAATGTCACACTTTACAATATGTACACATGTTCTCATCCCTGGAGTGAGGGCTGAGACAAGAGAGAGCCAAAACCGCAAATAATCGGGATATTTAAGTATTATGGTTGTTGATACTAGTTCTGACAATGGTTTTGCCAAATCAATTTAACAATTTTATGACAAAAGAACTCAAAACATGGCAAGAGACAAGGAACGTCATCTGACCTGGAATTATACTGTGTACTATATTAACATAAAAGCATTGACTGGCTGTGTCATAGCCTGTTCAGAGTAATAAAACAGTAATAACACAGTGATGCGGCCCTCATTGAATGTGTATCCTCATTGACTTCAAATTCACAGTGAATGATTGATAATGCCATCCAAATTGTAAGTGAATCAATCACAAGTTGTATTCAATGCCAGTTTGAGTCATTCTGGGGCCCTCAGCAACGAAAGAGTTGTGATCCATCACACACGTTCCGAGCTGAGCTTCTCTCACAGTAACTTTGTTGGTTTAAACATTCCCATAACATTCCATGTGCACTGTGTCACACAATATGTCAATCATTTTCACAGCAGCCCACTACCGTTCACATCTGTCATCACATATTCATTCATTTTAGCAGTGGTTTGCATTGTAATAAAGGCTAAACCTCAGTTGAATTCTCAGTGGTTTCAGTGTGTTAGATGTCTTCAGTATGCTGTATGTAGTACAGTATATCTCCACCACTGTAGTAAAGGGCACAGTCTCAGCTAAAATATATTGACACAGCTCACCACATGTTAGGAAGTGGTCTCACAGATGAATTTGGTCCTTGTACCGTATTTATTTGTTCTCCAGTTATTTGTAGTAACTGCAGCTAGAAATGGATGTGCTGTTGGTTTAGGTGTGTCTGAATGCATTGCACATGGCTATTTCTACAGTATGTTACTGCAATTATCTTTCCATAAACAGATACCTTTGTGTACTGAAGGTTATTTGCGTAACCCCAGTTCTCTGATATTATGAGTGAGATATCTCACAGTGGGATTCACCGAATCTCTAAGCAGCTTGAAGAATCAATCATACATGTCTGTCAGAGACAGACAGGTCAAGTGGCGAATCAGGGAGCCCCTCACCTCATACTAAAGAGCCACTCTTGTGAGTAGGGGAATGTGGTGGGATATCTCACTCATAATATTATAATATTCTCTTTCAATTATTTCTTTCAATATCTCACATATGGGATATATGGCCAACTCCCGTATCGCACATGCTTTCTGAAGCCAGGTATTCTCAAGGTATCATTCCTCAAAGGACACTGAGGACACTGCGCCAAAGACTGTGTAGTGATTTCTAGCCGGTAGAACCAGAAAAAAAGTATGAGGGGATGCCCAACAATCCGCATCGCAAATCTCCTGCAAGGAAATGCCCTTAAACAGGCGAGGCAATGGCAATTGTAATTGCTGCTGACCTTAGGTATAAAGGCAGGTACGAACGGTGAGGTGAGCTGACAGTGCGTGTTGCTCACTTTGCGGATGGAAGGGCAACCAGTAAACCAGTCTTAAAGAATAGATATGTAAGCAACGCTCTCCCTTCACGAAATGACATAACAAGGGGTGTTTACCCACATTCTTATTGTCAAAGTCTATATGACAGACGGTGATAGCGACTATGTAGACTTTAACAGTGGAGAACGCCCTCCCTCTGTACAAAATGTTCTGCAGAAAGCATAAAAACTCAGATACAAAGCATTGGAAAGGAATGATCTGTTTTTGGTCACACCACTTCTCAAAAACGCACCAACTTTTTCCATACGTGAGTGTGGCGAAGTAACCCTAGCACTCTGGAAAGTCTACATGACAGAGAGACAGGCCTGTCGCATCCAGCATTAACATCTCCCCTATCCAGAGCATGCCTTATCATTGAGGGGCTACCAAGATGAGGGATAAGCATTCGCACTGGCAAGGGTGTGCCAGTGCATCCACCCCCAGAGGTGCGTCTCCTGCTAGCGCCGGGAAGTGCACGTTTTCTTTGCGATGTGAAGAGATCTATTGATTCTTGTCCATATCTCTCCCAGATTTGTTTCACCACTTGAGGATGGAATCTACATTCCCCTTGTTGGAGATTCCCTGTGGACAATAAGTCCACTCCTACGTTAAGTATGCCTAGGACATGAGTCGCGCAGTGTAGTGACAGTAGGTGTGCTTTGCTCAGCAGAATAATTCTGATTGATGGTCTGTGTAAGCGCAGGGAGAGAGTGCCACCCTGGCAGTTAATGTATGCCACCACAGTCATATTGTCTGTTTTAATCAAGGCGTGATTCCGAAGGGAGGGTCGAAAGTGTCTCAGAGTAAGAAACACTGTCAGCAATTCAAGGTAGTTTAAATGAGAAATGCAGCATTGTGGGATCCACAGTCCGTTTATTGCATTCCCCTCTTGAACAGCGCCCCAGCCCGTAAGTAACGCGTCACCACTACCTCCGTTGCCACTACCCCTAGGGGAGTGCCCAAAACAAAGATCAACGGGCTCTTCCAGTGACAGAGAGCTGAAAGACAAGCAGAGGTCACCTCTATCTGACGGTTGAGGTGATGCTGTGTACACAGATGCTGGGCAGCACTGGAAGTCTCTCATCCTCAGTAGGCCAAGGGGTACTACTGAGATGGAGGACACCATCAACCCCAGCACTCGGACGCAGGTACTGAATGTGACCGAGCTCCCCCTGTGGAACAGGGAGAGGAAACGTGGGGACGACCCGATGCGGTCGCCAGAGGGTGTTGCCTGATAAGAGAGAGAATCCAGCATCACGCCTAGGTCTTCTATTCCCTGTTTTGGCACAAAACATTTGTTTTTCTGATTGACATTGAACACTGGCTTGGAGACGTGGGATAGTCGTGTCTCGTAACACTTGCTCCCGGGATGGGGAGCAAAGCAGGTGATTGTCTATGTAGACGGAGAGTCTCAGCCCCTTGTTTCCCAGTGGTGTGAGAGCTGTCTCTATACACTTGATGAACATTCTGGGAGCTAGCGCCAGCCCGAATTGGACAGCGAGGTATTTGTTGGCTGTGCCTTGAAAAGCAAACCTTAAAAATATCATGTGTGCTGGCAGGATGCTTATTTGAATTGTCCCACATGTCAACTGAGAGGAAACAGTTGCGTTGACAAATAGAGAGAGACAGCACGTTGAACGTAAGCATAATGGTGAGAGCCCCTTCCCCCTTTTTGGGAACCAGGAAGTACCAGGAGTAGAAGCCGAGGTGGCTCTCTGCAGCTGGTATCACCCTGATAGCAACTTTGTGTAATAAAGAGGAGCCATCCTGCTCTAGTATGCGTGTGGAGTCGCCAGTTGCTACTGAAAGCGGGTGGACTCGAAGAGCGAACTGCTGTCTCTACCCCTTCATAACCGTGGAACAGATCCAAGGCTGGACTGCGCATGAGCGCCAGCTCTGGTGGTGAGTAGCCCACAGGTTGATAGACTCTCAATCACTAGTGGTGCCGCAGCACCCTCTGTATTTTTGCTCGGTGTCCTTGGCAATACGCTTGAATACAACAGAGGTGTACGCCAGGTAGCCATGATTCTCAGGTCTACAGGGCAGCCAGAAGTTGAAGGCGTCAACCTCCTTCTTTCGAAGTTTGCACTTCTGACGTAATGGCTGCGACAGCTGGCCCAAACAGTTCCTTTGGCTCGACAGGAGCGTCAAGGAAATCTGCTTTCTACTTGTCAGACAGGCTGGACAAGTTGAGCCACAAGGTTCTCTCCCCTAACACCGCAAGGCTCATGGCACTGCCAAAGCCTTGCATGGCACCACTGTGATGACACAGATCTCATCCCAAATGTCTGGGTTAGGCTTGCAGACAACTAGGAGATTGTGAATCTCTAGCATTAAATCAGCCTGGTAAGCCAGCAGTAGGGATGTAACATTCAACAGCCGTACAGAACGTGCAGCAGAAACATCGACTTTTTGGTAGAAGGACGCGGAGAAGCGGTCCGTCTTATCAGGGCGAGAGTTGCCTGTCAGTGACAAGGCACTAGGTTTGAGGTGGCTGGCCAGTGACAGCTCGACCACCGTTGGCTTGCCGTGGCCCAGCTCCTCCATGTCTTTAACATTCATGCTGTCAAAAAGTCAGGTTTGGACCTTGCCAGTCAAGGGTTTGTCCCAATTAGGTTTGGCATCTGCCACACAATCTGGAATAGCTGAGAGGAGTTGTTTGCCTGGGAGGGTACGAGAGGGGAGTTTCCTCCCATCATACCAGTCCCTCTCTGCACTGCCATGGGTTCAGGTCACTCAACGCTGAGTCTGGCGGCTGTTCATTTGCAGACATCGATAAGTGAATATCTGTCATCTGCCACAGGTGCACCGCTAAAGGCAGAAGAGGGTCTAGAGGTAATGGCTTGCGCCTCCTCGTTCTCTTCCTCCTCCGCTGCCTGGAGGGGGTCTTTCATGCCATCGTCATCGTTGAGGTCCCCTTCCCCTTTGCCACCTGAGCTAATAGCCTAGCTAGTTAGCACAGTGCTAGCCAGAGAAGCTAGCACCATGTGGGTCTTGCGATGAACCAAAGTGTGGCTCTCGACTGATAAGCAGACGGTCAGTCTATTCAATGCGAAACGTCAGTGGGTTGACCTAAATGAGAGAGCGCTAGTAATTCCACCCTTCCAGGTAGAATTTGTTGTTGTTGTAGAATAGCTATCCTTGCAGCTTAGCTAGCCAAGTCTCACGATAGCCACCACAGGAGACAAAAGGAAAAAAGAGCGGAAAAGCTGATTACCCAAATCGAAAAGGTTCCTTTCTGTGAAAGACGAAAGCTGAAAAACCTGCGCTCGTCGGCGTAGCCTTCCAGTTGAACAGGAAAACAGATCAACTCGTGCTGAGGAGAGCTAGAGTAGAACTTTTCTGTGAGGAAGGGGGGTGAAAATGACCAGAGGGCAAGCGAGTGGCACTTTATTATGAGGGGAGAGGCTCACTCATTTGCCACTCGACTCAACAGACTTGTGTGATTGGTTCTTCGAGCTGCTTAGAGATTCTGTGAATCCCACTGTAAGATGTTAAAATGAATAATTGAGAACCCTGGCTGCCCAAAATGACTAGCTTGTTGGTTGGCGTCCAAGTTATTTGTCATGGTTTTGTTCTAATCGTCCTGTTTCTATATACTCCCTATATATTACAGGACAAATCATAGTTTACACAGATTGTCATTCACAGGCCTGAACAAAAGTATTTCCATCCATGCTGCTGCTCAGACAGTGCCAGATGAGACAGACAGTGTTGCCTTCCTACCTTCCTAGCTAATAAACCTGCCACTGCGGCTATCAAGGTGGGTGGGCGGGTGCTTCCCGGTAGTCGACAGGAGTTTGGTAGTCAACAGGAGTTTCCTAGCCGACAGACTAGGACTGCGTCCCAAATGGCAACCTATGTCCTATGTAATGGGTTACTTTTGACCAGGGCCCGTAGTAGTGCACTAAATAGGGAATAGGGTGCCATTTGGAACAAAACCTGGGAGAGAGTGTAGTGCCCCACCCTACTGACGTCACCAGGTGACCTTCTGGTCAGGACACTGTCCTTATCAGAATGTTTAGTTGTTCCGGAGTGTCTGTGACAGGCCTATGTGATTTTCACACATTGACCTGGAATGCCTGGAATCTAGGTGTCATTTCCTTCAATAGCAAAACATCTTGGCTGCCGGAGACTATCCCTCCATGTTGGAGAGTTGGAGAGCTCTCTGTGTCTACATAGCTGAACTGTCTAAGCACATCTGGACCACAGCTGGGATTAAAGATTGACAAAATGTGGCTTTATTAAACCTGTTTTGATACTGTATCATTGCTTGTTTTGTTTTCCCTCTTCTTAGTTAAATGTCAGTTACCAGAAAAGTATTTCTTTGTGCTTTCTGACAGTACTGTGCCAATTTTAGACAATATACAGACAATATAGCATGATGTAACAAATATGCAACTGTAGCATTTCTTATAGATTTCAAGAGGTCAGCAAGCAATCTTCATGCAGGAACACATTTCCAGGGCCACACTTGTAGTACAGTACATCCCGAACTTAAAATAGTATTTCTCTCCAGCTGGTGTGCATTACTTTATGCTAATGTCTTTCTGGCCTGCCAAACTTTGCACCTGCAACCTCCTTATTCTCCTCCGTGGAAGATTCCTAACCAGGTTGTTCAGATCCATGTGTAGTCTGAGACCTCCACCTTTCCTGCTGATGCTCTGTTTGCTGCACCTTTTAGCTTGGTGGAAAGACATAAAGAGAGGCTTCATGCATTGCAGTAATCATGTATACTACAAAGTCTTGGTCGACAGTGATTTAGACTTAGTCATTTGGTAACATTTCAGAGCTTAAACAGTTAAGAAAGAACACATTGTTTCAATGTTGAAGTTGGATGAATTTACAGTAAACCTTGGGAGGAAAACACATCTTTCACATCATTCATTGTGCTTTATTCTTCCAGACTGAGTGAAGAATGTGGAAGAGCTAAGGCTTATTTTCAATTAATCAGGAATACTCCGCCTGTGAGATTCTCTTTAGTTTAGAAGTTGCCAGTAAGACCGCGATGTCGGGCATCATCTCTGCCATGAGCTTTACTGGAATAATGAGTCAATGTACAGTACCAGTCAGAAGTTTGGACACAGCTACTCATTCAAGGGTTTTTCATTATTTTTACTATTTTCTACGTTGTAGTATAATAGTGAAGACATCAAAACTATGAAATAACATATATGGAATCATGTAGTAACCAAAAATTGTTAAACAAATCTAAATATATTTTATATTATTCAGAGTAGCCACCCTTTGCCTTGATGACAGCTTTGCACACGCTTAGCATTCTGTAACGTGAAGCTGGACCACTTTTGCTATTTCTGAACTCATATTACCACACACACACACACACACACACACACACACACACACACACACACACACACACACACACACACACACACACACACACACACACACACACACACACACACACACACACACACACACACACACACACACAGTTTTGTACAGCTAACCTTGTGGGGACATACAATTCAGTCCCATTCAAAATCCTATTTTCCCTAACCCCTAACTCTAAACCTAAACCTAACCCTAATCCTAACCCGTACTCTTACCCTAACCCTAACCTTAACCCTAACCCTAACCCTAACCCTAACCCAAAAACCTAAACTTTATCCTAACCCTAAACCTAACCCAAGCTCCTAACCCTAACCCTACAACTAACCCTAGCTCCTAACCTTAATATTTAACTTAATTCTAACCCTAACACTAATTCTAACCTTAACCCTAAACCCCCTAGAAATAGCATTTGACCTTGTGGGGACTAACAAAATGTCCCCAGTTGGTCAATTTTTACTTTGTTTACTATTCTTGTAGGGACTTCTGGTCCCCACAAGAATAGTTAAACACGTACACACACACACACACACACACACACACACACACACACACACACACACACACACACACACACACACACACACACACACACACACACACACACACACACACACACACACACACACACACACAATGTGTCTTCCGCATCTTGAAGATACAAGCATATCTGCCAGTCTTGACAGCTTAAACATGGCGCTGCTCGGAAGCCTGAGGTTGTTGGTTCAGAGATGCACCTGTGCCAAAACCTCAGGACACCAGCTTCAGAGTGCACTTGGCGCTGTGTGTGTGTGTTTGTGTGCGTGTGTGTCAGATACTGCCCTGGGGGAGAGGTGAGATGTATTATTTGTGACTGTTGCTGGCCACAGCTTATTGACTTTCATTCACATTCAGATCCCTCAGAGCACACCAACTGAGTGCCACCCAAACCCACTAACCATAAAGCTGGCAGACCTCAACTCGCTTGGTTAGCTGATGAGAGAAATATGAGAGGTGAGAAAATTTGATTTACGGTGGAATAAATGGATGCAATTATGGCTTACGCAACTCTCTTTTTCGTCTACTTTGTATGTTACTGTGTTTTTATGTTGGACCATTATTGAATACTCAATGCCGTTTTTAGAAATTCACTGAACATTGGATGGACCTTTTCCTTGAAAATATGTTGGCCATTCTAGCTCCATAGTGGCAGATTTGGTACAGTAGGCTAGATTCACTTATATTTCTCAACACTTTGATCAATGCTTTCTTTTCTACATTTATAGGAGCCATAATATTTTCATGGCATTGCCCTACAGTCCATGTGTGATTGAATCAACATTTAATCAAATAGGGCTCCTGTATACCATTACATAGCAAAACAATATCACTCTTAAACTGAATGGGGTCATTGTATTGAGCCCTGAGGGACTCAGTCACAGTAATACTTTATTATCCTTTAGCTTTCCAACCAAACCCTGTGGGTTTTGGAAAGATAGATTGGTTGTAGGGCTTACTTGGCTTTCACAATCCTTTGGTATTTGTAGATATACATTTTACTTAAGTATATCATTGATAATTTGATGGTCACGTTGGCATTGTTTTGCTCCTTTGATTGTATTTTTTTTTTAAGCAAGTATTTTTTGTCATCACTTGAATTAATCCTTTTATTACCGCATACAGTAAGACAAATAATGACATTTCCAATCAACTTAAACGTAAACTTGAACATTGTAATATCTTTGCTACACCTGTATGTTTGAAAAAGCATTGTTTGAAATATACATACTTTATTAGAAAAACAAAACAATATTCAGGGTTGGGTAGGTTACTTTCTGAATGTAATCCGTTACAGTTACTAGTTACCTGTCCAAAATTGGAATCAATAACGTAACTTTTGGATTACCTAAACTCAGTAATATAATACGATTAAGTAATTGGACTACTTTACATGTAATCAGTTACTCCCCAACCCTGACACTATTGCCACAAGTTGAATACTGTAGGCCCTTTGTTTTCTGCCTCTGAAGCAAGGTCTCCTCCAAATGTCCAATGTGCGCTGTGGGTTACAGCAGGGCTATTGCCTTGCCTATAAGCTTGGGGGCATTCCAAATCCTGTATTTCTTGGACAGTATGAAAAGTAAATAAAAATGTGGGGAGAACAAAGTTTAGAGCAAACTGGCGATCAGTTCATGTCTGGTCTGCTGTAACTGGCTAACCACCTGGCTCCCACCTGTATTGGACATGCATACTTTCATCTGTCTCATTCTATTTTTAAACCATCTCTTTTCCTTTCCTTTCATTCCCTAGTCCCTTCTTTCTCCATGTGAACTGTTATCATCAATTCTCATGATTGAGAATGGACCAAGTAATTAATCCTGAATACTCATGCCCAAGTAGTATTCAAAGTATTATCAGATTCATTTCTTTACCAAAAATATTTCAATGGTATACAGTGTTGTGGAAGCTACTCTGAAATCATAGTTGACCAAAGTACCAATTACTTCACACTGGAAGAAGCTTCACTAAAGCTACCCTTAAGAAAAATATAGTTTATTAAACTGAAGTTACTTTGAAAAAGTAGTTACATCCAAGCTACTTTGTAAAAAAGTATCATATCTAAATCTGAAATGTCATAGACAAAAAATTGCAAGAACAGATCACTCTGGTATCAGATGTTAACAGAATGTGTATTAAACACAAATTGTATTTCATTTATGCTAAAAAAGAAGTGTGTAGTTCCAGTAATTAGCTACACTGCTACATAGCAATAAAGCAATTAACTACTGAAATTACCAATATTTGAATTTAGTTCAAATACCACCAAGCTACTGGAAAACTTAGTTTAATTACTAGTTCAACTACATGTAGTTCACTATTCCCCAACACTAATGGTATGTAATGGTAGGCCTATTTCATTGATAAAAGAAGCGAATAATCTAGACTTTTACAGAACAAATTTTCACCCGGCCCAAGTATTCTCTCCAGTCATGCTGCTATGTTTTATCTGTGACCTTCATAATAACAGCCTCTAATTTAGGCTAGATGTTAGTGTTTTCTGCTTCTTTGCTGTGGTTGCTGGGCACATTTTGTGTCCTCATGGTCTCTGAGGATGGAACTCTCTGACAGTGTTTACTTTCACTTTACTTTACTCTAGTGTTTCTGTTTGAGTTCCTCTCTTTCACAATGGGACAGGTCACAGCGACTCAAGTTCAGCCTCACATCAGACATGCTGCTGCAGCACAATGGCAACCAGAGGACGACGAGGTTGGAATTGTAAGAGGCTCATTATTACAACTGCAGGTTGACTTAGAATAAGTAATTGAATTCAGTTGCATTTGATGAGGTTTTGAAATGAGGAAATACTGAACAACTACCTGTTTCAATCTATAACAGCTAGAGGGGGAGAGAGATGGGAGGGAGATAGGAGGAGAAAAAGGTCTGAAAGTAGAAATGGGCAACAGGGAGTAGGAATGTGAAGCATTTCTGCTCCCGCTCCAGTGACTGTTTACACGGCGGTCAGCCTGTGACATCACAGCAGAGACTCGATAAATGTCAGCCATGCAGAGGAATGAGCAGTCAGCAAACAGCAAGCAGCACTGCTAGCTAGCAGGCACCACTACCATCACACTTAAGAGGTTAGACAGACAGACAAACAGAGCAGTTCAATCAACCTACAGACGTTCCAATGGAAATTTCAAGACAACTCAGTGACAATGTGATAGCCTTGGCTTTGCTGCTCTGTATGGGTGCACTGCAGGTGAGGCCAAACTACTATTCTGCTCTTCTATTTGTGTGTACCTGGAGGTGAACTGTACCTGTAGCTTACACCTGTTGCTCAGGATGTGAACTGTCTGTGGAGATCAACGAGACTGCATTCCATTGATCGATTCCATTGATTCCACGGAAAGATCTATCAGAAGCTTTCAGGTGGCTGTGGTTGAAGATTGTTTTGATAGAACTGATTTTGTTTTTATGTTGTTGCTGTTGTTTTTATTTGTAACTTACTCTATAGTCAATTTACCATATTTGTAACTTACTGCATAGCCAATATGTAATATACGTACAAGTAGCTAGCTATTCATGGCATGATGTAACAGTATTGTACACTGCTAAGTACTTTATTATTTTGTGTTTTGTCATTTTTTTTTTTACACTTTATACAGATCATCATGAATATTAATGAGAAATGTTTAGAAATATTGATGAATGATGAATATTCGGAATGTTTGATGTTGCATTGCATAGTTGCCGTAGACATTGCTCCACCAGTGAATAATTGAGGCCAGTATGTCCAAAGGCTGCCTGCTGTGGCTTGGCTCCATTAACTGCATGTAATTGAAAACAGGACTATTTTGACCAGACAGTGTTGGACATAGTGTTCCCCAAACAAAGTACTTCTACCAAATATTAATGTGCTTACAATTTGTCAAGGAAAGGCTGTTTTATTTCAGAACATAACGGCAGCATTTTTCAACTATGGTGATGAGGATGATTATGATGATGATGATAATGGTCGTAATGATGAAGACTATGATGACAATGACGACAACAACAACCAATTGACCTCCTACTCCTCTTGCTCTAACCTCAGCCTGATTTAACCTCTAACCTCTGCCCCCTGTGTTACTCTAGGTGTGGTGTCAGCTGTGCCCAGGACCATGCCAGTGCCCCAACCCCGTGCCCCAGTGCCCAGCAGGAGTCTCTCTGGTCCTGGACGGCTGCCAGTGCTGCCAGGTGTGTGCCCGGCAGCAGGGCGAGGCCTGCAGCGACCTGTATGTGTGTGACAGCCAGAGAGGACTACAGTGTGACTACAGCGCCAGCTTCCCCGGCGACCCTGGAGAGTGTGTCAGTGAGTGCCAGCCTTTTCCTCCTGTTTTTTTAGGCTTTATTACTGACAGTAATGTAAACGGAAGGGGGGGTTAGATGAGAAGGATAAACAGTGGGAAGGGTGGACACAGGGATTGAATCCTGCCTGGTCTCCAGGGTCTCCAGGGTCATAACACATGTGCTTGTGCCGGAAGTGTTGCCACTGGACCACAGGCTCTGCACAGTGTCACCCTTTTCTAAACAACTAGGCTAGCAGACAAAAAACACAGAAAGGGATGGCACATGGAGCTGAAGTCTATGTCTGACTGTTTGTATGAGAGGGACAAACAGACAATCTGTTTAGGGCATATACTGATCCAGCCAGCCGCAGAGCGCAGGGGCTCTAGTTTGACTGTACTCCAAAACATCTGAACCTCTATTTTCAGTGGTGGTGTTGACACATTTCCTCTGACTGCCCATCGAGAATGATACATTGCCGAGACAACACACACGGATTGGAAAACAGACTCCTCAGTCTCCTCAGGACTGTGTGCATCCCAAATGGCACCCTATTCCCTGCATAGTGCACTACTTTTGACCAGAAGTAGTGCACTAAATAGGGGAAAGGGTTCCATTTGGGAAAGCCTGGTTTCCCATAACATCACATAACAACCTTAGAGGCTTGGTAGTAGACATGATCCTCTTGTGTCCTTACCCCTCTCTCTCTCTCTCTCTCTCTCTCTCTCTCTCTCTCTCTCTCTCTCTCTCTCTCTCTCTCTCTCTCTCTCTCTCTCTCTCTCTCTCTCTCTCTCTCTCTCTCTCTCTCTCTCTCTCTCTCTCTCTCTCTCTCTCTCTCTCTCTCTCTCTCTCTCTCTCTCTCTCTCTGTGAGTAATTTTATTTTTTTCCAGAACAGAGTAGGGTCCATGGTACAGGGTATGTGTATGGGTTAGAGTTAGGGTGGGGCTGCCAGTCCAGGGTAAAGAGCCTCTAAGAGGGTCTCTCTGTCCTGTTCCCAGACCTGGGTTGAAATATCTGTGCTTGATTGAGTTTGCATGGTTTGATGAAGTAATCCAATAGTCCCAAAATGCAAACCCTACCCATCTGGCACTCCAGGCAGGCAAATAGTATTTGAAACCAGGTCTGTTCTGTTTCCACCTTCCAGGTCAGGAGGAGTTGGGCTGTGAGCTGAACGGGGTCTCCTACCAGGATGGCCAGGTGTTCCAGCCCTCCTGTGCCACCCAGTGCCGCTGCCTGGGGGGAGGGGTGACTTGCGTGCCCCTGTGCCCTGAGGACGTCCATCTTCCCAACCCAGACTGCCCACACCCCCAACAGGTACAGCTGCCTGGGAAGTGCTGCAAGGAGTGGGTCTGTGAGAACATGGACAACACAGTCGTTCAGGATGCCATCACAGGTAACTGAGACACCAGTCTAGTTTAACAGTCATATTCTAGCCTGGTTCCAGATATGTTTGTGCTGTATAGCTAACTCCTTATGGTGGTTGGCATTAGCTACTATATGCAGATCTGGGACCAGGCTAGTCATCCTCTAGGTTTCTGCTACGTATTTCGATTGGACCATCTTGAGAGGGAACCAATAAAATGCTTCCCTGTGGATCCTAAACCATTATTTTTGGTGTTAGCTTGACATTCATGAAGAATATGGTGTTTGTCCAGCTTAGATGTTAGCTAACTATACATAGCACTTTTATAAGGATGACAAATGTTGTTCCGTCAATCAAGCTGTAGGGCAATATTTAGCTTCCCACGTTTATATGAGCTTTGCCACTGACGCGCATAGTCTGAGGTCTTTTATTGAGGGATCTTTTGCATTTTATTGTGGTGAGTCTAGCCAAATAAAAATGCACAATGTCCAAATATAACCCCCGCATTTCATTGGAAAAGTCTGGCCAGATGAAAATGCACATTATTGTCAAAATAACAAGCCCTGTTCCAACACCGACCCTGTTTCCAAAGCTGCGTCCCAGATGGCCCCCTATTCCATATGTAGTGCACTACTTGTAACCAAGTAGTGAATTATATAGGGAATATGGTGCCATTTTGGGACCAATGCCTAGTTTCATAACAAGACCCATGGCTAGGCGACGCAACAATTAAACACAATAAGCCCAAGGAGTCGGAAATAGTCCCAAAAACGTGTTAGGAAAATAAAACCGCTAAGGAAAAAAGAACATCTGAAATGTCTGACACTGTCACACAGTCAAGCTATGTCAATAGCAATGGAACATTTTGTTCTAAGTGTTCTTGAATTCAAAGCCTAGATTTTTTTTTTGGTGCTGTGTTACAGAAACAATGCCAAAGAAACTGCTGATTATTATGACTTAGATCCGACCGGAGCTGCTATCTTAGGGATTGATCTCCATCCAGATAGCACTGCCTTTCTGTGCTACGAAAAGTTCCCGTACAAGTTTAGGCCAATTGAGTCATTAAGAGACATTATGACATCTGAGACACTCTGATAAAAATCTATTAACCAGGGAAGTCATGTCGGATGAGTTAGTTTGGCTCTGATTGAGTTGTTAACAGCTGGATCTCGTGACAAGTCACTCATTCCTCATTGTCCCATTAGTGTGTTTGCTCGAAGCACACTACTGTTATTCCCCATACTTATTATTCTTATTTTAGACAGCTGAAGCAAGCACTCAAGTTTTCTTCAGGAAATTCACCATTCGGTCTCATTTTTATCCTGGCTTCCTCTCTCCAGCCTCCAGTTTGTGGCCAGGCCTGTCGGGTCCCTCTAACTGTATAGACCAGAGTACAGAGTGGAGCGCATGTTCCCAAACCTGTGGCGCCGGGGTCTCCACACGGGTCTCCAACAAGAACCCAGCCTGCCGGCTCGAGATGCAGAGCCGTCTTTGTAAGGTCCGACCCTGTCAGGCATTCCAGCCACGCAGGAACCCCATGGTGAGTTGATATCTTCCCAGACTCTCTGCCCTACGTCTCTACCCCCGTACCCTAACTCCACGTCTACCCCATCCTCAAGTGTATTTGGGGTTAATAGGTTATGTTAACAGGAGCCATACGTAAGCCTCGTGTATGTGTTAAAATGTGTGTTCCGGTCACCTAGACTACTATATTGGTGTAAAGTGCCCATTGCTCAGTCTGTGAAATGGTCATACTGGAAAATGCTTGTGGTGGAAAAAATACCTCTCACAGATATAAGAATGTGTACAGTAGATGTATTATGGTTAATGTATTTTCTTCAATAAGTGCATTTGAGTTCATTCCTAGTCTAATAATACATACATGAACCTCTATTCTCAGCAACCATGAGCTCATCTAGCAGCCTAACGTTGATCTGTTTTCCCAGTGGGCCCGGCATTGTGAGCCCAGCTACAGGTCAGTGGTGCCAGTGAGACTGGTGCACCAGGGCTGCTACAGCACACGGGTCTACCGGCCCCGGTACTGCGGTCAGTGCACCGATGCCCGCTGCTGTACCCCCTACCGGATCAGCACGGCCACGGTGGCCTTTCGGTGCCCTACCGGCAGGCTCTTTCACCGGGCAGTCATGATGATCCAGTCCTGTGTCTGTCACTACAACTGCCCCTACTCAGCTTCAGGACCCTATGCAGCTGCACCCTATTCAGGGTCCGCGCGCCCTCAACGGAGCCCTGCCGTGTGGGGCTAGACTTGACGTTCGAGTCAATCCTCTGGGTCCTATGCCTCCTTGAGAACCTAGGGCGTCCACCATGGCTCTCCACCTCAATCTTTTCTGAATGGCTCCACTTTACTAAGTTGTTGTCGAGATCTAGAGCCCTATCCTACCCCTCTCCATGTACTGACAGGCTCATACTGAGACCTGTCCAGACAGGACCTGGGAGCAACACTTTTGCTGTGTTCCAATGTCCATACAAGTGCACTCCTTCTAAGTGGTATACCAGTATGAATATTTGAACAGAGCCTCTGTCTATCATGGCTTGATCCAGCAGGTGTAGCCCACTTCATAGGATAGATGGGGGAAGTGAAAAGATCTTCTAGGTGATAAACTGTGACTGAGTCGGGGGAAGAAAGCCCTGATATGAATGGACAAGCTCCGTCTGCACTAAGACCTCCACTCTATTCCACTCTATCACATCTCATAAGGTGACCTCATGAGGAAAAGAATAGGTCAGGAAACCCTAGTTAGCTACCCTGACCCCAGATATTAGCCTGGTTTCTCTCTACAACAGAGTCATTGTCAAGCCAAACATTAGGCATGACAATTCCACAAGGAGTTTGCAAGAGAGCAGAAAAATACTAGCCTCTATCTAGCATATAGAAGTTAAATACTGTAACACAACAAATTTATTTTGGACTAATTGACCAACTGTAGTCTTATGCTGTATGTAGAAGACCAGATGACAGTCATTTGTTGTCTTTCTTGACTCATTTTAGGCCCCAGAGTTTCTCCTGACCACGTGACCTGACGTAGTTGAGTGGATAAGACTCAAGTGTTGTTACTTTCATTTGAGTGAATTTATTTTGCAGAGTGACACCAACCTTTGAGTTGATAGATACTGTATCTTGACATGCAAATGCCATCTGTTATATCAGTTTGTTTGTTTGTTTATAAATGTCTCTATTTTGTGTTCTTAGTCAGATGAAATTGCACTTATTTTCAATGTTGCTGTAAATATAAACTATTCGAATGCTTTTTTGAAATATTGTACAATTGTATCACTGATTTTATACTTTGTCCAAACTGTTTTCCATTCCCAATGCCTTTTTATGTAAAGCTTGAGCTCCTTTGTATATTGCATATTATTCATTAATGATATTACTACATTGAGATTCGATTGTTGTAATTTGTGCTGTAACTTTCCCTTAAAACTCCTTATGACTTATTAGTGATTTGATAGCTTTCAACATCGACAATATACAATGTAGCTTCCCAAAGTCAGAAAGCCATGTACAGTATCTTCATATTTGCAGTATCTAATGACTTCCATTGGACTCACAGTATCAGTGCAAATATAGTTACAATGAGATATGAGTTTTAAAAAAGCAGTCTATGACTTTGGTGACTGTAATCTTTGACACTTTGTATTGCCTTCCTCTAACACTGCATGGTATAGAGGTCCTGGATGGCAGGGAGGGAGGCCCCAGTGATGTACTGGGTTGTATGCACTACCCTCTGTAGCGCCTTGCGGTCAGATGCCAAGCAGTTGCCATACCAAGCGGTAATGCAGCCAGTCAAGATGCTCTCGATGGTGCAGCTGTAGATCTTTATGAGGATCTGAGGGCCAATGCCAAATCTTTTCAGCCTCCTGAGGGGGAAGAGGCGTTGTCGTGCCCTCTTCACAACTGTGTTGGTGTGTGTGGACCATGATAGATCCTTAGTGATGTGGACACCGAGGAACTTGAAGCTCTCGACCCGCTCCGCTACAGCCCTGTGAATGGGAGCGTGCTCTGCCCTCCATTTCCTGCAGTCCACTATCAGCTCCTGTGTCTTGCTGACGTTGAGGGAGAGCTTGTTGTCTCTGACCTCCTTCCTATAGGCTGTCTTATCATTGTGTTTGTGTGTGTGTGTGTGTGTGTGGACGTACATGGGTTTCCTGTTTGTAGTTGGGTGTGTCTGCTCTTCTGCATGCCTACCGAGAAACCATAGACCACAAGGCAATGTCAAACAAGTTTAAATAGAAAACAATGATGTGAAGAACTGACTTCATTCAACTTGACCTTTATTTATAGAGGTTATTCTCATCCAGCTACAATATCTTTGGCAAGACAGACCTGTTCATAATCAAATATTTTTGGAGGAAAGAAAATGAAGACAAACTTTTCCTGTGGACACATTAACATGGAATTCACTCACACGTTTTTACCTACAGTGTATATGTCAGTGTTTATTGTCGGTCTTGTTGCTAACTGCTGGGGACTAAAATCCTTGTTTGCGAATTGGAAGAAATTCGGAAATATCAACATTTTTGTTCTGAACCTTGGAGTTGCAGATATTCTGTATTTGCTCACTCTTCCATTTCTGTTTACGTACTACTCAGCAGGCAGTCACTGGGCCTTTGGACAAGTCTTCTGCAAGATTACAAGATTCTGCTTCAATTTGAACTTGTATGGCAGTATTGGTTTCCTCACGTGTATTAGTGTATACAGGTACCTGAGCATTGTCCACCCACTGAGAGTGATGGGCAGGATAACAAGGGGCCACTCTGTAGTCATCACAGCTGTAATTTGGGGTTTAGTCTGCATTGAGAGTATTCCTGATATGTTCTTTGACAAAACATTACTCAACTCTTCTTCAGGGAATGTCAAATGCGTTGACACCACCTCCAACTTCTCTACCAAGGAATACCTGGACTACAGTATTGCGTGGACAGTATCTGGATTTTTCATCCCTCTGCTCATCATATTGGGTTGCTATGGACATGTGGCTGTGGTCCTCTTAAACAACCCCAACATTGACCAAGTGATGAAGCAGAGATGCCTAAAACTGGTGTTCATTGTGACTTTACTCTTCTCAGTCTGCTACATACCGTATCACATATTCAGAAATCTAAACCTGAAGACTAGGATTTTGAAAAGCAAAGGCACGTGTGAGGATTGGTTTGCTGGCATCTACATTGCTCACCAAGTCAGCCGAGCACTCGTGTGTCTAAACAGTGCCATCAACCCATTGGTTTACATCCACAGCAATGAAAACCTGCTCGTACATATCACCAGGCTTTGGGAACGAGCGCGTCGGTCTGTGCCTCGGCTATTCAACCATCGCATCCAGACACAAACCCCACCATTATGAACTCACATTGAAATAGCAGTGTAGCTTTGTTTGCTTTCTTGAGTCATTCTGCTTTTCTCTCAGCAAGTTCTAATGTGTTTATTACTGTGCATATTATTGTTTGAATAGGGAAGTTCAAAGTACAGTTCCCAGATTTCTATAGGTCTCTTGTGTGTTTACTGAGCTGTACTATAAATATGCGGATATGGAAAGTACATTGTATTCCTTGCATGGTCATCTGCATGAATGTACATTCCTGGTTGTTCATTGTATCTAAGAGATGTAAATATACAGTATATTCAACTGATAGATGTAAAGATGTTGTAAATGTATAATATTGTCAGACAGTTGCAACTAAGCACACAGTAGGCTGTATTGGTTTATGGCGCTTTGTATTAAGGATACGATAAGAGCCATGTGAAAACACAAAGTGCTGTGAATGCATTTGCAGAAGAACAGGAAACGTTGTTTTCACGAAAGGTGTAAATCTGCTTTCAAAATGTAAAGTTATCACCACTTAAGGATTTCCTGTGTGGTGATCTGCTGCATACCTGAACATAAGGTTTTAAAAAGTTGCTTGTGAAGTATTCTAAAGTGAAAATGCAAAGTTATCAAGAAGACTTTCGCTGTTTATTCCACATCATTTGAATTTATTCTCATTTCATTAAAAGATTTCACAATTTACACTGTATATTATAAAATTGATAACATGAGTGAAAATACACAGCAAATGCAGGATTGCATCGTAATAACCCAATAAAACCTTGATTCAACCTATATCCTTGACATATTAGGAAGGTTCTCTACATAAAATACCAGAGACAGACACACTTTGGAAATCCCATTATAACAACCTTCAGGTGTTTTGCAATTGCTTTCCCCACATCTATCTACTGTATGGTTGGATTGTTAGCAGTGTAATAACTAAGTAAGTAACATAATCACTCCAACTTGGACTTTCTCCTCTTTCGTAATCCTCTTACCAAGCACATACAGGAAACCACAAACAACACCAGAACAAGCAGAGCAGAGCCCAGCAGCAGTGCTAGAACATCCACATTATGATAGACATACCATGGCATCTTATAGGACTCTGTACGTAGGTGAGCTGCCCCCTTGTGTCGCATAACAAACTCCAGCCAGAAGATGGCGCTGTCCAAAGGTTCTATAGGCTGGTCGTGGTGCAACCGTGATAGTCTTCTCATATTCTCTCTGTAGGGCTTCTCTTCATCCAGAATGTCCATCAGAGTCTGTGTTAAGGATTCCACCTCTAACGTTGTAACCTCCATAACCTCTGCCACTCCTCTGGCCTTCATGCGCACCATGTTGTCAAACTGGTCAAAGATGAGAGGGATACCCAACACTGGGACTCCGTGATAGATGGCCTCGTAGATCCCGTTGGTGCCCCCGTGTGTGACAAACACTTTGGTTTTGGGGTGACCCAGGAGGTCGTTCTGAGGCAGCCATTTCACTAGCAGGGTGTTGTTGCCTAGAGACAAAGGCCTCTCTCCCAGGTGTCTCCACATCACCTTCTGGGGCAGCCGGGCGAAGGCTGAGGCTATGACCTCTGTCATCTCTGGACCCAGTCCACCCAACAGAGTCCCCAGTGACATCACCACCACCCCGTGTTCTCCAGAACTCTGGACAAAGTCCTCTAAAGCTGCAGGTAAAGGCTTGGAGGGTTTGCACTGGAACCCGCCCGTGTAGACTACGTTCGGCATGGTGGGTCTAGGGAACTCAAAGACGAAGTCCACCCTCATCAGCCACAGATCAGCTCCCTGGATAAGGGATATGACGTCCACCTCATCAGGGGCAAAGTAGCGGTCGCACACGGCCTGGTAAGGCGGGTTGGAGACGTAACGATACATGTAGTAGCTGAGACAGTGGTAGAATATGTTATTCAGCCTCTGTGCAAAGTTCATCTGGTCAGAGTTGCGGGAGAATACTTGAGGGACGTAGGATAATGGCGAGGGAGCGATGGCAAAGTGTCCCTCCCCGCTGAGGACCCAGCGCACATTGAGAACCAGGGGGAGCTGGAGGTAGTGGGCCACCAGGACCCCGGCAGGGAACACTGGGTCAGTCAGGACCAGGTCATACTCAGCCTCCTTCAGATCTCTCATCAGAGTCTGGTTCTCAAACATGGTGACGACCAGCTCGGCCACCATCTCCTGGTTCTGCCTCAGCATGCTGAACAGATTAGATCAATCAAAGTAAACAGACAAAAACACAATTTAAACATCAGGCATGTATCAGCATAAAACAATGAACTAGCTCGTGCAAAAATGCAAATTGGCCTCAATTTCATTGTTTTGGGAAGGAATGTGGTTTTGGCTCTGTTAGTCCTGCCTTTGGCGTATATTTGTACCTGAAGAGGTTCCCACAGAACTGCAGGAAGGCCCAGGGTGAGCCCTTGCCACGCTGGATCTCCAGCGACCTCTTCAGGAAGTGGGCCATGAACTCCTGACTCTCAATGTTCTGGGGCTGAGCCTGGGGCACAGTAATGGAGGTGTAGTGGGGGGAGTGTTCAGCCACGTACCAGCTGGTGGAGGAGCGCAGAACGGTCACCTGTAAGGGAAAGACAGTACACTCAGTTCTTGGTTCGGTACGTTCCTCTGCATTTGTATTTTTATTTGAACAACATTTCAAAAGGTTTCTCAACGATGGCAAATCATAAATCCTAATAGGAATGTTAATTCAACTGTATTTTTTACGGGCAGTCATGTGATAAATAGTATTGCAGTACATTTTTTTTTAAAGTCCATTGTACATATTGTTTTGTTCTCATATCATGAGATTGTCTCATGCTTAATGACCTGGTGACCCTGGGTGTGAAGAGCCTCCACCAGTATCCTCATGTTGAGCCAGTGGCTGCCGTCGACAGGGTAGACCAGGACCCTCCCAGCCTCACTGGGCTGCAGGGAGGACAGGAGCAGAAGGACAGGCACTAAGGCCACACAGGACCCCATCACTGTGGAGAGACAGAGCGGGATAAATAGACTGACATACACTGTAAATACACTAAAATACTGTACATTGTAAAGACACTGAAATACACTTAACTGGGACACAACAGTAAAAATTAGTACAGAACTGGTAAATTGACATCCATAAACTAAGAATGTACTTTACACACCATAGTTATTTTTCACATTTTGCTTACACGGGTCAGTGAGTCCTTAGATCAGGGCTCTGGCATTTGAGTTTATTTTATTTTTACAGGGACAGTGCACATTAATCAACGTTTCAGTAAAAGTGCCGGTTTTAGCCAGCCGGCTAATTTTCAACAGCAGTCCCTGGGCAGGTTATTAAAAACAATTACAATATAGACAATCATTGAGCAGTGAGCACAAGCAGAGGAACATAGGACAAGCAAGACGTAGCATACAGACAGAGCAACATAGAACAAAAAAGCAGCAAGACAAAATTCATAAAAGCAACAGTGTTTCCACACCTTTCCACACCACCAAGCTACAGACAACAGACAACATGGAAAGCGGCAATACACAGCTAGGGATTATGTTCACAAATCTGATTGACCTTTAGCCATGTCTTCATGCATTTTGTGAAAGTGTGATATGTGGTGCAGTTATGTGTGTCTGATGGCAGTGTATTCCAGACATGGGAAGCTCTCACAGAGAAAGCGGATTTACTAAAGGTGCTTTTCCTTAAGGGAACTATACAGTCACCTCTCATGGCAGACCTTGTGGATCTGCTGCCATATGTTTGGGTTTTCTGTTTAACAAAAATACTGAGTGGAGGGGGAGCCAGGCCATTTAGGATCTTGAATATAAGACATGCGTCAGTGTATTGCACAAGATTTTCCCAACTCAGGAGCTCATGCTTTCTGAGGATGTAACAGTGATGATGGCTATTGGGCTTCCTATCAAGCACTTTGAGAGCCTGTTTGTAGACAGACTGAATAGGTTTTAATGTACAGCCAGCTTGGGCCCAACTAGTCAAGCAGTATGTTAAGTGGGGGAGTATCATAGATTTTAAGTACAGTTTTGCTACCTCTATAGTCAAACTATTTCGTATAAATCAGAAATTAGCTAGGTTCAATTTGGTTATCTGAATTACCTTTTTCACATGCTTTTTAAAAGAGAGGTTGGAATCAAGTATGATGCCAAGGTACTTAAAATCAGATACAACCCTGACACATAGGCATCTGGCTCAGTAGCATCTGTTGCCCTCTTTGTGAAGAAAATGCAAACAGTTCTTTTCACATTGAGATGCAAACACGAGTCACTGAGACACTTTGTAACCTGGACCATTACAGTAGTGAGTTCTTGTGCAGCTTGTTGTTTGCTCTTTGCATGCACATATATCACTGTATCATCTGCATACATTTGAACTTCAGACCCAGTACAGACAGAAGGCAGATCATTAATGTACAGGCTGAACAGGAGGGGCCCCAGTATTGACCCTTGGGGCACGCCCGCATAAGCGACAAACTGTTTTTTAAATAAAAAGATATATGCATATTAGGAATTCAGTCGGAGTCTCAACTTACTGTTGAGAGTTAGAGTAGTAGAATACACAGGTGCAATTTTGAAATTTGGTAGCGCGTTAGCAGTTTTTCTCTTGTAAATGTCTTGCCCATGTCAGCTCACATTTTTTAAATTGGGAAGTTAGTCTAGCTAGCTAAATACACCTTGTAGTATTCTTGGCAGAATTACTGATCAGGCACGCAGGGCATGTTCCCAGGGGCCCTGACCTTCAGGGTGCCCCCATTGATTTTGTTAGTCACTCTCACTCAGATATCTATGAATGGTATAAGGTATAAGTCATGGAAAAATGTGTAGAATTGCAGGAAATTGGATTTAAAACTGCATATTTTTCTCCCCGCCTCAAGGAAGAAATGAGTAGAATTGCATGAAAAATGTTCTAAAAACTGCTAAATTCTCTCCATCCCATGGAAAATGTTTTAGAATTGCAGAAAATTTGTTTTAAAACTGAAACAGTTTCTGCCTGTTGCATGGCACAATGAGTAGAATTGCATGAAATTAGTTAGAAACCTGCAACATTTTTCTCCGCCCCATGGCAAAATGTGTAGAATTGCAGAAAATGTGCTTTAAAACTTCAATTTCTTTCTCTCTGCCCTCAAGAGGGGGACCATTAAAATGTTTTACCCGTGAGGTGGGTGGCCCCCAAACCAAATTTTGCTTAGGGCCCCCAAAAAACTAAGACCAGCCCAGCCTCAGATCAAAGATGAAATGTACTGTAATTTGATGTGACACAGTTGTTCTGCCAAGAAGAGTTTTGTAATCCTCAGTAAGTATTGTGTAAAGTACACCCCACCCTATTCCTTACCAGTCATTCAGCAGCAGATAGGAACACGACCTCTTTATGCTGCAGGATGTGTCCTTATCCCAAACTATATCTAATGACGCACAGTATTACTGTACAGGACACTATGTTTAAGTTTCAACACAAACCACCTGGTTTAGAGAGAGATGTGCAGGATGAGATATAACATTTTAAACAAATGATTGGCTCTAATACATTTCAAAATGTAATGTACAAAGAACTTTGATGTCGCCTCCCGAGTGGAGCATCGGTCTAAGGTGTCACTACAGACCCGGGTTCAATCCTAGGCTGTGTTGCAGCCTGCCGCGAACCGGGTAGACCCATGAGGCGGCACACAATTGGCCCAGCGTCGTCAGGATTATGGGAGGGTTTGGCTGGCCGGGCACATGCGCGCTGACTTGTGTCGCCAGTTGTACGGTGTGTCCTTCCTCCAACACATTGGTGTGGCTTCCGGGTTCAGCAAGCAGTGTCAAGAAGCAATGCGGCTTGGCAGGGTTGTGTTTCGGATGACGCATTGCTCCGTACAGGAGTTGCAGTGATGGGACAAGACTAACTACCGATTGGATATCACAAAAAAGATCTTGCTAAAATATTACATTACCCAAACTACATGGTCAACGGGACTTACCATCAGTCATTCAAGTATTATCAGTCATTCAAGTATTTGGATGAATATTATTTGGCCTTGCCAATGGAAACTATCATTTACAAATACAGAACAGCAAAGTAAATCCTTACCTCTAAAATCCATCCTTTTGCTTCTTCTCCACCATACAGCTATCCTGTCTGAGCCTCACTCCAAGTGAATGAGTAACTACACTGAAAGTGAATATGTAATCTATGGATGTCCCGAAGGATACTTTAACTGTACCATTGCACTTCGTTCAGGCCAGTCAAGTCCGTCACTCATGAGGGTACTCCCAGTCAGTAGATCCAACGGTCAGAGAGCACATAGCAGCCCATCAGTTCTCTCCCTTTCCCTTCTCCTCTGCCTTTCTTTCTTACTGTCTTGTACTCGCTTTTCCTCTCTTGGATGGATGTTGTTTTGAAAAGGTTTCACTCTAATCTTCAGACTTCAACATTTCCAAACCCAGGGCCTCTTCTCAGTTTCTCTGTTAATATATATTTCAAACTCCAGGAAGACTTGCGGTCGCCAAGGAGTCTGCTAATGGGAATCCAAACAAAGAATCTTTCCTTCGCTTCCAACCCTCGCCAAATGAAATTGAATCAAATCTGATGTCAATACTTGTGTGGTGGCCCAAGGGATCATTACAGTACAGTAACACATTGTGCAGCCAGAAACTCATTACAACATAATACACCTAGCTGTCTTATTGAGATTAGGGAGGCAAATTCCTGAGCGAGTACTGAGTGTGACTGGGATTAAAATCAAACAAATTATTATTTTGATTGATTTGGTGCTCTGTTTTGTTACATAGCTACATGTCTGATCAACAGAAGGTTTATATTGGAAAACCAGAGGAGCTATGATGATACGTTTTAGTTTTGCTGGCTGCCATCCATGGCTGTGTGGGAGGTGAGGATGTTGGTAAATGTGATGTTGACAGACGAAGACAGACATGTTTAGTGAAGAAAAAGGCCCGTTCATAATCCAAAAGGCTAACATAACGCAAAAGGCAATACTTTACTAAACTATTTACAAAAGGAGCAGCATATTTGGGTCTTGGTTATAAAGGTAGGCATGGCTAGATGTTTTGCTTTCCTGCAAAACTAAACCACCATACCTTGCTTTCTGCATATCGGTAAGATTTCACTGGATTATTTTGGGGCCTCACATCAAGAATATAGCTTGTGTATGCTACTTGCTGCAGAAATACCATGCTTTTGTGGAAAACGTTACACATACAGCTAATGGTAGCCTATGCATTTCAATGTGCATGCAGTAATATGCTGTATAATGCAGTATGACATACACTGATTTCACAAAACATCAAGGACACCTGCTCTTTCTATGACAGACTGACTAGGTGAATCCAAGTAATTGATATCACTTGGTAAATCCACTTCAATCAGTTTAGATAAAGGGGAGGAGACAGGTTAACGCCTAGAGTCGATTGATGCAGCAGTGCGTCAATCTAAATGACATAAGAAAGAAATCACCATCAAAATCTGTCAGTTTAAACTAGAGAAATCTGTTTTTTTTGCATTGGATGCGTCTGAATCCACCAGTGTCACATGTCTGTGGTAAAACGTGGCAGAGCTAGAGCTGTGTTTGTCAGACCATAAGACATCCCGAAAATCGGTCTTCTCACGTAAACGTCTGTAGCGTAGGACAAATTATTACCACATGGAAAGGGGAGACTCTCACGAAAACAATGGTGTTCTCCGTTTTGCTCTACGACCCCCACAAGTGTTGTCTTCTGGTAACTGGTACCGGTTTTAAAAAACTAATGGAAGTATGAAGGTAGTTTTGTGCCTACCAAAAAAAGGGGTTAAATATGTATAAAAAAATGATATACAGTGCATTCGGAAAGTATTCAGACCGCTTCACTTTTTCTACATTTTGTTACGTTATAGCCTTATTCTAAAATGGATTCATAGTTTTTTCCCTCATCAATCAATACACACAAAGCAAAAACTTTTTTTATTTTTATTCTCAAATTTTAAAACAACATTGACATAATTATTCGGACCCTTTACGCAGTACTTTGTTGAAGCACCTTTGGCAGCAATTACATCCTCGAGTCTCTTTGGGTATGACGCTACAAGCTTGGCACACCTGTATTTGGGGACTTTCTCCCATTCTTCTCTGCAAATCCTCTCAAGTTCTGTCAGGTTGGATGGGGAGCGTTGCTGCACTGCTATTTTCAGGTCTCTCCAGAGATATTAGATCAGGTTCAAGTCCGAGCACTGGCTGGGCCACTCAAGGACATTCAGAGACTTGTCCCGAAGCCACTCCTGCGTTGTCTTGGCTGTGTGCTTAGGGTCATTGTCCTGTTGGAAGGTGAACCTTCGCCCCAGTCTGAGGTCCTGAGCACTCTGGAGCAGGTTTTCATCAAGGATCTCTTTGTACTTTTCTCTGTTCATCTCTCCCTCAAACCTGACTAGTCCCTGCCGCTGAAAAGCATCCTCACAGTATGATGCTGCCACCATCATGCTTCACCGTAGGGATGGTTCTAGGTTTCCTCCAGACGTGAAGCTTGGCATTCAGGCCGAAGAGTTCAATCTTGGTTTCATCAGACCAGAGAATCTTGTTTCTCATGGTCTGAGAGTCCTTTAGGTGCCTTTTGGCAAACTCCAAGCGGGCTGTCATGTGCCTTTTACTGAGGAGTGGCTTCTGTCTAGCCACTCTATCATAAAGTCCTGATTGGTGGAGTGCTGCAAAAAAAGATGGTTGTCCTTCTGGAAGGTTCTCCCGTCTCCACAGAGGAATTCTGTCACCTCCCTGACCAAGGCGCTTCTCCCGATTGCTCAATTTGGATGGGCGGCCAGCTCTAGGAAGAGTCTTGGTGGTTCCAAATTTCTTCCGTGATGGAGGCCACTGTGTTCTTGGGGAGCTTCAATGCTGCAGAAATGTTTTGGTACCCTTCCCCAGATCTGTGCCTCTACACAATCCTGTCTTGGAGCTCTACGGGCAATTCCTTCGACCTCAAGGCTTGGTTTTTGCTCTGACATGCACCGTCAACTGTGGGACCTTATATAGACAGATGTGTGCCTTTCCAAATCATGTTCAATCAATTGAATTGACCACAGGTGGACTCCAATCAAGTTGTAGAAACATCTCAAAGATGATCGATGGAAACAGAATGCACCTGAGCTCAATTTCGAGTATCATAGCAAAGGGTCTGAATACTTATGTACAGGTATATTTTATTTCAATTTAGATTTGAAAAAAAATCTAAAAACCTGTTTTGACTTTTGTCCTTATGTGGTATTATGTGTAGATTGATGAGGACATGTTTTAATTTAATTCATTTTAGAATAAGGCTGTAATGTAACAAAATGTGGAAAAAGGGAAGGGGTCTGAATAATTTCCGAATGCACTGTATATATATTTTCCTGAGTACATTTTTTTCTACCTAAATGATCCATAGTATGACCATCTTAAAACAATTCCATATGTCAGCTAGCTGGGCTTGATTGAGCTTGCCCGGTGCAATGGAACCTAAAGAAGAGTCACGGAACTGTAAACCCCTCCCACCTGGCACTACAGGCAGGCTGAAGCAAACGCTAATAGTATTTAAAAGATTTCAAATATTATTTCAACTCAGGTCAGAATGATAAATGGAGCGACAGAGTTGAAAAGGTTAAAACCCCCTTGGTGACCTTTGCTCCTGTTATGAGCTCACTCCCCTGGCTGTGTGTGTGTGTGTGTGTGTATATGTCTGTGTTTGTAGGTTGTGAACTGTGAACCCAAGACTTGGAAAACATTAAAGGACAAGCCCAGTGCCACTATCATATGTCCATGTGTCGTAGAAAGAGGAAGGAGGGGGTGAAGGGGGAGAAAAGGCTTTGGCAGAGAGGTTTGGTTACATTGATAAGAGCATCTGGCAGCAGCTCCATAGCCATCCGCTAGTCTTCTTCAAACCGTGCACTCTTCTCTTAGACACACTGAGAATATTGGCAGGGATGGAACTGCCCAATATGGAATACATGAGGCGCCGCTGTGACAGTGCAGGTGAGACCAATCATTGAAAAACAAGCAATATCTCTTTTGAGAGAGAGGAGTAGTAAGCTCTGAGATAGTATAGTAAAGTCCAAATTTACTCTGCTGGTTTAGTGCTTTCTATGCACATGTTGTTACGAGCACATGTTGTTCAGGGGACTGAGTGCTGAAGCACAGAAGTACATGCGAGTAAAAATAGACTTGGTGCACCCTGTGATGCAGACAGTACAATATACAGGAGGACAACAGACAGGACAACGTGTTCTCTGCGTTTCAAGTTGAGCTGCCTGAATTTAAAAAGAATGGACACACAGACCAAATGGGAAAGGACTTGGGAAGGTCTGTCCCTCTGGTAACTATCTTCTGTTGTTTCCCTCTATTTCCTTATACTGTAGAAGGGTTGTTCCACCAAGTCGGTGCCATTTGAGAAGTTTAACTTGATTCCACCTGACTTTAACATTCTGCCATAAAGAGCACATGTTTAACTTAATAAAAAACACATTTTCCCATCTCAAGAGGTTAATAACTAAACATATTCACTGTTGCTATCGAAGTCATTCCAAAGTGTAGGTTTAACAGAGAAAATGAAATGCAACCATACTTTATAAGTCATCATCAATAATACTATTTAGGCCTATATAGCATTCGTAAAGTCATCAACAGGTATTGTTTCAGTTCAACCCAGGCTTCAACTAAAAATAGACAATATATAAAGGCCTAGGTTTTCAAGCTTTGGTTGATTTCAAATGTAATCTTCAAGTTAATCATTAATATGTTGGATTCACGTCTTCATTTCAGCCAAAAATGTAAGTTAAAGAATAGTACTAAATCAAATCAAACTTTATTTAAAGTGCATTTAAAGAATAGGACTAAATCTATTCCATCTTTAACTTACATTTTTTGGTTGAGATGGAAATGTGAATCCAACATATTGGTTATTAATTTGTAGACAAACTGGATATTGAATTGTGTTTGGTTGTCAACGCAACCAAATATCAACATTTGAAGGAGATCTTCTGCTTGGATCATTCCATCTGTGTCTCTGACTTAGTCTGGCTTTAATTCCCATTTGTCTACAAATTAATAATTGATATGTTGGAATCACTTCTCCATCGCAACCATTTATTTTTTTGTTAAAGAATAGAACTAAATAAGATCAAAACTATAAACGCACTTTAAATAAAGTATGCTGATTGTTGTGGAAAACCCGCTCAGTTTTCCACCACAACACAAAATGGCCAGAAAGAGCAGAACCAGCTCACCTGCTTTTACACTATGACTTGACTATTAGATGTTCAATGTTTCTTTTGTAAAGCATATTTAAAAAGGAATAGTTTCACCATATTAAAATATGAGTCCAGTTCATGTAACAGGATTTACCTTAAAATGAGGGACAGACATAAATAATTATTTATTTAATGTGATTAGTGATTTATCTTCAGAAATGACTTTGGCAAAGCAACAAAATAACTAGGGTGAATTTTCCTAGAAGTCACAGAGGGTTGCTGAATTTTGGCATTTTAACGAGTCAAGATTCATATTAAAAAGCTGATTGATTGAATTCTTTTTTATATATTTTTAATTTTTTTAAATACATTTTTTCTCCCCAATTTTCGTGGTATCCAATCGCTAGTAATTACTATCTTGTTTCATCGCTACAACTCCCGTACGGGAGAGACGAAGGTCGAAAGCCATGCGTCCTCTGAAGCACAACCCAACCAAGCCGCACTGCTTAACACAGCGCGCCTCCAACCCGGAAGCCAGCCGCACCAATGTGTCGGAGGAAACACTGTGCACCTGGCTCCCTCGGTTAGCGCGCACTGCGCCCGGCCCGCCACAGGAGTCGCTGGATGTGCGCGATGAGACAAGGATATCCCTAACAGCCGAACCCTCCCTAACCCGGACGACGCTAGGCCAATTGTGCGTCGCCCCACGGACCCACGGACCGGAATAGTATGCTAGTAGACTATCTGTGAATGAATGAAGCTAGTCAGCAGCACTTGGCCAGTTGCCCAACCAGGATGCTTCAAGCTCACTGGAAACATGCTTGACATGTTGATGCTTCCTCGTATGGAACCTGATCAGATCATTGGGGCCTGTTCTGGGACGGTCTGTCTTGCTCAACCAACTGCAAAATGTCATGATCCCTCTTACCTCGTGCCATCATATGGAATGGAACCTCAACCACCTTAAGTACATTATGTTCCAAGTAAACATTCATTTTGTATGCTGTTTACAGTTCGCGAGCGAGAGAGAGCGAGAGATCGAGATCAGTCCCACACCAAGCAGCTCAGCCTGCAGTCTGTCATAGGCAACACATGCAAGAAGGGAGAGCAACACATCAGCAGAATATCATTCAGGACTGAATAGATGTGAAATTCATGCAAGTCGGAACCCCTTCTAGCAATATCCAAAGGTTATGATGACAACTCAGTATGTGACACAGAAATGTGTGACGCAAGATGGGAACAGAGGGTTGTGACCCCATGTTGCCTCAGCAGGAAGCTGCCCCAGTGAGACTTTTCCACTGTGGGTACCAGCTCTGAATCCAGAGCATGATGCAGGCGGCCTCTGGGCCAGGGGGACGGGGGGACGCGGTGAATGGTCAGGTCTGGACGCCACGGAGGAGATATTGACACCCGGCTGTCTCTTTAGAGACCTGGGATGAACACGTGTCTGTGCACACAAACACACACACTTTGCACACAGAAACACACACACACATATTTGCAAATATTAGAGCACATACACCAGAGACGTATGTAAAGTCATATCCCAGCAGGCTGGCTGTAAAGTCATATCAACCAGAAACAAGGTTGCTTTGACGTTATTGCAACCAGTTTTTCTCATTGGGATAGAGATATGAACATGCAACATTATACAGACATGCTTTTCCTCTATTCACATGGACTGGTGTGTTTTTACGCTTTTCTCTGTACCACAGTGTCTGTCCAATGTGTGAAAATTATGGTTCCTCTCTATGGCTCTAATCTTGGGTTCTCTTTTTTTTAGCTAGGTAAACCAGTTAAGAACAAATTCTTATTTACAATGGCGGCCTACTGGGGAACAGTGGGTTAACTGCCTTGTTCAGGGGCAGAACGGCAGATTTTAACCTTGTCAGCAAAGGGATTCAATCCAGCAACATTTCGGTTACTGGCCCAACGCTCTAACCACTAGGCTACCTGCCGCCCCAGGCTAGATTTGTTTCTGTCAGCCTCTGAAACTCCAGCACTGGCAAGATGTGAGGGTTTATCCACAAGACTTAGTGAAGTCAGCTCTGGTAAATATCAAAGAGTTGAAGAGCATTAAAACATCATGATGGATACTTATGCATTCTTTCTCAATCTCACCCTTATGGCTCCCTCCTCTCTCTTCTCTCCCCTCGAAGATAAACTTTTCAATAGTGGTCCTTCAGAACAGTGTGTTGTGAAAGGCTTGCTAAGACAGCACAGAGAGAGAGAGAGAGAGAGAGAGAGAGAGAGAGAGAGAGAGAGGTCCCAGTGTTTTCAGGAACACTTGCACTTAGCTGGGGTTTACAGCTGCTGCCCAGTCACAGCTCATTGCTCAGCTGCTACAGTACTGTCTATCCCTGTCACTCTATTTGGAGCAGGGAGGCCAGACTAAATTCCTAATAGGCCAAACTCTCAGCCGGCAAGGATAACATGTTCCTCTCTCTCCTGGGCTCTACTAACAAAAACAGATCTAGACACTGTGATCATTACTGAAAGGCATAAACAATGTCTGTAGGCTACTGCAGAATATTACGTTTGCTACATAGCCTTTTTAACATGCCAACTGACAATAGGCATACAATTCTATTTGCCCAGAATGTAGCTGACTAGGCAAATCGGTAACAGTTGGTATGAGGTCTGACACTAAAGATACAAGAATGATTCCAGAGGCTGACCCAAAACAACATCGCCGCAGAAGAGGTGGACAGAGCAGCCTTCTGGTCAGACTTCGGAGCGCACACCACCCACCGATTCCGAGTATATTACTCGCTAATTTCCCGTCTCTAGATAACAAGGTAGACGAAATTAGGGCAAGGGTTGCTTTCCAGAGAGACATTAGGGATTGCAACATACTCTGTTTCACAGAAACATGGCTCTCTCGGTATATGCTGTCGGGGTCGGTACAGCCACTGGGATTTTTTGTGCGTCACGCTGACAGGAATAAACATCTCTCTGGGAAAAAGAAGGGCGGGGGTGTATGTTTCATGATTAACGACTCATGGTGTAATTGTAACAACATACTCAAGTCAAGTCCTTTTGTTCACCTGACCTAGAATTCCTCACAATCAAATGCTGACCATAATATCTCCCAAGAGAATTCTCGTTATTGTTGTCAAAGCCGTGTATATCCCCCCTCAAGCCGATACCACGACGGCCCTCAAGGAACTTCACTGGACTTGATGCAAACTGGAAACCATATATCCTGAGGCTGCATTTATTGTAGCTGGGGATTTTAACAAAGCAAATTTGAGAACAAGGCTATCTAAATTCTATCAGTATATTGATTGCAGCACTCACGCTGGCAAAACTCCGGATCGCTGCTACTCTAACTTCCGCGATGCATACAAGGCCCTCCTCCGCCCTCCCTTTGGCAAATCTGACCACCACTCCATTTTGCTCCTCCCTTCCTATAGGCAGAAACTCAAACAGGATGTACCCGTGACAAGAACTATTCAACACTGGTCTGACCAATCGGAATCCACGCTCCAAGACTGTTTTGATCACGCGGACTAGGACATGTTACGGGTAGCTTCAGAGAATAATATTGATGTATACGCTGATTCAGTGAGTGAGTTTATAAGGAAGTGGATAGGAGATGTTGTACCCACTGTGACTATTAAAACCTACCATAACCAGAAACCGTGGATAAATGGCGGCATTTGCGCAAAACTGAAAGCGCACACCACTACATTTAACTATGGAAAGTTGACTGGGAATATGGCCGAATACAAACAGTGTAGTTATTCCCTCCACAAGGCAATAAAATAAGCGAAATGTCAGTATAGAAACAAAGTGGAGTCGCAATTCAATGGCTCAGAAACAAGATGTATATGGCAGGGTCTACAGACAATCACAGACTACAAAAAGACAACCAGCCACGTCACGGATACTGACGTCTTGCTTCCACACTAACTAAACACCTTCTTTGCCCACTTTGAGGATAATACAGTGCAACCGACGCAGCCCGCTACCAAAGACTGTGGGCTCTCCTTCTCCGTGGCCGACCCTCGCCCAGACGGCATCCCTATGCTGTCCTCAGAGCATGTGCAGACCAGCTGACGTGCTTACGGACATATTCAATCTCTCCCTATCCCAGTCTGCTGTCCCCAAATGCTTCAAGATGGCCACCATTGTTCCTGTGTCCAAGAAGGCAAAGGTAACTTAACTAAATGACTATCACCCTGTAGCACTCACTTCTGTCATCATGAAGTGCTTTGAGAGACTAGTCAAGGATCATATCACCTGCAACTTACCTTTCACCCTAGACCCACTTCAATTTGCGTACTGCACCAATAGGTCCACAGACCATATAATCGCCATCCAACTGCACACTGCCCTATCCCATCTGGACAAGAGGAATACCTATGTAAGAATGCTGTTCATTGATTACAGCTCAGCATTCAAACATAGTACCCTCCAAACTCATTATTAAGCTTGAGGCCCTGGGTCTCAACCCCGCCCTATGCAATTGGGTCCTGGACTTCCGGGCGGGCCGCCCCTAGGTGGTGAAGGTAGGAAACAACATCTCCACTTCGCTGATATTCAACACTGGGGCCCCACAAGGGTGCGTACTCAGCCCCTTCCTGTACTCCCTGTTCACCCATGACTACGTGGCCATGCACACCTCCAATTCAATCATCAAGTTTGCAGACGACACAACAGTAGTAGGCTTGATTACCAATAACGACGAGACAGCCTACAGGGACTTCGGGAAATACCAAATTTACTACATGTATTTACAATTCTGAAAAAAGTACAAAAACTTATACGCACTGTAAAACATGTGAATTACAGATGACCAACATGTTAATGTGAACAATAAAGTTCATAACATTGTAATGGTGAAGTGTTTGAGGAACCTGAATTGAACAATCATAACAGGTTGGAACAGTATAGAGGACAGAGGTGTCAGGAAAACAACCTCTCACTCAACACCAAAACAAAGGAGATGATCGTGGACTTCAGGAAACACCAGAGGGAGCACCACACTATCCACATCAATGGGACCGCAGTGGAGAAGGTGGAAAGTTTTAAGTTCCTCGGTATACACATCACAGACAAACTGAAATGGTCCACACAGACAGTGTGGTGAAGAAGATGCAACAGCGCCTCTTCAACCTCAGGAGGCTGAAGAAATTTGGCTTGTCACCTAAGACCCTCACAAACTTTTACAGATGCACAATTGAGAGCCTCCTGTCAGGAATCATTCCCGCCTGGTACGGAAACTACACCGCCCATAACCGCAGGGTTCTCCAGAGAGTGGTGCGGTCTGCACAACGCATCACCGGGGGCAAACTACCTGCCCTCCAGGACACCTACAGTACCTGATGTCGCAGGAAGGCCAAAAATATCATCAAGGACAACAACCACACGAGCCACTGCCTGTTCACCCCGCTACCATCCAGAAGGCGAGGTCAGTACAGGTGCATCAAAGCTGGAACAGAGAGACTGAAAAATAGCTTCTATCTCAAGGCCATCAGACTGTTAAACAGCCATCACTAACACAGTGAGGCTGCTGCCTACATACAGACTTGAAATCATTAGGCACTTTAATAAATTGATCACTAGTCACTTTAATAATGTCTACAAATCTTGCATTACTCATCACATATGTATATAATGTATTTTATACCATCTTTTGCATCTTGCCTATGCCGCTCGGTCATTGCTCATCCATATATTTATAGGTGTATATTTTTATTCCATTACTTTTACATAGATTTGTGTGGATTAGGTAGTTGTTGTGGTATTGTTAGATTACTTGTTAGATATTGCTGCAATGTTAGAACTAGAGGCACAAGCATTTCACTACACCCGCAACAACATCTGCTAACCATGTGCATGTGACCAATAAAATGTTATTATATTTGATTTAATCAAATTTTATTGGTTGCATACACTTATTTAGCAGATGTTATTGCGGGTGTAGCGTAGCTAAATGCTTGTAAATGAGTAATTGATTTGTAATGAGATCAGATCAGGGACGGCACATGTCTCATATAAGGCTGTCAGCTGTCTAATTCTTTAATCTGGTTAGTACCTTATTCAGGCAGGTCACCCATGATACTGGTAGGGCATTGTGGACGGGGTTGGTGGATGGGCGTAAGCATCTGGCTCTGGTTCAAAAGGTTGCATGTTTGAATCTAGCAATAGAAAGTTGTTTTTGATATTTTTGTTTTAAGCCTATCCCAAACCTTAACCCTTACCTTAACCATTCGGAGTTAATGCCTAAACTTAATCACTTTAAAATTTGACGCTTGGAACAACTTCCAAATTTGACATTTGAGATACATAGATGAACGTCAAATTCTAACGTGAGACTGTGATAGCGTGTTGCCTTACTACCTTAGTAACTTGTTGAACTACTGTCAACAAAGTCAGATATTGTCTGAATGAGAATGATTGCACCAGAGCTGAAAGACAGCAGAAAACATAGTCTGTTTCTTTTGCTGCTGCAGGCTACAGACGAGTGTCAGTAACCATAGAGCCAGTTTATCTTCGAACTCTGACTTTCAACTGCCACCTTGTGGCATAATTAATGAACACCACACTGTTTCTAAATGTAATTATAAACTGGGTGGTTCGAGCCCTGAATGCTGATTGGCTGACAGCCGTGGTATATCAGATCGTTTTTACTGCACTAATTACGTTGGTAACCAGTTTGTAATAGCAGTAAGGCACCTCCGGGATTTGTGATATATATGGCCAATATACCCTGGCTACGGTCTGTGTCCTAGCACTCTGCGTTGTGTGACGCCTAAGAACAGCCCTTAGCCGTGGTATATTGGGCATATACCACACCACCTCGGGCCTTATTGCTTAAATATACCAGTGCACTACTTTTGACCAGGGCCCATAGGGCTCTAGTGCACTGTGTAGGGAATATGTTGCCATTCGGGATGTAGCTCTGTACCTTAGCCATGCTGTTTCACTGCTCCTCAGCAGTTAGTGAGGAACATGGCCAGAGGGTACTACTTTAGAGGAAACTAAAATCTCCAGCCAATAGAGATGAGGAGTCACACATCTGGTGAGATGTGTGTGACATGGCACTAAAGATAGCAAGAGAAATGTACAAAACCATATTTTTGCTGCTGCAGGCTACAGAAAAGTGAGTGTCAGTAACAGAGCCAGTTGATCATTCCTCTAGTCTAGATCAACGTTTCAAAGGGGAGCTGTGAACTCTGACTTCCAACTGCCACCTTGTGGCATAATTGAGTAACACCACACTGTCTCTAAACACAAGTGATATATATATATATATATATATACACAGCATGTATCAAGTGAAATAGATCAACTATAGCATCACAACATAAAATGTTCTGATCAGTTCATTATACAGTAACAGTTAACTTTAGTTACATTTTTCATGAGCTTGTTCTCAAAAGGGCTGATATATTTAATGCTTCAGTGCCATGTCACCACCACAACACAGATGTGTGTGACTGTGTGAATCCTCCTCCCTACTGGCTGGAGAATTGAGTTTCCTCTGGCCATGTTCTTCACTAACTGCTGAGTAGCAGTGAAACAGCATGGCTAAGCTACAGAGCTATATATCATGTCCCAAAATCCACCATGTTCCCTACATAGTGCACTACTTTAGGGCACCTTTGTCCTTGCAAAAAACTGTTTCACCATAGAGAATCGGGTGCCATTTGGGGCGTTATCCTAGAGGTCCTCCCCTTTCCACTTCCCCTCGTTCTCCTAGGCAACAGTCAGGTGACCGTGCAAGAATTCATTGAAACAAGCTTCTGTCTTGCTCCTCTTGTCTCCCTCCCTCGCTCACGCTCGCTCCGCTCCACAGGGCCGGGAGGACAGTGCTGTGTTGCATGACTCTGTCTGTCTGTGCTTTGCCGAGTGCTGGCATGACCACAGACCAGGAGAAGAATGAGCTAACGCAGACTCCGCTGCTCAAGATCTGGGTGCCATGGTTGGGGATAGGAGGCTGCAAGCTAAATCGCAGGAGGCTGTAAGTGAGAAGAACCACTCAGTCTGGCTTTCTGTTCTCTCTCCCTGTTTCTTCCCCCTCTCTGTTCTCTCACTTCTTTCCTCTCAACTTCTTAATTCATTCATTAGTATGAGCCATGGGAAAGTTATCTGAAACAACAGGTGGATGAGTGTTCAAGTGTTGCGAAGTTAAGACTGATTGTTTCATATTGTGACACTCATAGATCTATTCTATTCCTTCTCTCTCACGCTGATGGCAGGCATCTGTCTCTCAATGGAATAAGTGGGCCTTGGGATTACAGTGCTGCTCTCTGCTGTCCTGCTTTAACACTGTCCTGTGACCTGCATGGCATCATTGGCATGGATACTGTCAGCGGTGGAAAAAGTACTAAAATGGCATACTTGAGTAAAAGTAAAGATACCTTAATAGAAAATGACTCAAGTGAAAGTCACCCAGTAAAATACTACTTGAGTAAAAGTATTTGGTTTTAAATATACTTAAGTATCAAAAGTAAAAGTAGAAATCCTTTCAAATTCCTTATAATATGCAAACCAGACAGCACAAATGTTGTTAAAACTGTATTTACGGATAGCCTGAGGCATACTCCAACACTCAGACATTAATTTACAAATGAAGCATTTGTGTTTAGGTAGTCCGCCAGATCAGAGGCAGTAGGGATGACCAGGAATGTTCTCTTGATAAGTGCACGACTGGGACAATTTTTACTTGGGTGTCAGGGAAAATGTATGTAAAAAGTACATTATTTTCTTTACTTCTTTAGTGAAGTAAAATTGTATTAGATACCCTAAAAAGAAAAAAACTTAAGTGTTTAAAGTATTTTTACTTAAGTTCTTTACACCACTGGATACTTTATGCCGAAGCTGCAGTCAGTCACCATTCAAACAGAGTACACAGGGAGGACCTGGATCACATTTACATTACATTTAAGTCATTTAGCAGACGCTCTTATCCAGAGCGACTTACAAATTGGTGCATTCACCTTATGATATCCAGTGGAACAACCACTTTACAATAGTGCATCTAACTCTTTTAAGGGGGGGGGGGTTAGAAGGATTACTTTATCCTATCCTAGGTATTCCTTAAAGAGGTGGGGTTTCAGGTGTCTCCGGAAGGTGGTGATTGACTCCGCTGACCTGGCGTCGTGAGGGAGTTTGTTCCACCATTGGGGTGCCAGAGCAGCGAACAGTTTTGACTGGGCTGAGCGGGAACTGTACTTCCTCAGAGGTAGGGAGGCGAGCAGGCCAGAGGTGGATGAACGCAGTGCCCTTGTTTGGGTGTAGGGCCTGATCAGAGCCTGAAGGTACGGAGGTGCCGTTCCCCTCACAGCTCCGTAGGCAAGCACCATGGTCTTGTAGCGGATGCGAGCTTCAACTGGAAGCCAGTGGAGAGAGCGGAGGAGCGGGGTGACGTGAGAGAACTTGGGAAAGTTGAACACCAGACGGGCTGCGGCGTTCTGGATGAGTTGTAGGGGTTTAATGGCACAGGCAGGGAGCCCAGCCAACAGCGAGTTGCAGTAATCCAGACGGGAGATGACAAGTGCCTGGATTAGGACCTGCGCCGCTTCCTGCGTGAGGCAGGGTCGTACTCTGCGAATGTTGTAGAGCATGAACCTACAGGAACGGGTCACCGCCTTGATGTTAGTTGAGAACGACAGGGTGTTGTCCAGGATCACGCCAAGGTTCTTAGCACTCTGGGAGGAGGACACAATGGAGTTGTCAACCGTGATGGCGAGATCATGGAACGGGCAGTCCTTCCCCGGGAGGAAGAGCAGCTCCGTCTTGCCGAGGTTCAGCTTGAGGTGGTGGTCCGTCATCCACACTGATATGTCTGCCAGACATGCAGAGATGCGATTCACCACCTGGTTATCAGAGGGGGGAAAGGAGAAGATGAATTGTGTGTCGTCTGCATAGCAATGATAGGAGAGACCATGTGAGGATATGACAGAGCCAAGTGACTTGGTGTATAGCGAGAATAGGAGAGGGCCTAGAACAGAGCCCTGGGGGACACCAGTGGTGAGAGCACGTGGTGCGGAGACAGATTCTCGCCACGCCACCTGGTAGGAGCGACCTGTCAGGTAGGACGCAATCCAAGCGTGGGCCGCGCCGGAGATGCCCAGCTCGGAGAGGGTGGAGAGGAGGATCTGATGGTTCACAGTATCAAAGGCAGCCGATAGGTCTAGAAGGATGAGAGCAGAGGAGAGAGAGTTAGCTTTAGCAGTGCGGAGCGCCTCCGTGACACAGAGAAGAGCAGTCTCAGTTGAATGACTAGTCTTGAAACCTGACTGATTTGGATCAAGAAGGTCATTCTGAGAGAGATAGCAGGAGAGCTGGCCAAGGACGGCACGTTCAAGAGTTTTGGAGAGAAAAGAAAGAAGGGATACTGGTCTGTAGTTGTTGACATCGGAGGGATCGAGTGTAGGTTTTACATATATAGATATATATATATATATTTTACATATATATATATGTATATATATATATATATATATATATATAGATCACCTTCTATATATCCTGGTTCTCCTACTGTAAATCATCCCTCTTAGAGTAATGTTCTCATTATACGTATTCTGACCTTGAATTTAAGCATGAGAATAGCATGCTATTCACCCGCTATTCGTTCGGGGTGGAGATCTAAGAAATGAAGGTGTGGCAGAGATGGGTCTACAAATGCGCTGTATTCTGACCTTGAATTAATTCCCTAAGAATTCCACCACCTTTCTGCGAGAGGAAATAATGAATATGTTTTTATTTGTTGATAGAAATTACACCATTCTCCATGCAATGTAATTTACAACTTGATAAGCTCGGTCAATGAGTAAGCCGTTTGGATAGGGAATTGTTGACATAAATGACACTTGTTTTAGATCTCTTTTACCTTATAATCGCTAGAGACAAATGTGAAATCAGTCCTATGGCAGCAAACTGAAGCATATCCTGTCAACTTTCCCACAGTAAAGTTTATGAAATGCAGTGACATTATACAGAATTTAAATTGTACAGCCTTTTAACTTGCAGGGATGGGCACTCTCGAATGTATTTATTCTAGGCTATCAGACTTTCTCTGTTTCCTATTTCTATCATGTTAAATATTAGCCACTATTAGTATCGACCGTCAGTAGGCTAGAGTAAGTGGAGATGCTTAAATTTCTGATATGAGAAATTATATCTGGAGTTTATGGATATATGCAGTTTGAGCATGACTTTATTGACTGGTCTAATATATCCTGTGGAACGCTTCTGTTCCAGTTTTTGTGTTCTATGATGAAATCTCATGCTGAACAAGATGCTGGTACTGTACTGTCCACAGGGTGGTGTTGTCGACCATGTGACTGGCTGCATGGGATACTCTGTGGTGCTCAGGGTATAGTGAGGTAGGCCTACACTCTCAAAGGAGTTGACTAATTACTTGGGCCATGATTATTATGCAGAACACATTTGTATACCTCTGGTAAGACATAGCATGGTAACAATGATGACTCAATCAATTCCATTGGGAGATCTTGTATTTTTATTTATTCAGCCTTTATTTAACTAGGCAAGTCAGTTAAGAACACATTCTTATTTACAATGACGGCCAAACCCAGACGACGCTGGACCGATTGTGCACCGCCCTATGTGGCTCCCAATCACGGCCGGTTGTGATACAGCCTGGAATCGAACCAGGATCTGTAATGACGCCTCTAGCACTGAGATGCAGTGCCTTAGACCGCACCTCCACTCGGGAGCAGATCTGATAGGTGTGCCCTGGTTAGCTGATATTTTAGCTATCTGTCCCCTGGTGCCCTCTCTCTTGATGAGATGGTGAGCATTATGTTTGCGCACACACACACACTTGAATGTAGTGTTTACTCCCACCATTGAGTTGTGCCGTTGTCAAAGTGTTCATAGATAACCCTTCTATTTACCCACCAGGGATGTACAATAGATTCCTATGGTGTTTGTCTTGTTTTTCCCCAGCCTCCGTGCCCCAGTTCACCAACTCCCCCACTCTGATTGTGATGGTTGGACTGCCTGCCAGGGGGAAGACATACATATCCAAGAAGCTCACCCGCTACCTCAACTGGATAGGGGTTCCCACAAAAGGTCAGTTTACACACACTAGCCAAGTTCAATGATCTGAGGTGTGCTTGAGTACCCATGCAAATCACTGAGGACTGGAGTTGATGGTCTTTCGCTCTCTGGCCCCTATTGTCTATCATCTATCGGCTAGTCTTCAACTTGGGCCAGTATCGCAGGGAAGCAGTCCAGAGCTACAAGAGCTTTGAGTTCTTCAGACCGGACAATGAGGAGGCCATGCAGATTCGCAAGTATGTGGTGCTGCAGGTTCGACGGGTTGCTCTATCTATGTTATGAAGCTATGGCTGCGTCTGAAATGGCACCCTATTTCCCTATAATGCTAGACTTTTCCACTACCTTGGGTGCGTGGTCAAAGTAGCAGTGCACAACAGTATATAGGGAAAAGGGTGCACAGCAAATTTGCTGTGTGTTCAAATCTCGGTGTTGAGGTAAAAATTGTTGTGAGTGCTATATCTGAGTGTTGATTCTAGTGGGGTTAACACCAGGGGGATTGAAATTGACACCACATGCGTGAATATATGAAGTATTTTTTCAATCGCAGTGGAATCAACACTGCATGGTGTTATTACTCGACTGTGTTAAGTTAATTTCCGTTAACTAGCCTAGTGGTTAGAGCGCCAGTAACCGAAAGGCTAGTGGATCGAATCCCCGAGCTGGCAAGGTCAAAATCTGTCGTTCTGTCCCTGAACAAGGCAGTTAACTCACTGTTTCTAAGCCGTCATTGTAAATAAGAATTTGTTCTTAACCGACTTGCCTAGTTAAATCACTTTTTTTAAACTCTCCTAGTGAAAAACACATGGGAGGGTCTTCATTATCATATTTCCGAGTGTGAAATCCAGGCAGAGGTTGCAGGTTGACTCTTATAATAATTTGTTTTAATATCTGTGCTTCCTCATGCACATTGATTTATTAATTGATATTAATCAATAGAATTTGTAGGGGTTGGACTTATTGTTACCGAGATGGTTGTTCCAGTTTAGATGGGTTGGGTAGTCTTGTTTGTCAAGTCCTTCACCATAGCAGCCATTTTGAATGCTGGTCGTGGGTGATAAAATATTCCAATTGTTGAATATTCTCCCTCTGCCTGGATTTCAATAGGAATGACTAATCACTTCACAAACCAGTGTATTGTGACTTGCATGTCTGATGTGGCCCGTAAGCCAGGATTTTCAGACAAAAATGTTGAGAATAACTAGGCCATAACTAAAGGCCTTATGAAATGTATAATATATGGTCATAAAGGGTTTACTTTTAATTCAAACACATTCACTAACAAAAAAATCACATAACACTGAGAAAGTTTAACAGCATCAACTCTGAAAGTGTTAATTGAACTTGTTAGGGAACCAACACCAGGGGTGTGTAAAGGAGACGCTGTTAAGATGGCACCGAAGAGGATGGCTGACGTTTTACATGCTCCTAACCATTTGTGATATTTTGTTTTTTTGCATTGTTTGGAACTTATTTTTGTACATAATGTTTCTGCTACCGAAAATAACTTCTGGACATCAGAACAGCGATTACTCACCACAAAGTGGAAGAAGCTTTTTCCTTTAACGAGTCCAACAAGAAGGATATACTGCTCTCCCGGGTACTGGCCCAAATACCCGTCATTTGCGTGAAGAAAATACAGAGGAAAAGAGGATGCAGATCGGGCTGCCTTCTGAGAATCTGTGGCGAGCGAGTAAACTCCCACTGCCATCCATTCTACTTGCTAACATGAAATCATTGGAAAATAAAATTGATGACCTACGATTACGATTATCCTACCAACGGGACATTAAGAACTGTAATATCTTATGTTTCACCGAGTCGTGGCTAAACAACGACACGGATAATATAGAGCTGGCGGGATTTTCTATGCACCGGCAGAACAGAGAAGCTACGTCTGGTAAGACGAGGGGTGGGGGTGTGTGTCTTTTTGTCAATAACAGCTGGTGAGCGATATCTAATATTAAAGAAGTCTCAAGGTATTGCTCGCCTGAGGTAGAGTACCTTTTGATAAGCTGTAGACCACACTATCTACCAAGAGAGTTCTCATCTATATTATTCGTAGCCGTCTATTTACCACCACAGACCGATGCAGGCACTAAGACCGCACTCAACCAACTCTATAAGGCCATATGCAAACAAGAAAATGCTCAGCCAGAAGAGGCGCTCCTAGTGGCCGGTGACTTTAATGCAGGGAAACTTAAATCAGTTTTACCACATTTTTACCAGTAGGCACATGTGCAACCAGAGAAAAAAAAGAAAAAAAAACTCTAGACCACCTTTACTCCACACACAGAGATGCATACAATGCTCTCCCCTGCCCTCCATTTGGCAAATCTGATCATAATTCAATCCTCCTGATTCCTGCTTACAAACAAAAACTATAGCAGGAAGTACCAGTGACTCGCTCAACAAGGAAGTGGTCAGATGACGCGGATGCTACGCTACAGGACTGTTTTGCTAGCACAGACTAGAATATGTTCCGGGATTCATCCAATGGCATTGAGTAAACCACCTCAGTTATCGGCTTCATCAATAAGTGCATCGATGACGTCGTCCCCACAGTGACCGTACATACATATCCCAGCCAGAAGTCATGGATTACAGGCAACATCCGCATTGAGCTAAAGGCTAGAGCTGCCGCTTTCAAGGAGCGGGACACTAATCCGGACGCTTATAAGAAATCCCGCTATGCCCTCAGACGAACCATCAAACAAGCAAAGCGTCAATACAGGATTAAGACTGAATCTCTGACACTCGTCAGATGTGGCAGGGCTTGAAAACTATTAAGGACTACAAAGGGAAACCCAGACGCGAGCTGCCCAGTGACGCGAGCCTACCAGACAAGCTAAATGCCTTTTATGCTCGCTTTGAGGCAAGCAACACTGAAGCATGCACGAGAGCACCAGCTGTTCTGTATGACTGTGTGATAACGCTCTCGGTAGCCGATGTGAGCAAGACCTTTATACAGGTCAACATTCACAAAGCCGCGGGGCCAGGTGGATTACCAGGACGTGTACTCAAAGCATGTGCGGACCAACTGGCAGTGTCTTCACTGACATTTTCAACCTCTCCCTGACTGAGTCTGTAATATCTACATGTTTCAAGCAGACCACCATAGTCCTTGTGCCCAAGGAAGCGAAGGTAACCTGCCTAAATGATTACCGTCCTGTAGCACTCACGTCGGGAGCCATGAAGTGCTGTAAAAGGCTGGTCATGGCTCACATCAACAGCATCCTCCCGGATACCCTAGACCCACTCCAATTCGCATACCAGCCCAGATCCACAGATGACGCCATCTCAACGCACTCCACACTGCTCTTTCCCACCTGGACAAAAGGAACACCTATGTGAGAATGCTGTTCATTGACTACAGCTCAGCGTTCAACACCATAGTGCCCACAAAGCTCATCACTAAGCTAAGGACCCTGGGACTAAACACCTCCCTCTGCAACTGGATCCTGGACTTCCTGACGGGCCGCCCCCAGGTGATAAGGGAAGGCAACAACACGTCTGCCACACTGATCCACAACACTGGGGCCCCTCAGGGGTGTGTACTTAGTCTCCTCCTGTACTCCCTGTTCACCCACGACTGCGTGGCCAGGCACGACTCCAACACCATCATTAAGTTTGCAGACAACAACTGTGGTAGGCCTGATCTCCCTATAGGCTGTCTCATCGTTGTTGGTGGAGGTCAGAGAACTGGCAGTGTGGTGCCAGGACAACAACCTCTCCCTCAATGTGAGAAAGACAAAGGAGCTGATTGTGGACTAAAGGAAAAGGCCCCCATTAACATCAAAGGGGCTGTAGTGGAGCGGCTCGAGACAACGAACTATCATGGTCCAAACACACCAAGACAGTCGTGAAGAGGGCACAAAAAAAAAACTTTTCCCCCTCAGGAGACTGAAAAGATTTGGCATGGGTCACCAGATCCTCAGAAGAGTTTCAGAAGAAAGTGCTTTGTTTCTAGCCACATTTGAGCCTGTAATTGAACCCACAAATGCTGATGATACTCAACTAGTCTGAAGAAGGCCAGTTTGATTGCTTCTTTAATCAGAACAACAGTTTTCAGCTGTGCTAACATAATTCCAAAAGGGTTTTCTAATGATCAATTAGCCTTTTAAAATGATCAACTTGGATTAGCTAACACAACGTGCCATTGGAGCACAGGAGTGATGGTTGCTGATAATGGGCCTCTGTAGGCCTTTGTAGATATTCCATAAAAAGAAATCCAGCTACAGCAGCCATTTACAACATTAACAATGTCTACACTGTATTTCTGATACATTTTATGTTATTTTAATGGACAAACAATGTGCTTTTCTTTCAAAAACAAGGACATTTCTAAGTGACCCCAAACTTTTGAACGGTAGAGTATGTCTGTTTCTCTGTGTTATTCCCTGTAGTTGCATTGTTTGTCGTGTTTATGTCCAGACGCTGTTCTTGTTCTGTTGCATGTCCGTCTATATTAAATGGTTCTCTCCCTGTACCTGCTTCTCATCTCCTGCATTGGGCGTTACACTATTAGAGAGACGGTGAAAGAGACAGTTCCTCAGTTTAGGGTTCTTTAATGTTGATTGGAGATGAAAAATGTTTGCAATTCTGTGCCATGTCACTCAGCTGTGATTATCCAATTAAATGGAAATTTATCCATACAAGATGTGGTTTGAAAATAATAAACATGAATACAATGGCATCAATACTAAGGTAAGGCACATTCATTTAGCAATAACAAACAAGATACAACTCATCTGTTATAATAATCCAATGACTGAAACGAAAATACAAGTAGCTAGCAACATTAGACTAACCAGCTAACAATGACAGGCGAAAATGTAGCTAGCATAAAAACGAGACACATAATGCTGAAAATAAACTATTGACAACTTTCGTCAGTAAAACAGGGGGGAAACGTATACCTTACTTACAGTTTTGGTACTCACGCACAGTGATGAATAAATTGGTCAGAAAGGAAATAATGTCCAAAACTGAAATTTGTGTTCACAGCAGTAGGTGGCGAGCTGCACTTGGTAATGCACTAAACACTCTGCCAGCTTGTGATAGCTGGGACGTCATCACTGAGTGCTTAAAGGAACAGGCTTTCCTACACTGTGGTTGTTAAAATTCTGATCTCAAATTTGTGGTGTGACAATTCAGACACAGCCTATAGCAGCGTTCTCCTACTGCATCGACCAATGTTTTGCGTGTCACGTCATCAGCTGTGTCATCGACTGACAAACTGCTATAACATATGATGTGGTTAGCTGATACATAAAATACCTGTCCAGGTATTGTAAGATCTGGCATGCATCAGCAACGCCTGGGCAGAGGAAGGCTCCCTAGAACTGTGGTGGTTTGTGTGTAGTATTATGTAACAATTGATTTGCTATGTCCTTTTGTGTTGTACGATTTATCTTTCTGTGGTTTGTTATTCCAATGATTTCGCCCTGTATTTTCTTTCTCAGGGCCTGTGCTTCAAATGCCCTTAAAGATGTAGTTATCTACTTCTCGAAGGAACATGGACAAGTAGCTGTGAGTAAGAGGACAACTTAAAACTGTTCCTCTGAGCTGACAGTCAATAGACACACACCATACCTCATATATGAGTGAAAATTACAGTACTCAGGGCATTGAACTTCACGCATACTGTACAGACACACTGGACATCAAATACTGTACACTTCCAAGGTCTTCCTGGGTAAAAAGGGGTTATGACCACTATGGGAGTTACAGATTAAATAATGGCTAAATAAATATACACTGTGTCCACTGTTCCTCCTAGCATCAGAAGTCCACAAAGTTCTGCAACAGTGAGTGGAATGTCCTCTTCCCTCCAGGTGTTTGATGCCACCAACACAACACGGGAGAGGAGGGTATCCATTGTGAGCTTTGCCAAGGAAAAAGGCTATAAGGCAGGTTCAGGTGCAGGCAGTCCTGTAACTGCTACTATACATCATTAATAAACAACCGTTCTACAACTGCACCAGCTAAATAGATATTCAGATGGTGATATACATTAAACCAAAATGTTGAACTCTAGAAAAAAAAACTTTTGAATAATGAACACTACTCACTTTCTCTGAACAACTGAATTTTCCTCACAGGTATTTTTTGTGGAGTCCATTTGTGATGATCCAGACATCATTGCACAGAATATTACGGTGAGAAAGTCTCCTCTCAAACTTCACTCTCAAATACCAGAGGGCTCTATGTTTCTAAGATGTTAAACTCTACAAGATGTTAAACTTTACACTGTGACACTGACCTTTGTCCCAGGACGTGAAGGTGAGCAGCCCAGACTATCTGAACTGTGACAAGGAGGAGGCACTGGCAGACTTCCTGAAACGTATCGAGTGCTACAAGCAAACCTACGTGCCATTGGACGATGAGAAAGACAGGTAGAGTTCTGTCATTGATGCTTCTCAGATTATGACAACTAGCCTGGTCCCTGATCTGTTTGTGCTGTCTTGCCAACTCCTGTATGGTCATTGCCACAAACAAATCTGGGACCAAGCTTTACGCTAACAGCTGTTCTCCATGAATTAGAGAAAGAGTAAGAACTAAACTGAAAAAAATACTTGCTTAACAAAAAACCCATCTCTTCTTCTGTCTCCCTATATTTCCCCTACATGTAATCGTGTCATGCACCTGTCTTAGAGAATAATTGTCTCCCTATGTGGCTCTCTCTATATTTCCCCTACCAAGGCGCCTGTCTTACATCAAAATCTTCAACGTGGGCTCTAGGTACCTGGTGAACTGTGTGCGGGACCATATCCAGAGCCGGATAGTCTACTACCTCATGAACATCCACGTCACACCGCGCTCCATCTACCTGAGCCGCCACGGGGAGAGCAATATGAACCTGCTGGGTCGCATTGGGGGAGACTCCGGACTCTCTCCCAGGGGTCATAAGGTCAGTAGGCCACACAGGCTCTGTCTTTATGACATTCATCTCGGCACCCAGAACCTAATCAGCTAACATTCTAATGTTAAGGCTGTCACCAGAGACTAATATGACATCATTGTTTTAATCCAGATATACAGTGCATTCGGAAAGTATTCAGACCCCTTCCCTTTATCCACGTTACAGCCTTATTCTAAAATTGATTGAACGTTTTTTTTCTCTTCATCAATACACACACATACACACAATACCCAATAATGACAAAGCAAAAACAGTTTTGTGCAAAACATAAATACATAAATGAAATATTTAATTTACATCTTTAATTTATTTAATTTACATCTGAAGCATCTTTGGCAGCGATTACAGCCTCGAGTCTTCCTGGGTATGATGCTACAAGCTTGGCACACCTGTATTTGGGGAGTTTCACCCATTTTTCTTTGCAGATCCTCTCAAGCTCTGTAAAGTAGATTGAGGAGCATCACTGTACAGCTATTTTCAGGTCTCTCCAGAAATGTTAGATCGGGTTCAAGTCCGGGCACTGGCTGGGCCACTCAAGGACATTCAGAGACTTGTCCCGAAGCCACTCCTGCATTGCCTTGGCTGTGTGCTTAGGGTCGTTGTCCTGTTAGAAGTTGAACCTTCGCCCCAGTCTGAGGTCCTGAGCGCTCTGGAGCAGGTTTTCATCAAGGATCTCTCTGTACTTTGCTCCATTCATCTTTCCCTCGATCCTGACTAGTCACCCAGTCCCTGCCGCTGAAAAACATCCCCACAGCATGATGCTGCCACCACCATGCTTCACCGTAGGGATGGTGCCAGGTTTCCTCCAGACGTGACGCTTGGCATTCAGGCCAAAGAGTTCAATCTTGGTTTCATCAGACCAGAGAATCTTGTTTGTCATGGTCTGAGAGTCCTTTAGGTGCCCTTTGGCAAACTCCAAGCGGGTTGTCATGTGCCTTTTACTGAGGAGTGGCTTCTGTCTGGCCACTCTACCATGAAGGCCTGATTTGTGTAGTGCTGCAGAGATGTCCTTCTGGAAGGATCTCCCATCTCCACAGAGGAAGTCTGGAGCTCTGTCAGAGTGACCATCGGGTTCTTGGTCACCTCCCTGACCAAGGCCCTTCTCCCCCGATATATCAGTTTGGCAGGGTGGACAGCTCTAGGAAGGGTCTTGGTGGTTCCAAACTTCTACCCTTTAAGAATGATGGAGGCCACTGTGTTCTTGGGGACCTTCAATGCTGCAGACATTTTTTGGTACCCTTCCCCAGATCTGTGCCTCAACAAAAATCCTGTCTCGGAGCTCTACGGACAATTCCTTCGACCTCATGGCTTGGTTTTTGCTCTGATATTGCACTGTAAATTGTGGGACCTTATATAGACAGGTGTGTGCCTTTCCAAATCATATTCAATCAATTTAATTTACTGCAGGTGGACTCCAATCAATTTGTAGAAACATCTCAAGGATGATCAATGGAAACGGGATGCACCTGAACTCAATCTCAAGTCTCATGGCAAAGGGTCTGAATATTTACGTAAATAATGTATTTTTGTTTTTATTTTGAATACATTTGCAAAAATGTGTCAACCTATTTTCACTTTGTCATTATGGCTATTGTGTGTAGATTGAGGAGCATTTGTTATTTAATCAATTTTAGAATAAGTCTGTACCGTAACAATGTGGAAAAATTCAAGGGGTCTGAATACTTTCCAAATTCACTGTAATTCTATTGTTCCACCCAATGACTTAATGTATTGGTCCCACCCTTAATGTATTGGTCCCACCCTTATGTAGACAAGAAAAAGCCATAAAGCTTGGTGCATGTGACATTTAAAATATGTCTAAGAGTTGGGTTGAAAGAAGAAAGATACAATTGAATTATCCGCAAAGAAAATGGACAATAAAGCAAATTATTATGTAAACAATCACCCCCACTCCCTGTGAACATGGTCTGTCTCTGTAGTATGCCACTGCCCTGGGAACCTTCATCAAGAGCCAGCATATAAAGGATCTGAAGGTGTGGACCAGCCATATGAAGAGGACCATCCAGACTGCAGAGCATCTGGGGATCCCCTATGAACAGTGGAAGGCTCTCAACGAGATTGATGCAGTAAGTCAGTGTTTACTGCTGAGTTTAAGCATACATTTTATGTGAGTGTGCACCGCACGTGTATATACAGTTTACAGTGAATGTGTGACCAATTGGGTCACCTGTACACCACAAGACTGTATGTAGTAGCCTACTGAGCTAAAGATAAGGCATTACCCCGAAGAGCTAACGGAAGTTTTTGGGTCTCAGGATAGGTTACTCATCATAGTGCGTGCCTGTACCACTCATTGACATCTTCCCTGCACCGTCCGTTCCTTGTCAGGGTGTGTGTGAGGAGATGACGTATGAGGAGATCCAGGACAACCACCCAGAGGAGTTTGCACTGAGAGACCAGGACAAGTACCGCTACCGTTACCCCAAGGGTGAGGTAGGACCCGTCTTAATTCACCACACATTGCATTGCTCACCAAATACACACAAAATATACATACACTGTACATTACTCTCAAACATACTGTAGTGACCTTAGCACTGTACATACCCTAGAGATCTTAGTACAACACCTAGCGATCTTAGTGCAACACCTAGCGATCTTAGTGCAACACCTAGCGATCTTAATACAACACCTAGCGATCTTAGTACAACACCTAGCGATCTTAATACAACACCTAGCGATCTTAGTGCAACACCTAGCGATCTTAATACAACACCTAGCGATCTTAGTACAACACCTAGCGATCTTAGTATAATAACACCTAGCGATCTTAGTATAATAACACCTAGCAATCTTAGTATAATAACACCTAGCGATCTTAGTACAACACCTAGCGATCTTAGTATAATAACACCTAGCGATCTTAGTATAATAACACCTAGCGATCTTAATACATCTATTGATATTAGTACAACACCTAGCGATATTAGTACAACACCTAGCTACTACCTTGTCAAGAGATTTGAATCTGCCGGTGTAACAGCTAAGGTGTTGGACTGACAGTTGCAGGAACCCACTGGGTTCGAGTCCCGGTCGGGGCTACCAATGTAGTGCATGGTATGGTTCAGGTTGGTGCAATAGTGGGGAAAATGTATATATTTTTTTGGTCCGATTCTTTTTCCTCTCTCTACTACAGTCATATGAAGACCTGGTCCACCGTCTGGAGCCAGTGATTATGGAGCTGGAGAGACAGGAGAATGTGCTGGTTGTGTGTCACCAAGCTGTCTTGCGTTGTCTGCTGGCCTACTTACTAGACAAAACCGCAGGTACAGTTGGACAACAGTTCAACAATACATGGGTTTATTTGGTATTGTCTTAAGATAATGAAGCTTGTCAGGTCAAAGATGATCTCAGCACCCAGAACCAAATCTTGCATGTGCGCTGGCTGCAAGATTGTCAGGAGAGACTAGGTCTAAGACGTACATCCTTTTCTCTCCACAGATGAATTGCCATACCTAAAATGTCCTCTTCATACGGTGCTCAAACTTACACCGGTGGCATATGGTAAGTTGTTGTCAAATTAATAATTTCAGAATTTCAATTTCCCTCATGGCTCTTTTGCTCCTGATACAGGATGTAAAGTGGAGCATGTTTTCCTAAATGTTGAGGCAGTCAACACGCACAGAGAGAGACCTGGGGTGAGCTTTACAAAACATGTAAATTTATTGCAAGCACAATATAAAAAAAAAAATGTATAATAGATTCCGCAAATCTAACACTGACTCCATTTGTGTTATTGTTGTTGTAGAATGTGGACGTATCTAGAGACCCAGAAGAGGCCTTGAAGACTATTCCTGACCACTTTTGAATATGATTTAGAGCAGGGGTGGCCAATAGCAGTCCTCGAGGGCCTGATTGGTGTCACAGTTTTGCCCCAGCCCACACACCTGACTCCAATAATCATCTAATCATGATCTTCAATTTAGAATGCAATTTGATTAATCAGCTGTGTTTCCTAGGGATGGAGAAAAAGTGTAACACCAATCAGGCCCTCGACTGGAGTTGCCCACCCCTGATTTAGAGGATATGGACTCTAGGACCATAATGATGCTTTTAACTTTATTTTCAATCAATTATGACTGTGTACCTTTTCAGATTAAACCTTGTCAAAGGCAGCAAGTGGCAAAGGGGCAAAAAAGACAAGGGAGAAGACTGGATGAATACAAGATCAAATATGACAAACCCCACTGCCTATGGAAACACTGAGGGGGATAATTGACTGATTTCTTCCTCTGTGGCAACATAGGCTAAAGCCAAGTACTGAATGAGCATGTGTTGTTTATTGACCTATAATGTACAAGCAATATTCCTCGGTCTGCTCAATCTGACCCTGGTGTCTCATACCAGACATTTAGTGAAGCACAGTCAGACAGGTGGTGTCAGAAGTAGTTTGGCACTACTGTGAAAGTGGCCCAACATGTTGTCAATCAAACATTTTCTCAGGCAATTCTTACATTAGGCTGCAGGATAAATTATCATACTTAAGTGAAAGTAAAGTTCAAAAGGTCAGGATGACCTTCTAGTGAACTGTTATAGGTCCAATGTAGAAGTTGTATTTTATTTTATGTACCTTACTGTGATTCTTTTTTTTTTTAAGAAACAGAAATAGATTCTTAGCTAAGATCAGTTTCTCAAGCAAGAATGTTGATAGGACTGTCTGCGAGTGGTCTGACTGGGGAAGGGAAAACTGAAAACTAGCTGTTATTGGCAGAGAGGTTTGGAAATGGCTTTGTTATTGGTCTATTAACTAATTTACCACCTGGAGATGTCACCAGGCAGGCCAAACTCCATCCCACCAAAACAGGCTTAAATTTCAGGCAGTCTTTTCAAACAGTTCTTACACTAAAAGGGGATTATCCTCTAGCAGATGCTCTACTCCAGAGCAATTTACAGGAGCAATTAGGTTTAAGCGCCTTGCTCAAGGTCACATCGACAGATCTTTCACCTAGTCACCTCAGGAATTTGAACCAGTGACCTTTCGGTTACTGGTCCAACGCTCTTAACACCTGCATTGCTTGCTGTTTGGGGTTTTAGGCTGGGTTTCTGTACAGCACTTTGAGATATCAGCTGATGTAAGAAGGGCTATATAAATACATTTGATTTTATTTGATCTTAACTGCTAGGCTACCTGCTGCCTCATTTTCACAATTTCACAGTATTATTCCAACCTTATAGTGTGGAAATATATAAAACACAGGGAAATCACATTTGACTGTACTGGGCCTTTAAATTAATAAACAAATATTATGTTTGGAGACATTCTGTGATTATTGATGATACTTATGTGGTAGCTAGGTGTCAGAACCATGGACAGTGCCCAAACAAACACAATGTTGGTTGCAATTAAACTTTTCTGCAGGAGTCCCTTGGCTTGACTAGATGTGCAACACTGTACTGATCGCATATTTTTGCGTCAACATGTTGACAATAAGTATATTTGTGACAAACGTATAAAATAGCACAATTGTTAGACAAAGAGCTTATTAAACAGAATGACTGGAACTAGATTGGTGAAATAGTCAAATTAAAATAAATTGCATAACCAATTTTAGAGATCTGTTTTGCAGATAATTGAAGCTTTAATGTATAGGGTCACAATTGAGCTTTTACATTCTGACTATTCAAGAACGAGTGGGATAGCCTATGTTGGAATATAATTCAGTCAAATGGTAAAGAGTTGTTTTTCTAATATGTCTCATTTGTATGTCAGGGTGGGATATCCTATATATTATACGGTCCCATTTTGGAATTGAGAAAGGGGCGATAGCAAAGAGAGATTGGATGTTTTTCTTTCAAATTGTCGACATTCATTGGTCAATAATTCGTCATTTCTCATCCTGCTCACTAACCGATGGCAACAGTCCGCGAAATTTCCAGTATGTAAGGAGGGATACCCTATTGAACTCAAAGGGACACAACTCCTGCATTTTTTGCGCACACTGATATTCTTTTAATGTTTCATCTGATTATCTGTCTATCAGATATAAATTATAATTAAACGATTTATTTTCTGTTATTATATACGTGGTTTCAAAACTATTAAAATTAAGGGGAGGGGACGAACGAGTCGACTGCCTCTTGAAAAATAACTTGTAAAATGTGAAGTTTGACCTACCTCGTCCTGCGTACCTACACTGGATCTCTCTCACTGACTGGCAACCTGAGACCACTGGCAACATAACGTTTTTCATCTCGGGAGACTAAAACGTATAATGAACATGGGGAAAGTGGATTTAAAAATCCTGTGTATTTTATTTTTCTTCGTAATCTCAGTGCAGAGGGGATGTTCAGAGGAATACGGAGCACGCCCGGGAGCAAAAGAAATACCTTTACAGGTGCGAATGATTTTATCTTCCTATTGGGACGAGTAATATTGGAAACTCTTGGAAAAATAAAACATACTCATGACAGCCTCACAAAATCATGTTTAAAAAAAAATCATATTATTGATCCCTGTTCAACGAAACGTGTATTCCTCATACAAGGCTACATTCATTTTTGCACGCAATATGTATTTGTTGCACTCAAGTGAGGGGTAAACTATATAGAAGACGTACAGGACTGCACGTTACTATAGGATGGATGGCAGATGTGAATACAATTATGCATTGGAAACAAACACATGATATAGCCTACACTATACAGTAAAGCCTATATTTACATAAATTAAAAATAAAGTTTCAATTACCAAATAAAATCTAGAAAAAAAATTCGCTTCAGAATGAACCTCTGAACATTGAAAGGTGTTCCTCTCTTTTTAATAAAGGTCAACTGCCGCTTCGAACCAACTTCTCTGGTTTTAATCGGTTTATGTGGCATCGGTATGAGTCAGAAAGATTAATAGCCTAGAGTCAAAATTCACTACAAAGTGCAAATAGCATACTTTTGATCATAAAGTCAGTCTCATCCAAAACGGAATTTTGTAAATCCCTTATGATTTACTGGAGGGTTGGGTATGGATTACAACTTTATATGGGGAAACTCAATTGGAATCGTATTTACTCCCATTATACGTTACCCATGGGTCCACTGTTAAGGGTTTACCATGAATTTGACAGTAATTTACAGGCAGCTCGGTGGCAAGTAAAAATACATATTTAATATTACAGTATACATTCTGTAATATGGTATCAAAGCATGTACTGTGTACTGACATACAGTACAATACCGTAAAATTGACTGTATTATACTGATACAAAGTCAATGCTACCATAGTTTTGAATGGATGATATTAATTCAGGGTAGAGTTTGTATTTTACAGTATGTAACTGTAATTACAAGGGATTGGTGCAAGCAGGTTGGCTGCTAGGTAAAGTGTTTACACATTACAGTATTAATTCATATTTAGGGTTTTATATCACTTTCACTTCTAGAGGCCTTAACAAAGGATTCCAAACTGGCAGCAACTACAGGAAAAACAGACCAAAGGGACATGGCAAAATGCTGAACCATTTAGGTTTAAGACTAGCTGCCTCTGGGCTCCCAAGTGGCGCAGTGATCCAAGGCACTGCATCACAGTGCTAGCTGTGCCACTAGAGATTTTGGGTTCAAGTCCAGGCTTTCACTTACGGGTGCAACAAATATAGCCTCTTACAAGGCACGCCTCAAAATATGTTAATGATCCAGAAACAACAATGCCATGCACCCACTAATGGTGAAAAGGTTTTTGGCGCTCCCAAGATACGGTATGGTACTACAACCTGTGGGGTCGAATTACAGTACCATTCGAAATACAGCAATTTTCCCACAATGACCATAATTTACAGTATGCTGCAGTAAAACGTTTCAGAGTTTTTTACTGTTGATAATACCTACAATTACCGTATACATTACAGTTTTCCATTACAGTGTCGTCAATGGGCCGCGCAGTGCATTCTGGGCGATTCTGGGTAAAGGAGATCACTCCTTCAAGGAGTGAATGTGAGTCAAAAGGGGGTGAAATGTAACCGAGGTCCACGCTTTTTTGATGAGTAACCTTGCTGGAGACTTGAAGACTTGTGTTAGCTTCCTGAACTCATCCCTATGGGCTTTAGCTAAGTAGACTAATAGTCTTGTGACATGCAGGAGATCCGGGTTCAAACCCAGTCAGTCACAAGATTAAATAGGAAGTGGAAAAGCTATCCTTAGAAGGGTTATGACAAGGCTATCAAACTATATTCTTATGGGGGCCAAATAAAACATTTTGTCACACTCCCTTTTAACGTGTCCTGCACTTCATAGAGGAAAACAGAAGGAAGAATATTGAATTCAAATGCAGTTTTTGTGGGCACTGAAATTTCTCCCTTTGTGAGATGAAATCTACACCTTTGATTTTACAAATCCTTATTATTTAATTGAATGATTTTTCAATTTTAAAGTAATTATTTCTATATAGCCTACACTTTCTCGCTCTGAACTAACTCGAGTGGGGCTGGTGTGGCTTTGTGACAGTGATTGCTAGAGCAGCCAGACTTTCCCGACTCAACTGTATGCAGTGCACTGACTAGTTTTTCATGCACATTTTTTTACTTGAGAAATACTGCACCAAATACCTTAGCTACAGTAGATGTAAAATTGCATGACTAAAACCACCTTGGCAAAAACATTCAAATGAATTACAGATTTTTTTATTCTGGCTATTTTAAGGAAGTGACTATTTTGAGGAAGTGGCTATGTTGTTGCTACGGTGACTCAGGAGGGACAAACAACAGTACCTGCCAGGGTACGATATGTGAACATAACACAAACACATCAAACCACAGCCCCAAGATAACTCTCATTTTGGCTTTAGTCATGGCCGCTTGCATTTCTTAATGGGCAATCTTCAAAATGAGGCCAAATCAGGAAGTGCAGTCACCCTCTAATGTTATTTGTTTGTGTTGTATCTCCAGGATATGTGATAATGGATTGACACAGCAGGGATTTGTGAGCAAAAGGAACATTTGAAACCGAGCCTGTGCACTCTGCACTGTGCACCTCACTATCCCTCTGTGTACAGTGACAGCATTTATTTCCAGTCCCCCCTTCATTCATGAATAGCTTTGATTCAGCCTATTTTGACACAGAAATATTGACCCAACCCCACACATAGATCCTGGAGATGAATTTAAAAGGAGGGGATTTTATAAACTAACTACAGTAGTATTTTCTTACTTTTCCAAGACAAGTTGTCCTCTTAAATACAATTTCTTATATTAGATAATGACCTAAATGTACTACATTTTAAATCATAATCTTTCCAGAATACAGTAGTACAAATGTGGGTACACACAATGGTGGAAGGTTAAATTACATAATAATGGTGTGGCGGGTTGAAAGTCTTTGAATGAACAATATACCCTAAATCTACTTTAACGCAATACTTTTCAACCCTCTACAATGGCTTTAGGGCAACTGTATGGTCTTAAATCACTGCTATAAAGCTGTTATCAATCTATTAAAGGCCCAGTGCAGTCAACAACGTCAATTACCTGTGTTTTATATATATTCCCACACTATGAGGTTGGAATAATACTGTCAAATTGTAAAAATTATGATGCCATCTTTGTGTAAGAGCTGTTTGAAAAGACCGCCTAAAATTTCAGCCTGTTTTGGTGGGATGGAGTTTTAGCCTGCCTGGTGACATCACCAGGTGGTAAATTAGTTAATAAACCAATAAGAAAGAGAGTTCCAAACCTCTCTGCCAATAACAGCTAGTTTTCAGTTTTTCCCTCCACACTCAGACCACTCCCAGGTAGTCCTAGCAAAATTCTTGCTTGAGAAATTGCTCTTTGCTAAGATGCTATTTTCGTTTATTTTTGACTATTTTAATTTAAAACGATCACAGTAAGGTACCTAATTGTTACTCAGAAATTATTTGATATTGAGATAAAAACAGCTGCATTGGACCTTTAAGCTTTTAAGCTTTGCACAATGTTCAGAAGGCCTCAGCTTGTTTTAATTAAATGTTTCCAAACTACAGGAGTCCAGCAATATTTTACTGTCAGGGCCCTGGTGTGTACATAACAAACTACAACCTTGTATTCTGCTCTGCTGCGCTCAAACCCTATAGCTATGCTACACTCAAACCCCGTAAACTCTGCTGCGCTCACACCCTATAGCTCTGCTGCGCTCAAACCCTATAGCTCTGCTGCGCTCAAACCCTATAGCTCTGCTGCGCTCAAACCCTATAGCTCTGCTGCGCTCAAATCCTATAGCTCTGCTGCACTCAAACCCTATAGCTCTGCTGCGCTCAAATCCTATAGCTCTGCTGCGCTCAAACCCTATAGCTCTGCTGCGCTCAAACCCTATAGCTCTGCTGCGCTCAAACCTCGTAACTCTGCTGCGCTCAAACCCTATAGCTCTGCTGCGCTCAAACCCTATAGTTCTGCTGTGCTCAACCCCTATAGCTCTGCTGCGCTCAAACCCTATAGCTCTGCTGTGCTCAACCCCTATAGCTCTGCTGCGCTCAAACCCTATAGCTCTGCTGTGCTCAACCCCTATAGCTCTGCTGCGCTCAAAACCTATAGCTCTGCTGTGCTCAACCCTATAGTTAGGATTCATTACACTTTTATTAACTTTCTCTGTATTGTTTTTCTCCCCAGAGAGTGAGACGCCAGAGCAAACCAGCAAAACCGTTGGTGAGTATGAGCTACATTGAATGTCCCAGTGGAATGTATCATTACCGGAACCAGTAAGATATCTTACTGGTACGGCTTCGCACACGCGCAACAACTGCCTGTGTAGACGGGCTGTGATAATATTGGATAGCATTCACTGAACATTGATCCCCTTCTAAATCATATCAATATGTGTGGCAGTCACTATTCCGCAGCAGACGGAGGCTGGCACTAAGACAGAATTGAATGAGCTGTATTCCGCCATAAGCAAACAAGAAAAGGCTCACCCAGAGCTGGCACTCCGAGTACCCGGGGACTTTAATGTAGGGAGACTTAAATCCGTTTTACCAAATTTCTATCAGCATTTTAAATGTGCAACAATAGGGAAAAAAACTCTGGACCACCTTTACTCCACCCACAGAGACACATACAAAGCTCTCCCTCGCACTCCATTTGGCAAATCTGACCATAATTCTATCCTGCTGATTCCTCCTTACAAGCAAAAATTAAAGCAGGAAGCACCAGTGACTAGATCAATAAAAAAGTGGTCAGATGAAGCAGATGCGAAGCTACAGGACTGTTTTGCTAGCACAGACTGGAATATGTTCTGGGATTCCTCTGATGGCATTGAGGAGTACACCATATCAGTCATTGACTTCATCAATAAGTGCATCGATGACATCGTCCCCACAGAGACCGTATGTACATACCCCAACCAGAAGCCATGGATTACAGGCAACATCTGCACTAAGCTAAAGGCTAGAGCTGCCACTTTCAAGGAGCGGGACACCAACCCGGAAGCTTATAAGAAATCCCACTATACCCTCCGACGAACCATCATACAGGCAAAGCGTCAATACAGGACTAAGATCGAATTGTACTACACCGGATCTGACGCTCGTCGGATGTGGCAGGGCTTGCAAACCATTACAGACTACTAAGGGAAGCACAGCCGAGAGCTGCCCAGTGACACGAGCCTACCAGATGAGCTAAACTACAGTTGAAGATGGAAGTTTACATACACCTTAACCAAATACATTTAAACTCAGTTTTTCACAATTCCTGACATTTAATCATAGTAAAAATTCCCTGTCTTAGATCAGTTAGGATCACCACTTTATTTTAAGAATGTGAAATGTCAGAATAATAGTAGAGAGAATGATTTATTTCAGCTTTTATTTCTTTCATCACATTCCCAGTGGATCAGAAGTTTACATACACTCAATTAGTATTTGGTAGCATTGCCTTTAAATTGTTTAACTTGGGTCAAATGTTTCGGGTAGCCTTCCACAAGCTTCCCATAATAAGTTGGGTGAATTTTGACCCATTCCACTTGACAGAGTGCAACTGAGTCAGGTTTGTAGGGCTCCTTGCTCGCACACGCTTTTTCAGTTCTGCCCACACATTTTCTATAGGATTGAGGTCAGGGCTTTGTGATGGCCATTCCAATACCTTGACTTTGTTGTCCTTAAGCCATTTTGCCACAACTTTGGAAGTATGCTTGGGGTCATTGTCCATTTGGAGAACCCATTTGCGACCAAGCTTTAACTTCCTGGCTGATGTCTTGAGATGTTGCTTCAATATATCCACATAATCTTCCTACCTCATGATGCCATCAATTTTGTGAAGTGCACCAGTCTCTCCTGCAGCAAAGCACCCCCACAACATGATGCTGCCACCCACGTGCTTCACGGTTGGGAGGGTGTTCTTTGGCTTGCAAGCCTCCCCCTTTTTCCTCCAAACATAACTATGGTCATTATGGCCAAACAGTTCTATTTTTGTTTCATCAGACCAGAGGACATTTCTCCAAAAAGTACGATCTTTGTCCCCATTTGCAGTTGCAAACCGTAGTCTGGCTTTTTATGGTGGTTTTGGAGCAGTGGCTTCTTCCTTGCTGAGCGGCCTTTCAGGTTATGTCGATATAGGACTCGTTTTACTGTGGATATAGATACTTTTGTACCTGTTTCCTCCAGCATCTTCACAAGGTCCTTTGCTGTTGTTTTAGGATTGATTTGCAGTTTTCGGACCAAAGTACGTTCATCTCTAGGAGACAGAACGCGTGCGTCTCCTTCCTGAGCGGTATGACAGCTGCGTGGTCCCATGGTGTTTATACTTGCATACTATTATTTGTACAGATGAACGTGGTACCTTCAGGCATTTGGAAATTCCCAAGGATGAACCAGACTTGTGGAGGTCTACAATGTTTTTTCGGAGGTCTTGGCTGATTTCTTTTGATTTTCCCATGATGTCAAGCGAAGAGGCACAGGTACACCTCCAAGTGACTCAAATGATGTCAATTAGCCTATCAAACGCTTCTAAAGCCATTACATAATTTTCTGGAATTTTCCATGCTGTTTAAAGGCACAGTCAACTTACTGTATGTAAACTTCTGACCCACTGAAATTGTGATACAGTGAATTATAAGTGAAATAATCTGTCTGTAAACAATTGTTGGAAAAATTACTTGTGTCATGCACAAAGTATATGTCCTAACCGAAATGCCAAAACTATAGTTTGTTAAAAATAAATTTGTGGAGTGGTTGAAAAACATGTTTTAATGACTCCAACCTAAGTGTATGTAAACTTCCGACTTCAACTGTACTTCTATGCTCACTTCGAGGCAAATAACACTGAAATATGTATGAGAGCACCAGCTGTTCTGGAAGACTGTGTGATTACGCTCTCCGCAGCCGATGTGAGTAAGACCTTTGAACAGGTCAACATTCACAAGTCCGCAGGGCCAGACGGATTACCAGGACGTGTACTGCGAGCATGCGCTGACCAACTGGTAAGTATCTTCACTGACATTTTCAACCTCTCCCTGACTGTGTCTGTAATACCAACATGTTTTAAGCAGAACCACCATGGTGCCTGTGCCCAAGAACACTAAGGTAACCTGCCTAAATGACTAACGACCCATAGCACTCACATCTGTAGCCATGAAGTGCTTTGAAAGGCTGGTCATGGCTCACATCAACACCATTATCCCAGAATCCATAGACCCACTCCAATTTGCATACCGCCCCAACAGATCCACAGATGATGCAATCTCTATTGCACTCAACACTGCCCTTACCCACCTGGACAAAAGGAACACCTATGTGAGAATGCTATTCATTGACTACAGCTTGGCGTTCAACACCATAGTGCCCTCAAAGCTCATCAATAAGCTAAGGACCTTGGGACTAAACATCTGACTTTGCAACTGGATCCTGGACTTCCTGACAGGCTGCCCCCAGGTGGTAACGGAGGTAACAACACATACGCCTCACTGATCCTCAACACAGGGGCCCCTCAGGGGTACGTGCTCAGTCCCCTCCTGTACTCCCTGTTCGCTCATGACTGCACGGCCAGGCATGACTCCAACACCATAATTAAGTTTGCCGATGACACAACGGTGGTAGGCCTGATCAACGACAACATCGAGACAGCCTATAGGGAGGAGGTCAGAGACCTGGCCGTGTGGTGCCAGGACAACAACCTCTCCCTCAACGTGATCAAGACAAAGGAGATGATTGTGGACTACAGGAAAAATAGGACCAAGCACACCCCCATTCTCATCGACGGGGCTGCAGTGGAGCAGGTTGAGAGCTTCAAGTTCCTTGGTGACCGCATCACCAACAAACTAACATGGTCCAAGCACACCAAGACAGTCGTGAAGAGGGTATGACAAAACCTATTCCCCCTCAGGAGACTGAAAAGATTTGGCATGGGTCCTCAGATCCTCAAAAGGTTCTACAGCTGCACCATCGAGAACATCCTGACTGGTTGCATCACTGCCTGGTATGGCAACTGCTCGGCCTCCGACCGCAAGGCACTACAGGGGGTAGTGCGAACGGCCCAGTATATCACTGGAGCCAAGCTTCCTTCCATCCAGGACCTCTCCTCCAGGCGGTGTCAGAGGAACGCCTGGTGTCAGAGGAACGCCTTAGTTCTCTCTGCTACCGCACGTCAAGCGGTACCGGAGAGCCAAGTCTAGGTCCAAGAGGCTTCTAAACAGCTTCTACCCCCAAGCCATAAGACTCCTGGACATCTAATCAAATGGCTACCCAGACTATTTGCATTGCCCCCCCACTCAACCCTCTTTTACACCGCTGCTACTCTCTGTTGTTATCATCTATGCATTGTGACTTTAATAACTCTACCTACATGTACATTTTATCTAAACTAACCGGTGCCCCCGCACACTGACTCCGGTACCCCCGTGTATATAGTCTTGCTATTGTTATTTTACTGCTGCTCTTTAATTACTTGTTACTTTTATTTCTTATTCTTCTCTGTATTTTTTTAACTGCATTGTTGGTTAGGGGCTCATATGTAAGCATTTCACTGTAAGGTCTACACCTGTTGTATTCGGCACATGTGACTAATACAATTTGATTTGATTTGACATTAACCTCCACGTGTGCTAGAGATTCATTTTTGCTAGTTGTATGCCCATAAGGGAGAAGACAAGACTACATTGTTTTACTAGCAGTACAAGAAACGCTTCACATTAAGCCCTTTGAAATAAGTCAATCCTGGGACTTTAATGACATCATTGATGACATCTTGATAGGAACATGATGATCAAACATGCCAGTATTAGGTTATGAGGAAATCATGCTTTGAATGTTGCTAATGATAGAATGTAGATCATCAAGCAATCGGTCTTCGGTGTATCAGAAAGCTTGTCCATTGTCTTTGATACCGGTAAGTATCGAGGAACAGGTCTGTTTGTCTCTCAGTAGCTCAGGTCTGTCTGTGTACCGACCTGGCAGTAATGTGGCCCAGCTGACCAGATTGGTCCCAGCAGGGCCCAGAATTAGCCAAGTAAACAACGGGGTGGGAGGGATATCTTGCAGAGTGTGGCTTTGTAACATTTGTCTAAACTTGTCAAGGCACTGAAGCCTGGTTAAAAAAAAGCCTAGTAATACTTGGATTTTCATTTACAAAAGAGCTCCATCAGTACTCAAACCTGTGTCTCTGCAACTGTCAGTCAAACACCTTAGCAATTACACCAAGAGGTCCAAAGCTCTTGATGAGGTCGCTATTGGCTTTGTACTTGGGTAGCTATATAATGATTTCATCAGATAAAATGTGTATGTTCTTTGCTGACTGTTTGCTGGATTAATCTGTTCCCAGCTGAAGGTGACAGACTACCATGTGAGGTGTTCTGTCATGTCTCGCTACTCCCACACCACCATCCAGAGCTCTGTGTGGAACCAGCTAGCTGTCACCAAGGAGGCAGCCTTTGAGGTGGATCTGCCCTCAGCAGCATTCATCTCCAACTTCACAATGTGAGTCAGTCACACACTTTAAGTCAAGTGAAGTTTACTTTATTATCCCAAGAGGAGGAAATGCTGTTTTTTGTACCCCTCACTCACGCAAGCTCACATGCAGCAGGAGAGGCTATGAGTGAGAACCAGCCAGCCAGTTCTCTCTCTCTCTCTCTCTCTCTCTCTCTCTCTCTCTCTCTCTCTCTCTCTCTCTCTCTCTCTCTCTCTCTCTCTCTCTCTCTCTCTCTCTCTCTCTCTCTCTCTCTCTCTCTCTCTCTCTCACTTCTATTTTTCTCTTAGTCACTTCATCTCAGGTAGTGGGCCAATAATCAAATTAATTGTTCCTTCCCTTGGAATGATGTAATCCCTCTATCCTGGGTGCCAGTATGTTTCTTCTCTCTTGCCAACTCTTGCTGCTTGACGATGAGTGACAAGGAGTTGGCATAATAGCACAAACAGAATGGCACTTGGGCTAATATTCTTCAGGATCAGAAATACATGTATTTTTGGCTGTGAAGGGGGATAAAGTATAAGATAAGTATAAAAATAAAAAAGGAGCGTAAAGCTTGGTTGTAAATAAACAAAATAAATCCCAAATGCCAGTCAGGTCTGCGGTTTCCGGACAAACTCCCCAAAATATAAACTTCAGAGGAATTATGTCAGGAACTGACATTCCGTTCGGTGTGGAGAGGAGACACATCATTTGATTACTAAGAAGGCTGGAAACCACTCTGCCACTCTCCTTTAAAAAATGCTAAATATAAACAAGATAAATAAGTCAACATTAAAGACCCAACGAGGAGCCTGGGGTTGGGTTTGGGTCAGAAGAGGGAGGAGTCTGGGGGATCTTAAAAGCAGATGAATACCATGCTTTGTAAATATGTCAAAAAGTTAGTAGAGAAAATGACAGAAGCATGCCCTGTTCCCCCACCCCCCCCTCTCTCGCCTGCGAAGTTTACCAAGGTACATATAAACAAGCCAAGGTACACATGCTACGCAAACCTGCACGCACACACATGCAAACACATACTGACACACATAGCCAACACACGCCACACACATATCCATTTACATGTCGTCAAATGGGGGATGTAAACTCTAGAAAATAGACAGTTTTACATGCGGACTAACTCTCTGATGCATGCATATAATATCACACATCTTTCTCTGTCACACGTACGAGCACACACACACACACACACACACACACACACACACACACACACACACACACACACACACACACACACACACACACACACACACACACACACACACACACACACACAGCTAGCACATTCATTGGAAGTTATGGGAATGTACACTACCGTTCAAAAGTTTGAGGTCACTTAGGGTTTGGGTTTGATCAGAAATACAGTGTAGACATTGTTAATGTTGTAAATGACTATTGTAGCTGGAAACGGCAGATTTTTTATGGAATATCTACATAGGCGTACAGAGGCCCATTATCAGCAACCCTCACTCCTGTGTTCCAATGGCACGTTGTGTTAGCTAATCCAAGTTGATCATTTTAAAAGGCTAATAGAACAGTAGAAAACCGTTTTGCAATTATGTTAGCACAGCTGAAAACTGTTGTCCTGATTTAAAGAAGCAATACAACTGACCTTCTTTAGACTAGTTGAGTATCTGGATCATTAGCATAGGACAACCACGCTCTCACCAAGCTCTAAGAAACATTTGGTTTTCAGAACGTTATGTGCTAGCTGGAACACACACACACAACACTTCACCAATTAACCCAGAAGGAAAATAGCTGTGGTGACTGTGTTTCTTTAGTTCAGTGGCGTTTCACAACGTGGGACTGAGGGGCCTTGTGTTCTGTGTGTAGGTCACTCATGTGCAGCCGTTCCCAGTTCCCACTCCCTCTCAGCCACACATATTTTCCACCCTGCTAAACCCACCATTTCCTTCTGCTTTGTGTCCGGAACAAGACCTGCTTCAAGGCTGGAGATTTATTTTGGTTGGTCCCTGTTGGTTTTTATTTAAGTATATTTTTTCAAAGGACATGACCTTATTTTAGCACTTCATCACATGATGACAGAAAGGCGGTGAGAATTTAGGAACTGTATGGTTTGGATTAGGGTGTGTGAGCTCTGGTCCAGTTTGGTTGGGAAATGGTTGGGGAACGGTTGGGTATAGAGTAGGTTCTCCAGGGGCCATGGAGGGGGTTTCAGAGTGTTATTTTTCAGTTATCATGGGTGCGTCTCAAATCCAAACACATCAGGGTCAGGTCAGAAGTAGTCTACTATATGGAATAGGGTGTCATTTGGGATGCAAACATAATTACTGAAAAGAGATATTGTAACATCCTGAGGACCTTTCATGGCCTCCGCAGAACCTACACCGAACCATTTCCCAACCAAATCATGGACCAGAGCTCAGAGAGCTCATATTTTCAGAGGGAAATGACTCCCTCCTCTCAGCCTTCGCTTCACTCTACCTTTCCTCTCTAGCTTGTTTTGAACTTAATCTGTAAACCAGCATGATACATGTTTGTCCTCCATCTGAGTCTAACACAAATGCTGTGAAGTATGTTATTGCCTTGTAACGTGTGACTAATAGTGTAAATAGTTGCAGTCAAGGAAAGTTTGTTACCGCAAATAAACCTAGATATTTTCCATCCATGAGACCAATGCATGTTTCTTAACATAGTCTGACCATTGCGAGTTACACGTGTTACCTCATTCTTTCCTCTGCCCCCAGCACCTCCAATGGCAAAGTGCACATCGCCCAGGTGAAGGAGAGGAGTGCCGCCAGGAAGATCTATGACGCAGCCAAGAAGCAAGGAAAAACAGCTGGACTCGTTGCCACCAAGTTAGTCTGAAAAAATATTTCATACCACAATCACTCTTTGATATGTGTTTTATTCGGATTTCTTTGTTTTATGTGGGAAAAGTACAACAACACATCTGTATTCTAGACGTATGGACACCCGTCACCCACCACACACCAATTTAAATCTTTTAGCACTTCTACTCAGATCAGTTGTACTTGCCTGCTTCAAATTCTTTCCATTTCACCACGGTTTTCCAAGTCATTCTTTCACCAGTTACCACCGCCACCACTCCAATACCTCTCTCTCACTGTGTCTTCATCTCAGGGAGCGGGAGATCGAGAAGTTCCGCATGGCGGTGAGTGTTCCCTCTGGAAGCCGGATTTCCTTCTTGCTGTCCTACGAGGAGCTGCTGCCTCGCAGGTTGGGTCGCTATGAACTGATCCTGGGCCTGAGGCCTGGAGGACTGGTCACTAATCTCACCCTGGATGTCAGCATAGCAGAGAGGACAGGACTCAGCTTCATCAAGGTCCTCCCGCTGAAGTCTAGCCGACGGCTCTCCAACACTGTCACAGGTAACATAGGAAAAGGCAGCAGTTATTGTTTATTGTCAAAGTAGTAGTGCTAGTGTTGATACAAGCAGCATGTTTGAGGGGATCAGTTTGAACAAGGCAAGTTGCATAATCACTAATCTGAATCACAGTAATGAGTAGTTATTGTATAGTAGAATGCAACGTACATGTAGTATACCTCAAACATGCACAATGACAGGGTGTTCTCTGGTCTTCTTCTCCCATCCAGGTGAGACAGAAGCCCCAGCCTCCACTCAGATCCAGCAGAACCCTTGTTGTGCCCGTGTTCATTACAACCCCAGCCTGCAGCAGCAGAGCAGTGTCTCCTCTAAGGGACTCAACGCTGACTACATCATCCAGTACGATGTAGAGCTCAGTGACCTCATGGGAGACATCCAGGTCAGCACACGCAACACACATACACAAGCACTACACACTGTGTAGGCCCAAACTCTTACACAACAAATACTGTACAAAGACGGTATCTAGCGAGGCAATAATCTAATCCAATGAGGGATTATTCTCTTCTGTTGGCCTGTCTCAGGTGTTTGATGGATACTTTGCCCACTACTTTGCACCTCGGGGGCTTCCTGTGGTCCCCAAGGATGTCATCTTTGTCATTGATGTCAGTGGCTCCATGATTGGCACCAAGATCAAACAGGTACAGTAGATGTTTTACCCCTCTCACATTGCATCCAGCTACACCTCATTCATTTAGACAAGAATGACAACATTGACACTACATTATATCAATAAAATGATCATTTCTCTTCTCGCTCTGTATTGGTGTGGACCAGACAAAGCAGGCAATGTCCACTATCCTGGGAGACCTTCGTGAAGGGGACCACTTCAACATCATCACCTTCTCAGACAAGGTCCTCACCTGGAAGAAGGGTCGCACAGTGAGGGCCACGCGGAATAACGTACGAGACGCTAAGGAATTTGTCAAGAGGATCATCGCTGAGGGATGTGAGTGGGATTGATTCTGATGTGCTTGAATTGCATTATATCTGCAGCAACCTGACAAGACCGCTAAAACACTGTCTGTATTCCATCTTCTGTCTCCTCTTCTGCATCCTCTCTCCTCCATTTCTTCCACCTCCTCCACATCTCCCTCTCTTCTCCACGCCACCGTCCCTCTCTCCTCCTCCAGGGACCAACATCAACGCGGCCCTCCTCTCAGCCGCCCAACTGGTCAACCCCTCCGCCTCTTCCCCCTCCTCGTCCTCTTCCGGTGGCTTCCGCCGTGTCCCTCTGGTCATCTTCTTGACGGACGGTGAAGCTACCATTGGCGTGACGTCCGGTGACTCTATCCTTAGCAACGCTAAGAGCGCTCTGGGCTCCGCCTCTCTGTTTGGCCTGGCCTTCGGAGACGACGCCGACTTCCCCTTGCTGCGGCGCCTGGCACTGGACAACCGTGGCATGGCGAGGATGGTGTACGAGGACACAGACGCCGCACTCCAGTTGAAGGGATTCTACGATGAGGTAGCCAGCCCGCTACTGTCAGACATCCAGCTGACCTACTTGGACGACCAGGCCTTCGACATCACCCGCTCCTTCTTCCCTAACTACTTCCAGGGCTCAGAGCTGGTGGTCACTGGGAAGGTCAAGCCAGGGGTCAGGAATCTGAAGGTTGGTATCACATAATTTTGTAATTGTCCATTGTTTTTACCATGGGTCTAATGGAACATTTCATTTTTGGGGAAATATTGATATTGATAAAGTTTTTGCTTTCTTTGCTTCTCTTCTCTATGCCCTTCTCTTCTCTTCATTTCTCTTCCCTTCTCCTCTCCTCTCTTCTCTTCCTTTCTCTTCTCTTCCCTTCTCCTCTCCTTTCTTCTCTTCTATTCTCTTCTTAGGTGTCTCTGACGGCCAGTGACTCAAAGCAGAAAGTGAAGGTCGAGAATGACGTGTTGGTGTCTAAAGGAGAGGAGAATGGGACAGCCTCCTCCATGGACTGCCCTGGGGGCATGGGTGGGATCTCCAGCTTCGTACGTCGTCTCTGGGCTTACTTCACTATCAAAGAGCTGCTGCTGGCCAAACTGAACAGCACCGACCTGGCCATGCAGAAACTGCTGGGCGAGAAGGCAACCAACCTCTCCCTCAAGTTCAACTTTGTCACGCCTGTTACTTCCCTTGTTGTAGTCAAGCCTGATGCAGATGAAATTCCTACCACAGCGTCAACTACGACAGCTCAACCCGCCACCACAACCACCACCAAGCCCACCACCACCAACACCAACACCACTAATAGAGCTACTACAACAACCACAGTTGCCCACACTACTGCCACCGAAATAGCCTCCCCCATCCCTGTGAAAAAGCCCAGGAGTAACGAAGCTAAGCCAGACCCTCTTGTCCCCAAGCATCCACCTCCCCAACCTCCACCTCAACCCAGAAAGGCCTCCACCCCACCCAGCCCAGCAAAAACAGTGGCTCCACCATCCCCCAAGAAAACCACTAAGACTAGCACCCCCAGCCCCAGTGCCGACAAAACCGTCCATGCCCCTCTCTCAGGAAAACCCCCCACCCCTCCTCCCAGCTCTCCTAAAACTGCCCCTGCCCCTCCCACCAGGATATTCTCTACCCCCCTGGCCAACTCGCTCAAAACAGCTGCCGCTCCTGCACCTGGGAAAACCACAACCACCCCTCCACCCAACATAGTAAAGACAGTCCCTACCACATCACCCACCACAGTTAAGACTACAGTTCATACAACTGTGAAAACCACCACCTCCACTACCACCACCACCTCAGTCAGAACCGATCCAACCCCTGCTCTACAGCCTTGGAAACCTGTCACGCCCCATCCCATCTCTGTTAGAACAGTCCTCCCTCCAGTTAGAATATCCCTCTCCTCCTCCTCTTCAGAGAATGCCACCATGTCTGCCACTGATACCCATCCACCTCAGGTCACCACATTCCTGTACAGTGTTCTGTCCGTCTCCCCTACTCCAGCTCCACAGGGCAGTAACACAGACCCAGTCTCAGACGTGGACCAGATTGCCACCTTTATCTCTGCCACATTTGCCCCCATGCCAGGCATCACAGATGGGCCTAAACTGTGGGAGGCTGCAGGACTATTGGGTTGGTATTCCACTAATCTTGGAAACCCAGAACTAAAATCTCACGTAATTGTGTCAGGTGCTCGATTAAATTCTGAGGGCAGATGTTTTAGAAAAGAGCGGAAGTAGGGCGGTAGCTCCATCCCTCTCTCTCTCTGCAAGTCTAGGGGCCAAATGTCCCCTCCTCTTCCAAAATGTTAAAGATGTGAGCCACTGTGATATCGTGATTTATCCAAATCATCAATTACAAAAACCAGCCCACCAGAACAATATTCCTTGTTAGTCATTGCGTCCCACCGTCTGTTGACAGATGCTACGATACCATTTATGAGATTAGTTTCTCGCTCTCTGTCTATCTCACTTGGAACTTCAACTACTACAAAGTAAAGTTGCATAATACTCGTCTTAAGGATACATTTTTAATTAAATAACATTATTGCATATTATATTAATTGTGTTGCATCAGGTATTGAACTTACAGTTCATATCTTGTACCTGTCTATCAGAGAAATATTAGTACAATCAAATGCAGCACTGGCACTATCAATCCACCATTTCTGGCTGAATTGTGACATGTTCCTCTTCTTTCCACCAGATGTCTCCACTTCCATCCAGATCCATAGAAAAGGTGAATCAACCATACCAGAAGATTTCATCGTTCTGTTTTAGCTCTGTTGCACAAATGTCCTGAAATATAATTATTGAAAGGGATACATGCTGTATTTGAATACAGAGATAATGGATGAGGTTAAAAAGTGATGAAGTAGTCCTTTAGTGTATCACTGTGTCAATCTGTGTTTTCTCCATGTCTCTACCTTAGATATGGACCTAGTTAAAGGTGAGTTCCTCTCTTACTTCCCTGCCATGACAAACCAATTCATTGCAACAGCATGTATGTTGTTGTATCTTAAAAGCTGTCGTTTCCTCCTATAGAGATTCTGATGAAAGCCCCTCAGACCAACTCAGGAAGAGGATATTTTTTAACTGTGTCTGTCTGGTGTCTAATGATGACCATATGATTGGATCTTTTAGATTATGATGCAACCTACGACCAAGACTACGACCTCAACTATGATTCCTGTAAGTCACAGTTGACTAATATGTATAACTATTTAGTTGTGTTGGCAATAGGGATACTTTGTATGTTTCTCAGTTGATACAGATATTTAACACGCTTTCGGAATTTGTGTGTTTTCAGGGGATGAGTCAGCATCAAATCTTTGTAAGTATTTCATTGTTTTTCTGTGTAGTCATAAGATCAATGTACTTCAGAGATGTTAGTAGGCTCTGATCTGTCGGTTTCAGTGCTTCAGAAAGATAAGACGTAGTCTCAGTTGTACCTGTTGTCCTTCCAGTGCCAGGCCCCACCTCCAGACTGAGTTCTGTCAGAGTCTTCTCCTCTTCTGGTAAGGGGCCTACACTTTAACCAGTAACATAACATAACCAGTAACGTAACATATAGCTGTAAAATCTGTTTCTCACCTTTGTCTTTATGTTCAATGTTTTTTGTTTGTTTTTTGTTTTAGTTGATGGAGACCCTCATTTTATGGTCCAGCTCCCCAAACTGAAACAGAATCTATGTTTCACGGTGGACGGCAGGGCCAACGACGTACTGAGACTGCTGGAAGACCCAGAGAGAGGTTAGTCAGCACAGACTACTACAAACAAAAGTCCAGAACTGTAGTTTTATATTAGTGGCATGTCATTGAATTTAAGCAATGTACCGTATAATCTACTTTAGAAGGACCATAACATTTTATAGGCATACAGTATATTAAAATGGGATCACATACATTCTGTAACTGTTGGAACGCACGCGCATGCGCACACACACAGTTAATCCATGCCTTCCTCTTCCCCTCAAGGTATCACGGTGGACGGTCATCTAATGTGGGCTCCGTCCAAAAAAGTCGTAGAGGACCGCTCCCGTACTTACTTTGACAAGATAACCATCTCCGCTGCCATGGGCGGGCACGGCGGGCTGGGTGGCATAGTGATCACACTCTCATTGGACGCCGTGGTGGTGGAAGGGGAGGGACGGGACACCCTACCCACTAATCTGCAGGGATCTGTAACAAGGCAGGGCGTGGCGGTATCCATGGACACCACAGATGACATCCATCAGAGCTGTTGGATCGAGCTGGCGAAGGATATTTGTTTCCTGGTTCTGTTCCACCACTACAAACAGCCCAGCTACCTGCAGATGGCGCACCTCGGGTTCTATATCACTGATGGACAAGGCCTCTCTCCTTCAACCCAAGGCCTACTGGGTACATTCTCTTTAATGTCTTTAAACCAGTTTCTTTGTCTTGTTACATACACCTGGCCCTAAAGTGTTGCTGTATAAAAGGCTATGGGAAAATACTATACATATGTTGTGATTGATTGCCCTCTCATTGTCCTCTCTTTCCAACAGGCCAATTCCAGCATGCGGACATGAGTGTGACGCCGGTGAAGGACCCCAGTGACACACCGCCCCAGCCTAGTAAAGAGGGGGTCCTGTCCAGGGGGGTGCTGAGGTGGGGGGCGATACACGTACCCATCACCCTACAGGACAAGACCCTGAAGGACACAGTGAGGAAACGTCACCTGGGCAGGTGTTGGATCGTGCCCAAGGCACAGGTGGAGAAACTGTTGGGTCATCCATACCAGAGCTACGTGGTAGATAACATGTAAATACTCTTTTCAAATGTCCATCCAGTATTAGCACACTACTTAGAATATACATGCCTAATACATTGCTTCATACTAAGTGGTATGCTAGTATAGAGATTGGAACCGAGCCACTCATCTAGCTACCAACACCTCAAAGCTGGGCAGCTCAGGCCAATGGGAAACTACAGTGTCTCTGCAAGGACACACATCACTGGGACTAGTGTGCTGCTGGCTAGCCTTCAATACCAACATCACATAGTGGGTTATTACTCTCTCCTCTGAAAGTGTGCATGAATGCATGTTCATGATTATGAAAATGAGAGAGCGGGAGAGAGACAGAGAGAGGGACACGAAGAGACAGATACAACGATAAACAAAGACAAAAGAGCGAGAGAAATAGAGAGAGACAGAGATTGAGTCCAGTAAGAAAGCTAAAGAATGATGAGGTAATTCTCACAGGTGTCAGACATGAAAAGATAATGTAGGAGATGGGATGAGGTCATTGCACCAGTGTCTTTTTGAAACAACCACAGGGACAGATTTCTCCTTCTGCTGTTAACGTGGCAACAGTAAGATATGATAATTGTTTCTATACTTCTGCAGACAAATTCTGCTTGATCTTGACATACAGCTAAATCCAAACTGTCATTCGCAAATATCATATGCTTCATAAGGGCAATTTATAATTCCAATGTTATAACAAATATATGAATAGATCATTTGATTTTAGCAATGTGTAATTTTATATACAGAAGGTCAGAGTTGTATTTTAATTGTTTCAGTTTTATTGTGAAGTATAAGTTATAAAAGGACTAAATCGTATAAAAAATTGTCTATGGAACTCATCGTGGTCTTATTGGAGTAGTTTTACACAAAATCATTTACTTCTGTTGAAACACATAGACACTTTGGATTTGATTTTTCAGGTTTGCCATGTGCTTTTATTTTTTTTCTATAATTTCGTTCATAGTTTCATTTTATTTGTTTGTTACACAATACATTATTAGGCATTGTTCACATACTGGTGATCAAACAAAGGATTGTAAGTTGTCTGCTACTCAGACTGACCTATGTTTTCGTCAATGTCAAGGGATATCATCAATATAATATTTGTCAAAGGCAAAAACTCTTAAATTAATACAGTACAACCACATTGTAGGCTTTTGTTTAAATAAATTAAAAAGAGAAGACAACATCTGGTGGTGAGGAAGGGGAAAAGGTTCAAATATAACTAGATAAGCTTGCAGAGTAAACTTAACACTATTCCAGTATCACCAAGATAACATGATTCCAGAATGAAATTCACACAAAGTGTAAACTGTGCACAGTCTGTAGAAATTTGTCTAAAATGTTAAAAGCGTGAAATGAACCCTATGACCGAGGGCCAGAGACTGTTGCTATCGTCCTACCATTATCCATCCCAACCTGTTATAAGGCCTGTTAATAATGCTTAACCCATGTAACACTAATAATAACCACTAAATCAGGTGAAACATGACACAGTAAATAACAACAAAGCAAAAACAATGACATCTGCATATATGCATCACTCTCAGATCAGTTCCATTATGATGACATAACAAATTAATAGCAGAGAAGCATAGTCAGCATTTCACTTAAACCTTCCACCACAATAACAAGTTGAATAAGTGAAATTAAATAAATAAAAAAGACCATTATAATAATAAGACACATAAAGCCACCCCAAACATGTGATAACTGTGTAGTTCAGAGATATAGTTATGGAGGGACTACAGGAAGGGATAGGCAATCATTCACACTAGCTTCCACCGTGTTACTGTAATAATGTTTGAAGGGTAAGGTTTGCTGCCCACCATTGTTATGTACTGTACTGTAAAAAAGTAACCATGCTGCAGATCCAAACCTCAAAACAATGTCATACATGGAAACATAGATGAAGAAAACACAGCTAACTCCAAAGGGACAGACAGAATGAGGTGAAGGGTAGCTACAATGGGGGAGACTGACATAGGGCACAGCCAAGTCTACAGAACCACTGGAGTTATTATACCATGTGAATAGATTGACTAGAATTCTAAGATTCTATCTCTATGTAATAATAGACTATGTGGGTAGTAGTTAGTGGAAATACAATGTTCACAGTTAGCAGTCATGAAATACACAGGACATTTGCTACATCAAGTCAATCAACTGACATCAATATCGCTCGAAGGACAGGAATAATCTGCAGATTACATTGTTTTTAAATATAATGAAATGATCACATTTTTAGAGAACCCGAACATATTGAATAAGACCCCAAATTAAGGCTAAAACCAAGTAAAAGCATATTGGTTCATACTCTGGGGAGGCACTTTATACCATGGCCTCAGGACTTTTTGTAATACTGCATCCTGTTAAGTGGTTTACATTTTGGGAGTGCCAGTTTTTCCCTCCACTAGCTACTGTAAGATTGCCTGGCAGGAGTTCAAAGGGAATTAGTCTCTCTGTGTGACATACACAACAAGGGTTAGTTAGATCATAACATGATCTGGTGCTTCCTTTCACTACAAGCCGAGAGTTCAGTCTGCCTTCTTTAACACAAAAGTGACACTTTCCTGATCTCAAGTCTGCGACATTCCCTAGCTACATTGGTTCTTATCACCTTGGCGCCTTCATCGCATCTCAACATGTAGTGATCTGATCTGACCTCCCTTTTTATTGAAACTCTCTCATTCCATGACAAACTCTTCCATACTTACTCATAAAACCTCACCAACATGCCTAACCTCCGGACAGACCCTCACAGTTGAATCTCTCTCGCTTTTCTACACCACAAATGACCTTTTCAGTGTTTGACCTCATAAAGTCCACTTCAGAGTATCAGTCTATGTTTCCATTTCAAATTCAGTAAACTTCATAACTTCAGCAAGTGAAAATGTGCACCAAATATTACGAAATAAAACTCATAATGATGTAAATACAAACATAAACCATTCAAACTGTATCTTTGACATCACACAACAGACAGAGAAACAAAACGTGGTTTTAGGGACAACAGAACAGTTAGCCACCGGTTAGCTTGTCTGCTAGCGCAGGGAACACAACAGCACTGCAAAGTGAGCACTATCAGTTTGACAGAACAGCCCATTGATATATCAATAACTTTTCATTTTTAAACATTTTGTCTGACCGAGAGAGATATTTGCTGAAAAAGGAGCAATCTGTGTAAATAAATAAGATGGGTAACAGACCAGTAAGTTAGACGAGAGTGAAAGCAGGGTTGACAGGATGGAATGATCAGTGTGAGAATGGCCCAGCCTTCAGAACGCTGCTGTGTCGTCATGTTCTATGTACAATCCTACTATGTGTAAAATATGCATGCATGTATGTTGATTAGAGGTGACACACCCAGAGCAGAGGCAAATCACTATTTTTGATCAAACTGTCTTTTCAAAAACAGTTTCCACTTCAAACTTTCTGCATTTTCTACAGTTAGTCATTCATTCATTCTATTTTACATCAGAATTCAGACATTCTTGCAATGTCATTGACCTTGATATGAGAAAAAGACTTTGAAATTGCCACAACAATGAATCAGTCTACCTCTAATGATAAGAGTTTAGACATGTAGTTTATAGATAATCAAAAATGGAATGAAAGACCATATCAACCCTGCTTTTCAGTGATAGATATAGGGAATGTGAGTCTTGGAACGATGTGTGTGTGTGTGTGAGTGCTTTAAATGTGTTTGAGTACGGAGACCTCAGGAAAGGGAGGGACATGAGCAAAAGGAGTCAGAACCACACCCACAGAACCTAGAACCTTCTAGAACTCCCTAGATCCATCACCACCCATTACCTAGAACCTTCACTTACTCAGACTCCCCCACTATCTCCCAAATACAGTACCCAGCTTAGTACCCTACCCCTATAGTACCTAGCCCTATCTTTGTACCGTCCTACCCTCTATGATATGGCCTCTTTTCTATTAACAACCCCTTCTCACTCCTCTCTCCGCCTCTCCCTTTCCCTGATGCTCCTCCCTCCTCATTGCTCATCCTCCCCAAACACATCGTTCTGTTTGCGCTTCATGTTCTCAAAGTCAAAGTCGCTGCCTGTCATACGCTTGTAGATGTCCTTGATGTCGTTGCAGGTGGTCTCGAAGTGAGTGGTGGCGTCGTAGGCTGACGAGGAGAATATCTGAACGAGACACAAAATCCCACAGGGTTTCTTTTACTCCAATGCCTTGTCCTAAAACATGTCTCATAAATAATCTTGTAGAAATATAGAAGGTAGTGTATATCTAGATGTGTTTGACTCACCTGGCTCTCAGTACCGTCATCTGTGGGCTCATAGAGGTCACTGAGGGACACAAATCTGTAGATAAAGACATCAGTTATTAATTCACAAAAAATGTCCTTACTGCTATTCATTTAATGAATTTGTGATAGCACACATCGTACGAGCTGAGACAGTTTTGAACAATACAAAACAATCAGAGAGAAGAGTAGAAGAAGAGGTAGAACAGTAGAAGAAGAGGGAGAACAGTAGAAGAAGATGTAGAACAGTAGAAGAAGAGGGAGAACAGTAGAAGAAGAGGTAGAACAGTAGAAGAAGAGGGAGAACAGTAGAAGAAGAGGTAGAACAGTAGAAGAAGAGGGAGAACAGTAGAAGAAGAGGGAGAAGAGACGTACTTCTGGTCAATGGGCTCCAGCAGCTCCAGAGCAGGTTCTATCTCAGCCTCAGGCTCACTGGTCTCCACGGTGGTGCTGACGATGGCGATGTACTTTCCCTGGGCCGCCACATTGTGGGCGTAGGAGATCATACACACGTAGATGTCTGGAGGAGAGAACACAAGTTAGAACATTGAGTATTCAATTCAGATTTTACAATTGGACTTTCCTCTCTCCAACACTCTTTTCCTCTCTTTTTCCCTCTCCAAAAACTGCTTCTATTATCATCTCTGTGAGGTAAACTTACTGTTAGAGGGAAAATCTCTACACCATGACCAAAGGAAGTCAGAAACATCCCATCTTAGTAAACCTGTACTTGGTCCACTCCTCACCTGACTTGCGGTTGACCTGGTTCTGAGGGATGATGATCTGACAGGAGTTGGCATCGTTGGTGCTCTTGATGGGGTGGCTGAGGATACAGATGACCCTGATCACCTGACCTGCCTTACGCACTCGGTCCTGGATGTAGCTGGGGTCACAGATCAGCTGTTTGCACCGAGCCACCTGACAGGGGAGGGACAATATATAAGACAATGTCAATCGAATATATTCACATAATGTATTTTCCCTCTTCTACCAATTGTATATGTTTCCCTCAGTGTATTATCAACCGTCTTGACCACTTTACTATATAGTCAAGAGATTGTGATTTTATAAAACAGATTAGATGGTGATTTTACCTCTCCCTCAGACTTCACTCCCACCACATGGCCATCCTCCATTACTATCTCCTCCACTGGTTTGTTGAGCATGTAGGTTCCTCCATAAATTGCACTTAGTCTAAAAATGTATGAGAGAGAGAGACTATGATTTATACTATATTATAAAATATGGTAAAAAAATACTCTCTACACTATTGAAGACATTTTACATTTACAATTTAGTCAGTTAGATAATTTTATCCTAATCCAGAGTGACAGAGTGAACACAATTCAACATGAAGAGCTTTGTCTAACTAAAGAAAGGCCAGAAGGATTTAGGGATTACACATCTTACACACAGACCTGGCGAATCCTTGAGGGAGCTCCCCGAGGCCATAGAGGGGGTACAGGTAGGGGCTCTTCCCATATCGGGCCAGGGATTCACTGTACAGCTTGATACGGTTGATGGTCTCCAAACAGGGCACATCAAGGTAGCTAGAGTTGGGGGATAGAGAGCCACATGATCAATAAGAGTCAGGGTTGGGGTCAATTCCATTTCAATTCAAGAAGTAAACTGAAATTCCAATGCAGAAATGTTGAATTGGAATGTCAGTTTACTTCCTGATAGGGATGATAGTGCCTCATTTTATTAGGAGATTAGGGATTAGTAATAGATTTAAGTGCTCTTACTCGTCTGTCCTGTAGAGGGCCAGGGCGTGGCCAGTGAAGTCAATGACATCCTGACCAAGGTCAAACTTCTTGTACACATCTCTCATGGTGGTGACTTTGGGGTCGACGCCCTCGAAGGTCTTAGGGTCGTTCTCGTCAAAGTTAGCCACAAACACTAGGAATTTCCGGAACCTTCTCTTCTCAAACATACCCATAAGATCTGGACAAGTGATGAAGACAAATACTCAGCATAATATACTATACAAAGCAGAACAATACTAATTAAATATCACAAATCTAATATCACAGATTTTGTAGTACATATAGCGAACACACATCACAATCTATAGCACATTGAAACTTACTTGAAGCTAGTGCCTCAGTCTCAGTTGAGGGCACTTTGTAGATTTTTCCTCCCTTGTACACAAAACTACCCTCCACTACTTTGAAGTCCAGGTATCTTGTCACCTCTGTGTATAGCAGCATCTTCACAAGCTGACCTGTTTTTATTGGATTCACAGACAGAAAGGGTGGTCTTCATTTAATTACTCCAAGATTTCCATGTTTCATCAACAGGCACGATGGAGATGAAGATTGACATTTATTTATTGTGTAAATTCTGTCTTCCATCTTATCCTTATGATGTGGTGACGGTCTGCATATGGATATGGTGAGTAAGGCTAGTAGCTAAGGTTAGTAGCTAAGGTGACCATATTTGGAAATGGAAATATTCCCCAAAACATATTGGGGGGGGCTAAGCAGAACAATTTTAGGGTTTGTATGGAACTATATTTGACTATCAATTTTCGCTATAGGCCTTTCAAATAGTTATATTAATTATAACACAGAAATGGAATATCCCTCGACAGTTTCCTTAATCTTAGCCTATCTAGTAATTTTAGAATTATCCAAGTTTGGTAGCCTTTGCTTTTTTTAGCCATGACCATGGTTGTTCATGTGATGGTTACAATGTATCACTTATCAAATATTCTCATGAGGTCCACGGCAAAGCTGCGGGAGCAAAAAAGTTTGTTACAGGGACAGGCAACATTTTTCACATGCATGCCTGATTGGATACACCATTTGATTATTGAAAAATCAGCCTCAATATAACTTCAGAGTTGCGTTTTTCTGAGGGCTAATCTGAGACATTTCCAGATACAGCTCTAGCCGGGGAGAGGACACCAAAATCGGGGACTGTCCCCAGAAATTGGGGACATCTGGTCACCCTGTAACAGGGTTCCCCAACTGGCGGGTGATTTTGATTTGGCCACAAAGTTTTCTTAAACAAAAAAAATATATATATATATATATAATGTGTATATATATATACACTACCGTTCAAAAGTTTAGCGTCACTTAGAAATGTCCTTGTTTTTGAAATAAAAGTACATTTTTGTCCATTAAAATAACATCAAATTGATCAGAAATACAGTGTAGACATTGTTAATGTTGTAAATGACTATTTGTTGTAAATGACTATTTTTTGATTTTTAATGGAATATCTACATAGGCGTACAGAGGCCCATTATCAGCAACCATCACTCCGGTGTTCCAATGGCACGTTGTGTTAGCTAATCCAAGTTTATCATTTTAAAAGGTTAATTGATCATTAGAAAACCCTTTTGCAATTATGTTAGCACAGCTGGAAACTGTTGTTTCCGATTAAAGAAGCAATAAAACTAGCCATCTTTAGACTAGTTGAGTATCTGGAGCATCAGCATTTGTGGGTTCGATTACAGGCTCAAAATGACCAGAAACAAAGTACTTTCTTATGAAACTCGTCAGTCTATTCTTGTTCTGAGAAATGAAGTCTATTCCATGCAAGAAATTGCCAAGAAACTGAAGATCTTGTACAACGCCGTGTACTACTCCCTTCACAGAACAATACAAACTGGCTCTAACCAGAATAGAAAGAGGAGTGGGAGGCCCCTGTGCACAACTGAGCAAGAGGAAAAGTACATTAGAGTGTCTAGTTTGAGAAATAGACACCTCACAAGTCCTCAACTGGCAGCTTCATTAAATAGTACACGCAAAACACCCGTCTCAACGTCAACAGTGAAGAGGATGCTGGCCTTCTAGGCAGAGTTGTAAAGAAAAAGCCATATCTCAGACTGGCCAATAAAAAGAAAAGATTAAGATGGACAAAAGAACACAGACACTGGACAGAGGCATTCTGCCTAGAAGGCCAGCATCCCGGCGGTTCCAACCGCCGTTTGGTTGTGAGATGCAGAGTAGGTGAACGGATGATCTCTGCATCTGTGAAGCATGGAGGAGGAGGTGTGATTGTGTGGGGGTGCTTTTCTGGTGACACTGTCTGTGATTTATTTAGAATTCAAAGCACACTTAACCAGCATGGCTACCACAGCATTCTGCAGTGATATGCATCCCATCTGGTTTGCGCTTAGTGGGACTATCATTTGTTTTTCAACAGGACAATGACCCAAAACACACCTCCAGGCTGTGTAAGGGCTATTTGACCAAGAAGGAGAGTGATGGAGTGCTGCATCAGATGACCTGGCCTCCACAGCCACCCGACCTCAACACAATTGAGATGGTTTGGGATGAGTTGGACCGCAGAGTGAAGGAAAAGCCTCCAACAAGTGCTCAGCATATGTGGGAACTCATTCAAGACTGTTGGAAAAGCATTCCAGGTGAAGCTGGTTGAGAGAATGCCAAGAGTGTCCAAAGCTGTCATCAAGGCAAAGGGTGGCTATTTGAAGAATCTCAAATATAAAATATATTTTGATTGGTTTAACACTTTTTTGGTTACTACGTGATTCCATATGTGTTATTTCATAGTTTTAATTTCTTCACTATTATTCTACAATGTAGAAAATAGTAAAAATAAAGAAAAACCCTTGAATGAGTAGGTGTGTCCAAACTTTTGACTGGTATATATAACTTTTGTGTATATATATATAATTTGTATTATTGTTGGACATAAAAGACTCTTAAAACACCATCAAATCAGCTAATCTAATGGTTTAAAAACAAATCCCACAACTGACCATTGGCCATTAGAAATTTGGGGATGAGGTCCACATTCCAGTCTCTTCCACGACCCATAGACTCTGGAGGGCTGTCAGGCAGCTCAAAGCGCTTGTACAGCTATGGAAGGAAAATATATGCTTGAGTGAAAACATCAATGAAGACTATTACTTTTCTAACAAATTGCAAACTATTAACCTGGGGGCATAAATAAAAGTAAAGTACAAGATAATAAATATTTGACATAGACCATGGAGGGTTGAGTGAAACATTGGAATACATTAAATATGATTGAATATTTGAATAGATATTGACACATAAAGTGATGACCATTAGATCCACAATGTTCCCTGCCCGTACCTCTTCCAGAGGGGTGATGGAGGAGCTTTCACCTCCATAGTAGGGGTTCCTGTCCATGTGCAGCACTTTCTTTCCATTCACAGACATGATCCCAGAGAGGATGCATTCCTTAAACAAAATGAAAAGCAAAATATGAATCAACATTTGTATTGGAAAAACAATTGTGTGTGTGTGTGTGTTTGTGTGTGTGAGAGAGAGATAGAGATAGAGAGAAAGAGTGAGAAAGAAAAAGTGTGTGTGTGTGTGTGTGTGTTTGAGAAGGAGAGGAAGTAGTGAGAGAAAGGAGGGTTGTAGGAGGGAGGGACAAGATGTGTGCACACGTGAGCCGATGTCTCAGCCATATGAATAATACTAATAATATTACTCATAAAAACAAATCATTGTAGTATAAATAAAGAAAATAAACTTGTGGTCTCTTTACATATGTACTGGATATTATATTGTTAATATTCACTAAGGCTATATCATTAACTGTCTAAACAAAAAAACACAAATATTATGACATTGTACATCCATCTTACACCTCGTAAGATGTCGGCTTAGTCATTGTAAAGTCGGTATACATTATCATCGAACAGGGTGCGATAACAGGCGACAGACACATTATACAGTTCAACGGAGAGGTTCTATTAATTAAAACCGTTCTCAGGCCTGCTCAAATGCAGTTCAATGAAGGCCCACTCCATCATCACACAGGGGTTACGCCTAAAGATGCTGCACAACGAATGAAGAATCCATTGACAACACAAATGTATCAAATTAAATAGCCTAGCTATATCGTTTTATTTATTATTGAAAGATATCGTATCAGCTTTTGTGCAGATAGGCTATTTATCATCACATTTTCTTAAAGTCAGCCATGGACGCAGTTGCTCTGATCCATTGCATTATTGGATGAATAAGGGAACATAGGCAAACTTCATAAATGTTAAGTTTACTATGCAACATCACCAAACCAAGCCCTAATATGAAGCACATAACATGTATTACTTACTGTGAGTCCGGTTCCCAAAACGATCACGTCATATTCCTCATCCATGTTGTATCACCGTCTCTCCTGTCTCGCCCTCTTTTGCCTTGTGAAATTTCAAGGAAATTGGCAGGAAAAGAAACCTAGTGGAAGAACGAACGCAATTGATCTCCGTTTCTTTTGGGCAAGTGTATGCCGTTTTAAGTTTGTATTTATTTATTTATAAACAGTTTTAATTGATAAGTGGAATCTGGTCCACACTGTCACCGGCGAGAACTACCAAAAATGGCCCTAACCGTGGAACGCTGTGGAACAGCAACGATACCTTCGCGTCGGAAAGTAGTGCACATCCCTTGCGTCTGCTCCTCACACTACACTCACGTTTAAATACTTATGCTATTAAAGGCTTGCGTATTCATAAATATGCTATGATGTTCCCGGAGGTTTTACATTTTTCAATTATCTTCTATTGACTGATTAGACTTTAAATTTTTATTTCCCCATTCAGTCCTTTTTTCATTGAAGTAGTGCAGCAATTGCGGATGCACTGGTATTCCTCCGCCAACACTGCTGTTATGAAAAAGCTCAGATAGACTATGAAAAGAGTTATGTATTTAGCCTATGTATAACATCAGCTGTGCGAAGTGTTACATAACATTCATCTTGCTTATTTAGGCATTATGTTGGCTACTTTGTGTAGCCTATTAATCGTTCATCAACCTGATTTGGGTGGCATATAAAAGCCATTAATCTTAGCCCTATAGGCTATATCCTCAAGATTAGACACGCCTGAAAACGTCCAACTGCCTAGCCTATGTATGTATAGCCTACTATATGGCCTATTCCATTGTATGGACCGAAAATGAAGCCCGCAAACATGCGCACGCTAGCTGTCACTCATATCTGCACCATGGACGGATGCCAGGTTTATTGTTTGAACGTTGACCCGTTCTGACAGGCCACTCAGGTTCAAGTTTCAGGACCACGGAGAGCGCAAAAGGTTTCTCGGACAATATAGCGCCCGTTTTACTTTGAAAGTCCCATATCATATTCACCAATATTCTGAGATTAGGCATAAACAGCCTTGCAATTACTTTGTCAGGTGTTCACAGATAGAAAGTTGATACAATCACAGGCCTATACATCTGCTACGACTTAAATAAACTAACCATAACCTAATGAGATTCTATAATGTTACAGATCTTTATCGAATGTAATTAGATTAAATATCGAATATTGTGATGCTAAATAAATTGCCACAAGAAATCAGGCTTTATTGGTAAAAAAATGTCTTTGCATATTGCAACTTGTGACATTGCTTGCCCCCAAAAACGGTTAAGATTGAATTGAGTTATTATTTCCCATTCACAGTAAATAATTTATAAAAGCTCAATGTGGTCTTTGTGAAAAGATGGGTCAGGGCAGGCTGCGTGAGAAGGAAGTGTTCCATTGACTCCCATGACAGTCAGCTGATTTACCCCACGTGACTTGGACTTTACGGAAAAGAAAACCTACCATGGCAGGATCTGAGTCGTCAAGTAAATTGCGTACTATCATGGCCTTTATTGCTCTTTTATTTGCCCTATTATCTACTGGACATTGCAGCAGTCAGGTACCACTTGTAATGTGGTCCAGTGAAGGGTAAATATGTATTATTAGTTTGAAAGCGAAGGGATTTTAAGCACTGTGCTAGTTTAACTAGCTAGCATGCTAAACTAACCATTCCAGCTGGATTGCTAGCTAGCCTTGTAACGTTAGCTATATTCAGTTTTATAAGACGTATAACGTTAGCAGGGTAAATGCATTTATCCTTAATTTAAAAAAAGGATCTTTATTAGGTATTTCTAATCATTGCCATGTTAGTTGTTGATTTGTGTCCAGCTGTAGTAGTTAGATGTCTTGTTATTCTATTGATATAAAACTATTTTGTTCATATATCCAGGTACACCTTGCCACCCATGGCATCTCCAGCTGCTGGTCACATAATATCTAATGACCAACTGATGTCCTACCTAAATTCTGCTCTGGGGTATGCCCCACACAACGTGCTTCTCTTCCTACAGGACAAGGTCAGGCCTGAGATAAATCATAGTTGTATTCAGTTGTACAATGAAACATTGTCTACTACTTGGCAAATACTATTTGAAGCCTGATCAATGCCAGTGTTAGTATGTAATGTCAAATTCTAATTAGCCTACTGTACTCCTGCTTTAGGGAACAGTAGTGCAGAGCTAGACCAGCTACAGTGCAGTATGCTTTTTGACTGTAATAAGTTGTTTTAATGTCATGTGCGCAAGTACAGTGCAATGCCTTTCTTGTTAGCTCTAAACCCAACAATGCAGTAATCAATAACAATATAATACTACACATAACATAAGGTAGAACAAAAACACACGATAAATAGATATAAGAAGAACATGAGAAAGTAAGCATACTATATACAGGGTCAGTACATTCCAGTACCATATTTACTATCTGCAGGGATACTGGAGTGATAGAGGTAGACACTAGTGTATACACACTTATGTTATACTAGGGAAGTTGTTTCCATAGCTAGGGCTGACTGTGAGGACTTGTGAAGAATTCAGTTAGCTATTGTTCACAGTTAGCTATTGTTATGTAAATGACAGCTGAAAAGTACCAGGGGGCAGTCTTTGGCCCCAAGTGAGAGCAGGTCCGCCGGAGCCATGGCCCCGTGAGCACGGTGTCGGCCCACGTAGATGGAAAGAAAAGTCTGAGCCTTTTGGGTAAAACACTGGGGTGAATCCTGTATGGAAATGCAATGAAGCCCATGATGCCCTGGCCTGGTGTTTCTCATTCTGGTGTGACAATGCGCCACAGCCCCACTTCCCCTTTACTACTTCCCATTCTCAGACCATCTGTTTTAGATATGTAGTAATATTGATACTATGAAAAAGGGTTTTAGCTTTTTATATTGAAGCAGATGACACTGACATTGTTGTTATGTGTTTTGTTTTTTACATAGCTGAGCAAAGATGACTTCACAAGGTATGGGGGTGTTTTTGGAAACAATCATGAGAGTGCCTTTCCCAACTTGGAGGTAAGTATTCTATCCTTTGAGGTGAGGCTGGGTATTGGGATACTAATATGATCAGTGCCCATATTCATAAAGTGTCATCTCAGTGTTGGAGTGGTGATCTATGATCAGTGGTTCTCTAACCTCTACTCTGGGACCCCCAGACGGTTCCCAATTTTGTTGTTGCCCTGAACTAGCTCACCTGATTCACCTATTCAATGGCTTGATGATTAGTTGACAAGTTAAATCAGGTGTGCTAGCTCTGGAATAGATCATACAGGGAACAGCTGGGGATCCCAGAGGAGAGGTTTTAGATCACAATGAGTAAGATAACATGGACAGTGGGGATCTAATCCTACATCAGCAGTGCTACTTTGAGACACTTTATAAATTCAGACCCAGATATAGGTTGATAACTAACTTTGACCTTTCTCTCTCTCCCAGTCTGCATTACAGTCTTCCTCTTCGTTGGTGCTGCCTGCCCTGTCATGGCTTTGTGCTAGTGCCGTCCCAGGTCTGCTACAGGAGAAGCTGGGTGTTTCCCCACTCAGCGTAGACCCAGACACACTGGCGCATCTCCGACTCAATGCATCAGACAACACTCTGCTGCTTATCATCCTGCCCTATTCTACTAGGTAATACAATTAAACCAAATGTTTATAGAGTCCAGTGTTTTGGACAAATACTATTTGATTGATTCACAATCGTACAGTAACTTAAGCATGTATTGTATATTCATGCTCTTTGTTTATGTTCCAGTGCTTACCTGTCCTGTAAGGAAGTCCTGCGTAGCAATGGTAAGTTGAAGTTTTGACCATTTATTGTTCTTGTCCAAATCCTGTTGTTGTTTTATATATTGGTATTTATGTATTCAATAACTACTTATTTCTGTGACTCAACAATGTGTCATACGGTATGTCTGAGTGGTGCATTTTCCTATCGCCCTAGATGAGGTCATTGGTAAAGTTCTGAGCATCATGAAAGCCCAGGGTGTTCCCTACACTGCTATTTACACTGGACTCAAGCCCTCACGAGTAAGTAACTTTAAAATAATCATACATATGCTTCTAATCTACATGATGTGTATAAGCATGTTTTCAGCATTGTAGTTTCTACTGTCCCCTCACCTGACTTCAAATAAAGTGATGTGGTGTTCTTTTGTTATGTTCTACTGACCTTATCAATAAAGTTGTATTTTTTTATTGTGTTCTACTTACCTTCTTGTTCCCTAGGTGATTGAGGAGCCATCCATGGTTGGCCAGTCTTCTATGGGCCGGTCCTTGCTGCAGGCGGTTATCGATGAGGTCAAACCTCCTTTGATGTTTAACACTACTAGTGGCCCTTGCATCATGCTCTGGGCCCAGAATCTCAACGTCAGCTTTAATAACCTGGAATGGATTGACCTCGGTCCATTGACCTTTGCTCCAGGTGGCTCTGTGAGCACGGCTGGGTCCTTCTGTAATGAAACAAATTCACAGTGAGCTTCATACTCTCATTTTACTATGACATGACAAGAGTTTGGACACACCTATTCATTCAAGGGTTTGTCTTTATTTTTACTATTTTCTACATTGTAGAATAATAGTGAAGACATCAAAACTATGAAATAACACATATGGAATCATGTACTAACCAATAAAGTAACCTGGGTCTCCACAATCACCCAACCTCAACCCAATGGAGATGGTTTGGGATGAGTTGGACCGCAGAGTAAAGAAAAACCAGCCAACAAGTGCTCAGCATATATGGGAACTCTCTCCAGACTGTTGGGAAAGCATTCCAGGTGAAACTGGTTGAGAGAATGCCAAGAGTGTGCAAAGCTGTCATCAAGGTAAAGGGTGGCTACTTTGAAGAATCTCAAATATAAAATATATTTTGATTGAACACTTTTTTTGGTTACTACATGTTATTTCATAGTTTTGATTTCTTCACTATTATTCTACAATGTAGAAAATAGTCCAAATAAAGTCAAACCCAGGAATGAGTAGGTGTGTCCAAACTTTTGACTGGTACTGTACAAAGTACAGTTGATTAGTGTCTTATGGTACAAGTGTTACATCTCTTAGCACTATCAAATTACCCAATTGTGTGTTGATTGATTAATTTGGAATTTGTTTATTGGTGACATTATTACTATTACACTATACAATAATGGCGGATGTTTTGAATACAACGTGTGCTCGTCTTTCTCAGGCTTGTCCTTGATTATGGAAGTTCTGTTCCAACGTACAACCCCTTCCGTCTCATGTAAGTATTATAATGTAGTTTTATCACGATAATACGCAAAACAAGTATTATAAAAGATTACACCAAAGTGCAGAGCATCAGTTCCTATGAAAATACACCACCTTGCTCTTGCATGTATCGATCTGTCCAATGTATAAACAATGAATTCCTGTACATTCTCACTCCTATATTAAGCGTGAGATTACACACATTAAATGTGTCATAACTGGGTGGTTTGAGCCCTGAATGCTGATTGGCTGAAAGCCATGGTATACCAGACTGTGTACCACGGGTATGACAAATCATTTATTTTTACTGCTCTAATTGCCAGTTTATAATAGCAATAAGGCACCTCAATATTGCTAATATACCACGGCTAAGGGCTGTATTCAGGCACTCTGCGTCGTGTTGTGCCCAAGAACAGCCCTTAGTGGTATATTGGCCATATACCACACCCCCTCGGGCCTTATTGCTTAATTAAAGCATGATACTCACCAAGTCTCATCTTCTCTAGCTTCTCCATGAGCCAGCGGCGCTACCCTGTGTCTGCACGAAACTGGTTCACCCTGGACACAGTGCAACTGCTATTCAATGCCGATACAGCCATTTACAATGGCAGCCGGGGCATCTACGCCCCGGCAGAGTACTCCTTCCACTGCCAGAATGTCAACAACTTCCGTAATGCACTGCTTGTGCCCCGCACTCAGAATGCTACCCAGTGGAGGATTCTCTTCACCGACTTCCAGGTACTGATGCATGAATGTCGGAAAAGAAAGCGCCCGTCAATAAGCAGTGTTCTAGAGGGTTCGTTGAACAAAATGTGTTTAGTCTTTACTCTTTAATTCCTTGTTACTCATTTTGCTTATTTCCCTCATTCCCCATATAGATCCAAGGCTTCAGTATACTGAACAAGACAACAGATTTCTCCTATGCCAGTGACTGTGCTGGCTTCTTCACACCAGGGATCTGGATGGGCCTGATCACCTCTCTGCTGATGCTGCTAATCCTCACCTACGGCATGCACATGATCATGCAGCTACGCTCCATGGACCGCTTTGACGACCCTAAAGGCCCCTCAATCTCAGTGCCTCAGTCGGAGTAATGAAGACAAGAGAAAGCCCCTGAGCCTGGTCCCAGATCTGTTTGTGCTGTCTTGCCTACCCCTATGGCCATTGTCGTGTGACATTGACCATGTGACAATGTAAGTTGGCCAGACGACACAAACAGATCTGGAACCAGGCTAACCCCTCCACTCCCCTAACTTATGTTCCCTCCTTTTGATTTGCTCATGACTTATTCGATATATTCTATTGTCATTCGCTTACTTGCTTTAGCCACCTCCACCCTGTTCTCTGATTGTCAGCATTGAGCATTCCCATCCTCTTAGTCTTTGTCAAATCACATTTTATTCGTCACATGGTTCGTAAACAACAGGTGTAGACTAACAGTGAAATGCTTTCTTATGGGCCCTTCCCAACAATGCAGAGAAATAATAACTGAATAAATACACAGTGAGTAATGATAACTTTGGTACCAGTACCGAGTAGATGAGCAAGGGTATGAAGTAGATATGTACATATCGGTAGGGATAAAGTGACTAGGCAACAGGATAGATAATCAACATTAGCAGCAGCTTATGTGATGAGTCATATGAGTTAGTGCAAAAAGGGTCAATGCAGATAGTCCAGGTAGCTGTTGGTTCCAAACGTGGTACATCGGTAACGCTTGCCGTGCGGTAGCAGAGAGAACAGTCTATGACTTGGGTGGCTGGAGTCGTACAATTTTTAGGGCCTTCCCCTGACACGGCCGGTGTTCCTCTGACACCATCCATGTGTTTCTATGTCTGTGTTATTTTATCTTGCAAGGCGGTACATTCCATAGCATCTCTTCATCTGCACTTGCCCAAAGGAAACTGCATGATGTACTGTCAATACTCCTCTTTTGCCTTGATACATTCTCGGATCACGCATGTTTCAATGAGTGCCAATTAAGGGGTTTGTTTGTACAAGTAATACCGCTGATCGTCAGAGAGAAGCTTTTGTTGCCAATTTAATTAATGTGATTGTAGCATGTTGTGGGACTGATTTAGTTGTATTTCACTTGCTTTGTTTGTAAGTTTCTCAGCTGTGTAATTTAAAAAGAGAACATAATAATAATGAAAGAATTGCATGTATATATGAAGTTGAACGTATGTGTGCATTCTTATGCTATTGACAATGCCTACCCTAAATATTGCTGTTAGAAATGCCAGTGGGATGAATTTAAGATCATAGAATGCTGTGCAAATTGTTTTGTATCACTTTGTTCCAAAAAGACAGTTTTACACAATGCTAGCCTGTGTTTTTTTTAAATTATTGACAAGTGTAAAGTTATGCTGAAATTACAGGTACTATCAGGTACCCTCATGCCCCTACACATACAGAACCAAATGTATACTCAAATTCAATGCTTTGCCATCTTGAAGCAACTCATGCAATTTATTAAGAATAAAAAAGGTGCCTCTTAAACACTATCCTTTAAGGCCCAGTGAAGTCAAAAGCGTTTTTCCTGTAGTTTATGTAAATATCCACTATGAGGTTGAAATAATACATGCCCTTTTAGTGTAAGAGCTGTTTGAAAAGACTGCCTGGAATTTAGTAGAAGGCTGTTTTGGTGGGATGGAGTTTTGGCATGCTTGATGTCATCACCATCATTGGTTAATAGACCAATAGAGTTCCAAACCTCTCTGCCAATAATAGCTTGTTTTCAGTTTTCCCCTCCCACTCAGAACATTCCCAGACAGTCCTTGCAAAATTCTTGCTTGAGAAATTGCTCTTTGCTAATAATATATATTTTTCTTCTTTTTGACCATTTTTATTGAAAACAATCACAGTAAGGTACTTAATTGTTAGCTAGAAATGATTTGATATTGAGATAAAAACGGCTGCTTTGGTAGTTTAAAATGTCCCACAACCTTTGCTTAAACAGGTGTAACCGTTTTTTTATTTGTCTGGTCAAACTGTCCAAACATTGCCTCCAGATAACATATTTTTGATTATAATTATCACATGAATATTGCATTATGGTCACATTATTAAATTGCAAAAGTAAAGTAAACAAGTTCATTCTCATTCGTTGAAAGTGGAGAACAGAGTAGCCATTCACGTCAACCTGAAGTTTCCAGCCAAGTATTTGCATAATTTACCGCGCATCCATCCTGTCATGGCTAGAAGGATCCAGTTTTTGTCAAAATAACGTCAGATTTTACTTTTCGTAGCAGGTTAGTAGTAGGTTGAGAAAAGGGTTACTTAGGGTTAGTTTAAATCCCCCCGCCACAAAAAAATCTACCTTTGACGTTAATTTGACAAAAACTGGATCCCTTCTATACCATCCATCCACCTGGTTCCCATCGTTACCGGTAAGAAGGTAAACAAAAGGAAGAGGGATCATGGCGGCACTGGATGCAGGTAAAATTATTAGCGTCCACCCATTGCGTTTTTATCAGCGTCAATTAAAAATGTCCAATCTTATCTTTGAATTTATAGCTCCCCTGCGGTGCGTTGCCTTTGGCAGCTGCCAGGAACGGAAGTTGTTTCCGACCCACTGTGCACCTAACCGGCTGGGCAATAAGCTGTCACTTGAGGGAGCCCCACACCGTGGCCCCGGCTGCTATGACAATCATGTGAGTTTTTCTGAGTAGCTTACTGTCATGTTCTTTCAACGACCTTCTATCCATACACTTCATAAAGATCTGTTATCCTGTTGATCTCAAATAAACCAATTTGGTTATTTTCCGCATGGTAATAATGTATTGCAGAAGCTAGCTACTCAAACGACATTAGGAAATCCTCTTGTGAGGTTTTTCATGTTAGTCATTGTTCCAACAGGTTGGTACCATTCTGTATGATGTACAGAAGAGACCTGAGAGTAAGAAAGGATACACTCTTGCTGCAAGGACATCTGCACGGTTTCTGCCCTGTGCTCAGGTATGATGTTAAAGCCTTATGAGAATATGCATGATTTATGTTGATAGCCAACCTGTTTTTGAAAAATCTTAAAGTTTATCTAACGACGTGAGAAATGAGTCAACCTATTGCCATTACATTGAAAGCAATTTGAAAAATTATCTTCTTATAGGCATATTGTAACATTTACTTCTGTTTTTAGGTCTCTGAATATCCTTCTCTCATTAAATGTTTTCCTCCCACCACCCAGACAATCACTCCTTCCCCTCAGAGGTATCAGCAGGACAGAACCTGGTCTAAAGTATACCCTCCTGGCAGAATCCCCTTCAGCTCCACCACAAAGAGGTTCAGGACCAAGCCTGTTACAGCTGACTTCAAACCAGGGTGAGTGAATGCTAATGGGGAGTGGCACCCTTTTCAAACTGTCCATAATAGGAAAACACTTATTATCTCTTGCAGGGGTATTCAACTCTTACACTATGAGGTTCGGAGCCTGCTGGTTTTCTGTTCCATCTGATTATTAATTGCACCCACCTGGTCAAAATCAGTCCCTGATTAGAGGGGAACAATGAAAAAAAGCAGTGGAACTGTCTTCAAAGTCAAGAGTTGAGTTTGAGGAATATCATGTAGCATGTACATGCTATCATTCTTCAAATGGATTAACTACTAACAGCTGTTTTTATGATGCAGCCCAGGGACATATGCTCATGATACTACTCTGAACCGGAAGGTGTCATGGCCTATGAAATTTGGTTCCCCAGACTGGGGTAGACTGCCCACATTAGAGAGGAAAGCCTTGAGGACAGAGGTGGGTTTATAAGTTTGACTTTGCATTACTATACAAAGTAATATGGAGATGTAACTGTATACTGGTATTGTCAGCAATAACATCTGTTTCATTTTTGTCATACATAGCTGCTTTGTGACAAGGAGTTTGTGAAGCAAAGGAGTCGGGTGGCATATCTACATATGTTCTACTCCTGACTCTTCTGGAGGTCAATCTGATGTAAGCATAAATAAAGTGATTGTATTTCTCAGCTTTAATATAGCCTCACAATTGACCAATATCTCAAGGTATACGAAGTGGGGAGTGAAGTTGCCCAATTCTTGCCTCATGTACGCTGAACAAAAATCTAAATGTTACATGCATCAATTTCAAAGATTTTACTGAGTTACACTTCATATAAGGAAATAGTACATTTGAAATAAATAAATTAGGCCCTAATCTATGGATTTCACGACTGGGAGTACAGATATGCATCTGTTCAGATACCTTAAAGGTAGGGGCGTGGATCAGAAAACCAGTCAGTATCTGGTGTGACTACCATTTGTCTCATATAGCGCATAGAGTTGATCAGGCTGTTGATTGTGGCCTGTGGAATGTTGCCCCACTCTTCTTCAATGGCAGTTTCACACCAGATACTGAAGTTGTTGCTGGATATTGGCGGGAACTGGAACACGCTGCCGTACACGTCGATCCAGAGCATCCCAAACATGCTCAATGGGTGACATGTCTGGTGAGTATGCAGGCCATGGAAGAACTGGGACATGTTTTATTTCAGATCATGAAACATGGGACCAACATGTTGTGTTTATTTTTTTGTTCAGTGTATATTTGGCGACAGGCTAAAATGTGTCATTTGGGTAAATTAATGTTAAAATTACAAATCAAAACATTTATTTCCTGTTCATTATTCACAAACGACTGAAATCATAATTTGGAAATGGCTAAAAATAAATAACATTTTAGCAAATGTTACATATTTTCTTTCACGACAGAACCATTCCACAAATTTGAAAAATATTAAATTGCAAAATGTCTGTTTTCTCATGAATGTAACTGGTGAAGGGTATCATAATGAGCAGTATTTGCCATGTAGAAAGATGAGAGGTTGGAGTCCCTGACCTCAGATGTCCACGTGGGTCCACTTCTCAGAGGCACAGAGCTGTTGACTGCTTCTTACAATTCACTCTTCGTTGTGGCCAAATTAGTAGCTAAGTGTAGTAAACTCTCATTTCTTCCTCCTCACTTTGGGTTTCTTGACTGGCCTCAAGTATGGGTTGTCAATCATGTTTTCTTCACTGACCTTCACCAAGGGAACCACGCCCCCAGCAGGAAGCACGGAATTCTCCTTATCAGCTCCAGGATCATCCTAAATTTGATTAAAGGCATAGATGAGGAAAACAAACTTAATTTCACAAATGTTTTTTTGTAGCAATCAACACACCAGGTACATTTTAATATAGATTTGCTGTTAACAATGAATGGCTTTGTAAACACCCTCATTATTCTATGATTATTCTATTGAAGTTCATTCTGTATAGGCCAAACCACATTGCACTGCAGATCATAAAGACTCAAGGTTGAATATTTCCCTTGGCCCATGTCCCTGACTCACATTGAGGTTGTTGACTGGCGTGTTCTCGCTGTCGGTCTGGTCGTCCTGTTCAGAGGAGTCTGTCTCCTCCAGAGTCTGCAGCTCCAGTTCTGAGGGCAGCAGGGCACTGAGGTACGGGATGGAGCTGGGCCGCTCTGCGATCACTGGCAATCACAAAGGCATCAGTATTATTACCCATGTAAACACAGGTACCCAACACTCTCTCTAGTAGGAAATAAGATCAACGGGAACAGTAAACTTCTGTTCCATATTAGAAGCATTTTTGTGCAGACTATGCAAAACTGAAGGTACAGCATTTCAATTCAACAGCATGAATGAGAATCATGCTTGACAACAACAACAAGCACTCGCTCACATGGGAAGGCAGTGACATCATCCTTGAAGAGGCTCTGTGTTTCTCCAGTCTTGGCCATGAAGCGTGTGAGTGCTCGCTCTACATCCCTTCTCTGAGAAGCTGCCTTCTCTCGCACCACCTGGTAATCTGACACAGGCTCCCGAAACGTCTGATTGAAAGACAACCGAGGAAACTCACTAATTTGTTCATCTTAAAAATCTTTTCACTAGACCACTCGGAAAAGTGTCAGTAAAAAATACTAAATCAAGTATGTTTCTGGCTTGGAAAACTAAGAAGTGTGGTTGACTCACTGGAGTTTTGATGTAAGTGTGAGGATCGGGGAACTCAGGGAAGTGGCTGGGGATGTGGGAGGGATGAGTGCGTTTCTGTCCAGCAATCAAGGCCTTTGGGATCACAGGAGCATTCGTCACTGGAGCTGAAAAATACACACAGATTGCCAGTTAAGCGTCTTTCTACTTTCATTCTAAGACCAGTTACTAGCTTGCTCTATAGTGTTCTTGTGTTTTGTCCTCAGTTGTAGTCTAAATAAAATAAAATAGTTTTGGTCACATACACATATTTAGCAGATGTTATTGCGGGTGTAGCAAAATGCTTGTGTTCCTAGCTCCAACAGTGCAGTAGTATCTAACAATTCACAACAATACACAAATCTAAAAGTAAAAGAATGGAATTAAGAAATATAAATATTAGGACAAGCAATGTCGGGAGTGGCATTGACTAAAATACAGTAGAATAGAATACAGTATATACATATGAGATGAGTAAAGCAGTATGTAAACATTATTAGTGACTAGTGTTCCATTATTAAAGTGGTCAGTGATTCCATGTCTATGTATATAGGGCAGCAGCCTCTAAGGTGCAGGGTAAATACCAGCCTCTTGAGGGTCTACTAACAGTAAAGACTCACGAGCAGTTATAACCATCCTCTGTGATCTCTTGGCATACCCTGGCAGAGTGTCCACATTGAAACCTGTGGTGGTAAGTGAAACAAATAAGTTAATGAAGACAAATTAAATAGGGATTTCATATTCAAGCTAGGGCTGGGCGATATGGCCAAAATATTATATCATGGTATTTAAAAACAATTTTTTACGGTATGACGGTATTTTTAGTTTATGAATAATAAAAGTTCTACATTTGCTTTATGAGTAGTGAGTGATCCTAGGGTGGCAACGCATACATTAAGTGATTTCAATTCACTGATTGTCTTTCTCCATTGATTGTTTTATACTGCTCAATTCAACCAAAACAAATTTCAGCACTTTTATCATTTCTGTATTTCCTGCACTCAATTGCAGTGGTGGAAAAAGTACCCTATTGTCATACTTGAGTAAAAGTAAAGATACGTTAATAGAAAATTACTCAAGTAAAAGTCACCCAGTAAAATACTATTTGAGTAAAAGTCTAAAAGTATTTGGTTTTAAATATACTTAAGTATCAAAAGTAAAAGTATAAATAATTTCAAAATCCTTATATTAAGCAACCAGATGGCACCATTTTCTTGTTTTTATTTATTTACGGATAGCCAGGGGCACACTCCTACACTCAGACATAATTTACAAACAAAGCATGTGTGTTTAGTGAGTCCCCCGATCAGAGCCAGTAGATGACCAGGGATGTTCTCTTGACAAGTGCGTGAATTGGACCATTTTCCTGTCCTGCTAAGCATTCAAAATGTAATGAGAACTTTTAGGTGTCAGGGAAAATGCATGGAGTAAAAAGTACAGTATTTTCTTTAGGAATGTAGTAAAGTAAAAGTTGTCAAGTACAGATACCAAAAAAAAAAACTACTTAAGTAGTACTTGAAAGTATTTCTACTTAAGTACTTTACACCACTTTTCAATTGAGATAAGGTCCACACTGCCACATAGGGCTGCACGATATGGGCAAATAATAAATAATCTAGGACTTATTTTTAACCAAATGTTGCAATTGCGATTTGACTGGCCAATTAGAGCAAAACTGTTGGAATCATGGAAATAGAATGACTATTCTAATTCTATAGTTAGAATATAAGTGGGCACTTTGAATATAGTGTTTTTTGAGATGACAATGAATTAAAATGCCAGGGAGGAGTTATTGTGAGAGGGTAGGAACTAAAGTGTTGATAAGCGTTTCCTACTGGACCCTAAAAGCTTTGGCTACATTGAATGTTTTCTCTTAGCTACTTCATGTAGCTAACATATTCTTGCTTTGCATATTCCTCTTTGATTTAGAAGATACTGTTGCACAAACATGCTGATTTAGGTCTACACCATCACTGGTATTATCAAGCTGTATTAGCTAGCTACGTTTGCTCTTACTCAGTACATTTATTAGCGGCTAACAATTAGTGTCTCACAAGATTTAGGGCAACTTGCTAAGAAAAGACAAACTAGCTGTTTGCTGATGTAAGAAACAAAAACTAATAGTGTCATTATAGGACGCTTGTGGATTTATATTAAGAAGCAAATTGAAAACTGCATTGTTGTCATCAACATTGTTGCATGTGCTGAATTGACCACGCAGACTGAACACAAGTGTCTCGGGGTTGATGAACATCAAATGTGCTCCTTGAGTGACAGGGGCGTGGCTAGGTCTGTGTGGAAAGTGGCACGGAGAGAGATGACTCAAGTAGCAAAGTAAACTATAAAAATTGACATTACACATGGCGTATCACATTTAACAAACCGAACATTCAAATACCGGTAAAGTAAAAACCCAAACTGGTCCCTGCATCAATACCGGTATATCATAAAATACAGTATACCGCCCAATCCTAATTCAAGCTGTAATTATTTTGCATCTTTCCTTAGGTTAAACTAACCCATTTCATTGAGTGTGACCACAGCGTCAGAGAGGGTGGGCGTGATTCGAGCTGTGTGTTCACAGTATGCCTTGGCACAACGACCTACTTCAGATATGTCTGAAAAAGTACAGGGAATAGACACAGATGAGAGGTCAGTAATACAGACAATTGTGGTGATTTCATGAAGGCCTAGTCACTTGACATGGCTTGTTGTTTAATTCAAGCCAGCAAAGGGTTATTAGTTTAATCCAAAACATGTATGAATTACATTTTCAAAAACAACAAAACACAATGGTTACATACAGCTCTGGATCATCTCAGTCAGTGATTCCACGGTGGCCTTCTCTGCGCTCTCGAACCCACACTCTGTCAGCAGAGAGCTCACCACCACTTGGAGGGTGCGACGCCGGGCAAGCTGGTAATTCTCTGCCGGGCTGGACGTCGCCTTACCACACCCTGAACGCTGTAAAACATACAGATGTCAGTGTGAAAACACTTTCTCTCATGGTTAGCCAACTAGCTACCTACACGCTTATACAGGATTAACGACACCAGTTTGCAAATGGCATGACATGACTGTGAACAGCAAGTCAACAACGGGGGCGGGAAGTAGCGTTGGGCAAGTAACCGAAAGGTTGCTAGATCGAATCCCCGAGCTGACAAGGTAAAAATCTGTCGTTCTGCCCCTGAACAAGGCAGTTAATCCACTGTTCACTGTAAATACGAATTTGTTCTTGACTTGCCTAGTAAAAAAAATAAACATTCGTTTAAACTTAGCTAGCTAATGGATGTCATTTGAGGAGGCAAAATTCTGGAAAAATGTCTTGTGTATTTTAATGTGCTAGTTTAATTTGAACAGAGACAGGCGATTTACAACCATTGTAGTTAACCTAACGTTATGTTGACAAGCTAGCCTGATGATAGCTAACATTGTAGCCAAGTTAGCTTACAAACAATCTTATTTACCCCTACTATAGCACTGAAACCACCCGCCATCACCGCAGGGTCCGCCATCTGCACGGTAGGTTGTTTATTTGCTCTCAAATAGTTATTTCACGAAGTCACACCTTTCTGACAACAAAAGTGTTCGCCTAGCTAGCTAGGCACACGACAGACAGAAAAACAAAACACTCGCATCATTTCCGGTAGAAAAAAACTCCTTTAAGTAAAATGTTTTTATTAATGTCTTTATTTTTTGTTTTTATGTTCAGTTCACATAATACAATTGAAATGTATGCATCAATGTGTATGTAATAGAATATACTTAGCAAAAACGAATGTACACATTTATAAATGCATTTCTATAGCTTCCAAAATATTTTTACAATGGAGTACAAAAATAGCTGTGCAGTGGCTTTAAAACAGTCGAGGGTTTATATACATAATTAGATAGGCTACAGTAGACTACTCACAGCACTGTTTGACATTAACCAGTTCATGACCCAGTGGTAACCTAAAATAGGTTTATTAGGAAGCCAAAAGAAAATACAAATTCTCAATCAGTCACAGAGCTTCTGCTGCCCAGCAGCCAGTCATCACTGTAGCTTGTTGTTGCATCCGTCCGTCCATCCATCCATTCAGCCTCTTCTCTTCTCATTAATAATAAGTCAAGGGGTCCCTAAACATGGCCAAATTATCATGACAAAAATCACCAAGTGCAATCTCTTTTGATTGCCTGGTTGACAGCTTATTTCACCACATTTTGTGTTCTGAGTGTTGGTTTCATTAGTGTGTGTAACATGAGAGGGTGTTGCAGTGCATCTTCAACAGGCATGTGACCTGATAGACGCCCTCCTCTGACGACCTTCCAGTGGCTTCTTAGCATCAATCTCCGTTTGCAACTCATCCACAACATCAGGCTCGATAGTGGTTATCTCTGGCTCCAGCATTTGCCTCTTCTTCTCCTCTGTGATCAGCTTGATCATTTCCTCGTCTAATGGCTCCTGTTCACAAAATGGCATGCAGACCGTTTCCACCAGCCCACCGACCACTCCAAACAACGCCAGGGTAGAGCCCAGCAGGTACACCTTCATCATGCCTCGACTGGGCCTCTGGCTCAGCATCTCCTTAGCGAATGGAATGATCTCGTTTATGGTCTCCATTGTCTTAAGTTCAGTCTATTGAGGGAAAAGGAAATGTCATAATTAATAGGCTGTTTAATGGCTCTGCAAATGTGGTAATTAAACTAAAACGAATTAGCGTAATTATTAGTACTGACCGCTGTACATTTTATGATAATCATAATGCATTAAATAATATATCACTGATAATATCTAAAATATTCAGACAATGTAGATTACACTCTTCAATTCTGAATAAGATTGAATGAAGACTGCACAGAACAGAGCTGAAAATATTTAAATGTACTTACGTGTATAGGGACCTGTTAAATGCTTTCCTTAGATTTCGTCTTAGTCAAGCATCCCCAAGCAAAGATGCAATGAGAGGTGCTGGGTTTTATACACAATGAGATCCACATCAACTCCCACAAAGTGTCAAATGATGAATATTCATGATGATGGGTGTTGAGGAAGTGCAGTGTTGGAGTCAACTGCTTTGAGTCAATGTCTTCAATATCTGATGCACTCTATAATGGCATTTGTCCAGGGTTGTTTTGGAAACAGCCAAGAGTCGGTACAAAGGCAAGGTCACTGAAAAAAAACCATCTTGCCAAAATATATTGTGCAAGTAATATCACGTGAGTTACATGTGTTTTAGTAATGAAACAGAGGTACAATTGTGTGGTTTTGTAGAGGTTTTGTATCATTTCAGCCAGTTGTTTTGAAAGTAGTGCTCACAAGCCAAAACGGTCCCCGAAAACTGTACATCATCCATTTCGTAGGATATGTTACGTCCTGACATTTTTAGTTGTTATGCAATTCGTTCAATATGTTACAAATTCCAATTCGTACAATATGTTACACATTTGTAAGTGCTTAGGATACAATTCGTATGATATGTTACAAATTCCAATTCGTTCAATATGTTACAAATTCCAATTCGTACAATATGTTACAGATTTGTAAGTGCTTAGGATCCCGGAATGCATCTTTAATAAGTGTAGTAGTGCTGTATAGGCTACTATATTACTGCAGTCTTATAACGTGAAAAGCATTCATCACTCATCAGCCACTATCTAGTCAGCGTGATAGTCTATGATGCTACTTCATACAACTACAGAAACCCATCAATCTTGCTGGTTCTAAACAGTGCAATGAGTGTAAGTTCTACAATGCAGTCCAATGTTTGCTGATGTGTCATCAAATAAAGAAAGTCAAATTATGTCAAAGGTGAAAATCTGACCCATTTTGTGGGTCTCATCTACCTGCAAAACTTTGAAGTTGAACTAGGCAGATAGTTAATCCTAAGAGTGAAACTTGTATTTTGTGAAACAATAAGACAAATACCAGCAGTAGCTATGCTCGACCTGAACCCACTTCCAATACTCTATCTCCTGAGTCTTTGCAACATGTCTACTATTATTTTATATTAGGGAATTGACAACTCCACAATGAAGAATAAAGAGAGCTAAGACTAACACTACACATATTGCTGAACATTGACCATCATGTGTGGTTGGTTGGTTTATGTCCAGTGTTGTCACTTAACCCTAATTGCCCCTGTAAGTTGCTCTAGATAAGCGTGTGTGTGTGTGTGTGTGTGTGTGTGCGAGCGAGCGAAGCACCATGCCCTTTGACATGATTTCCCAAAGCAGGACAAGAGGAGGAAGGCAGTCGTCTGGTTCTGTTGTGAAATAATCTGGTCACTAGTCACAGAGTACCATGTGTTGTCATTTCGGCAATACTGAAATGGCAATAATAAAATACGTGTCACATTTTCAGACCTTGATGACTGTTAAACAGGCTACTTTTCACACTCCAGTCTCACTCACATTCTTCAAAATGTGACTGCCAGTCAGACCAAGGTTGTAAAGTCCACTATAAAATACCATTGTTACATACCACTATCTGGAATCCTGGGATTCCCACTCATGTTCTGTATTATCATGCCATTTGCAAAGTAGACTCAACCTTTCCCCTCTTTCTGGTTCTTGACCATGGCAAACTTCCTTGAAGTGATGGTGCGTAATATGGCTGCAATTACGCTTTCAGGAAGACCATTACGTGTGAGGTGAGAACCACACTGACTACACAGACTCCCTGTTTCAGTAAGCTGTGGCTTTGGACTGGCATGTTTGCTACTTTAGGAAAACTGCTAGACTGTTTGGGGACCTTTGCCCCATATTTCTGGGTTCTGTGCCACGCTCTTTTGCCTGAATAGGCAATCTGTCTCGGCTATCTGTGCTCCAAGTCAACTATCTTGTGGTTGGTGGGGTGGACGGGTGGGTAAGAAAGCTAACACGCTGCATGTAGTACTCATGTGAGGACCTTCTCATCTGTACCACATGAGAGGAAAAAGTACTTTCACATTGCATTAGCTAGCTACCTTAAAAGGGGGATTTGGTGGACAGTGTAATAGGGACAAATAACATCTTTCATATGTGTTTTCTGATAAAAGAAGTGTCCTGTATTGCTGCTGTACCACTTTCTCCTTCACTTGTAGCCCCTGTGAAATTAATTACTAATTATAAACTGGGTGGTTCGAGCCCTGAATGCTGATTGGCTGAAAGCCGTGTTATATCAGACCGTATACCACTGGTATAACAAAAAACAAACGTATTGTTCTAATTACGTTGGTAACCAGTTTATAATAGAAATAAGGCCCCTTGGGAGTTTGCAGTATATGGCCACTCTGCGTTGCTCATAAGAACAGCCCCTAGCCATGGTATATTGGCCATATACCCCCCCGGGCCTTATTGCTTAATTATAGTTTAGCCAAGTGAGTGGGTTTAGCTAATTTAACAATAAGAATGTGTACACCTCTTTATAGACTTGTTTCATAATATGAAGTTATCTGGCTAAGCCATTGATCCAGTCTCATCAATAACCCCTGGTGTTATCCCCTGCAGCTCAGCCGACCATACTGTATGATCTATTCTGAGACTTCAGATTAAACTAAATCAAGCTGGTGTTCTATTTAATATAGGCTATCTCAATAACAGATTTATAAGGGGTGCTGGGGAAAAAAGTTTGGAAGCCCTGATCTAGGTCAGTGAATTGCGTCACGTGACCGAGCGTAGAGAGAGGGGAAAAAAGCAAAGACATAGGATTGTTTGTGTACATATTTTATTTATTTACAATGAAGCTACAGAGAAAAAAACCCCAATCTAGAATATTTACAAAACACCAACAGCAAGCTCCGCTGAGCTTGGGACAGAAGCAACTCACCTCCTTGTATTAAAAGGAGACATAATATTATCAATACAGTAATAGAATCATAATAATATTATCCAAATCTCTTCAGCACAAGGATAAATTAGATTTACAATCTCAACTTTCGTTAATATGAGTGCTGGTGAGTTGGCAAGTTATTAAGAGTGGTATTTACACTGGTAATGAGTTGACAGTAAGCACATGGATACCACTATTGTTTAGTTACTCAATGCTCCCCATCAACTTCCCCCACCAGTGATAAAATCCTGCTTGGTCATATATTCCACCTCAAAACCTGCCTTCTGTTTCAAACATCTCTCCACACCATGGAACAGCACAACCACTTAAATCAGTCTTATAGTCATGTACACAGTAGGCCTATTTCTTCTTTAGCTGTCTTTCAACTTTCAACTTTGCTCCACATCACATCGCATCATGACGCAAACAAACCTTTCCCTGACATCAACACAAATTAACACAAATTCTTATGTGAATAATTGTTTCTCCATGGTATAATACATACATCGCCCAGTCCCTAGTGAGCATAGTGCCCCTCTTCCCTGGGATTCTGGACATCATGGAATACCTTGTTATATACATGTATGTGTGTGAACGTCTGTCGGTGTACAGTATGTCCAGAATGTGTTCAAGGAGGTTTCTAGGCACTATTCAGAATTATTTTCAGAAACCCGGGCGGATTCTGGATCTCACTGGCCATCCTGAGAATCCACTTGTCAGTATCAGTGCCTGGGCTGGCCCACAGGAAGGAATCAGACATGACCAAGTCAGCTGACTGACCTTGAGAGGAGGGACACACAGTTAGTCAAACACAATCCCACCTTCAGATGATCTATATCTATTACTAATAAGAAATAAGCTACCATAACGCAACCTCGTTACAGCACTAAAATAAAGAGTAATGTGTAATAGTTCAATATTTACCTAGTAAAAAAATTCCACGCAAAGTCCTTCCAAAGATCCTTCACATGACAGAGCACACTCCAGTCTGGAGAACTTGGCCATTGCGGTTGGCCGTTGCCCTGTACCTAAAACAAGGGGACGCAAAGTCATCCATCAGATAGTTACAGAGGATGGTGCAAAGGCTAAATCTGGGAAATTCCCCACTGTTTAATGGTCATTCAGGCACAGTGAATGGAGGCTAGTTGTCTTTTTAGGAAAATATGGGAGTTCGGGTTAGTCCTTACGTATTAAGGTTCGCAGGCTCAGAGTGGTAGGCGTATTTGCCCGTCTCTGCGAGGGTATGGGCGTGTGCCGGCTCGCTTTGGCTGATCTTTAAGGGCTGGTGGCTCTTCGTGTCTCTGGAGCTGATTGGTAGGGTAATTTGGTTCCCTTTGGGTTCCAGCCTATCGGGATCCAGGGGGTTGTGGGAATTGGCGGGGAAGGAAACGTCGATAACCTGGATGGTAGGCATGTTGAGGGTCTGCGCCTTGACCACCAGCTCAGAGTGGGCCAGCTGCAGCTTCTTCATGTGATTGATGGCCACGGTGGCGTTAAAGGCTTGCTGTAACGACACACCGACAACAGTTGATGAGAAACATGCTAAGAGAAAAAGTACTGTATGCGCTCCCATGGTGATAGCCATCATCATGAGTGAGGCGATATGCTTTTATTTGGGAAAAGCTTGGGCATAGAAGTTTTATAGTGGTCTTGATATTGACTTGATTATGAGTAATCAGAGATGTTGAATAACACCTAGATGTTTACAGTATTTCATGGCCCTTAATCAGGAAAGAGATCAGATGTGTCGTACACACAAACAACACACTGGGATTATGTCTTAAATGGGGGAGAGAGCCAGAACCCTTTCTGAGCGGTATGGGAGGAAGGCTCACCTTCCACTTGGTCTTGGCAAAGTTCTTCTGGATCTGTACACTGACAGAGTGGTAAATATCCTGGCTCCGTGCTGTATTTCCAATGATCCTGAAGGAGAGACAACCGAAAAGAACATTGTAATCTCCTGACAGGTTTAAGCTTGAATCTAGCCACGTAATCTAGACTAAATCCTGCTATATTTCACCTTTGTTTCAGCTCACTAATTCAGTCTGGCATTCCTGTCATTGAAACTGAAACTGTTTCCAGGCTAGCCTGAATACACCTCACACTGGACACCACAGAGAATATGTTGTTGTAGATGTTACAGACAAAATAGATGAAGCAATAATGTTGTTGATCATGACACTCACCAGGGATGCCTGAGAGCCTGCTCTGTAGTGAAGCGCATCTTCGGGTTCTTCTGCATCATGTTGCGGATAAAATCTTTGGCTGATTCAGAGATGTCATCCCAGAAGGGAGAGTCAAACTCGTACTGTGCCTTCATGATCTTAGAGAACAGTCGCGTCTCAGTGTCCTCATAGAATGGGGGATATCCACAGAGACTAGAGAAACCAAATAATAATGCTGTGTAAGTTTGTGTCTTTACGAAATGATAATGTGTGTGTGTGTGTGTTTGTCTCTGTGTTAAATGTCCACAAGGTGGAGCTCTAACTCCACCACTGTAACAGTATATGTTGAGGGAACGGCCCAGTGCCACTAATGAATTAGCATGACTATGCCTTCATCATGCTAAAGATAACCCTTGATTAGACTAACGAGCTTGAAAACCAAAAATGCACTCTTGCCTGCAAAGACCTGGTCAGATACATAGTCTTTACATGCAATCAACTATACCTTACAGTAGACTATATCTTTTTTTATTTTACCTTATTTATACCGTTTTTTCTCAATGAGATAACATCTCTTTTCCAAGAGAGACCTGGTCCAATATTGACATATCTGGAGGTCATCAATGAGAGCAATACTCACAGGATATAGGTGATGACTCCAATAGACCAGCAGTCCACTGCCTTGCTGTAGGGTTTCTGGGCCAAGACTTCAGGGGCTGGAGGTTGGGAAACAGAGTAAGTAAGAACAATTCTCCAAGTTCAGTTCATTTACCTCAACTAGTGTTGTATGGTATTTGACAGGTTATTAGGTTTTGTAATGTCTTTGTTGTCTCCCTTATGTGTTTGAGTGTGGTTCTTCTGACCCAGTGTATCACCCATACACACAGTTAATTATCCGTAGAGGCCAAATGTCTCCTTCCTTACCCACATATCCTGGAGTGCCGCAGGCTGTGGACATGACACCGTTGTCCTCCATCTTGGACAGGCCAAAGTCACTGATCATGATCTTGGAGCTCTCATCCTGGCTGTAATACAGCAGGTTCTCCGGCTTGAGGTCACGGTGTACGATGCCATTCTGATGGAGGTATTGTACAGCCTGGAGCACCTGTTGGATGACCCTGCTGGCATCCTTCTCTGAGTACATCCCCCGGTCCAGGATACGGTCAAACAGCTCACCCCCAGCAACGCTACCGGGAGAACAACAACAGCCATTAACCTTGAGCCCTTAAAGCTGACTCAACCTAACCTTAACCATGAACTGATTGTCGGAAACATTGCTCAGCCTAACATTTGTGGATGACATATGCTCTTCTATCCATGAGCTTCTGCTCATGTTCAGGCTCAGCATTGGGAACATTCAGCATTATGCTTCTCCATGTGACTTGAGTGCTAAGTTGCTGTCTGATCCCAAACTCAGACAGGCAGAACATTGTGGCTGTCATTAAAGCAATGGGCAATAACTATTATTTGTGGAGTTTCTGTGTACACAAGGGTTTTATAGGAAATAACTATCATAATATTTTCTACATTCTACTGTAATAGAAGGTAAAACATGTTGAACTTACAGTTGCATGACAAGGTAATAATGAGAGCGACTTTCATAGAAATCCTCCAACCCAACAACGTTATCGTGTTTGATCCTGGGAGTGAGAAAATATAGGTAATTTTTAGAATGTGAGATGAAAATACAATGAAACATACAGTAGCTGTATGGAAGAGTCATCCAATTTGGAATGGGGCTGAATGACAATTGAACGTTTTGAACTCCTACTTTCTCAACACGGCAATCTCATTCTCCAGATTCTGAATACTCTTCTGCTTCTTCTTCACACACTTCATGGCAAACAGCTTGCCTGTCTTCCTCTCCTTCACCATGAACACCTCGGAGAACGCCCCCCTGGATGAACACACAAACACATAGGCAAAGGGTTGGTTCCATTATTATAATAGTGCAATTACTACATAGGATCTGGGAAATCAGCTTATTACCCTATTAGGAAGACTGACATTTTCCATAAGAAAATATGAAGGGCACCGTTAGTCAGGCCCTCATGGGCGTGATGTTATAAAACTGAGGTGATACTGTATGTGAAATGAGATACTGAGATGTATTTTCTGACATTAATCTTCTCTTTTTCTGTAATTTCATCAAAATTGCTACATTTTGCTGTGATGTAGGCTACAGTTATCGTGGACCTGCAGTAGGTTATAAATGTTTGCAATACACCGTTGATGTTTTCTATTGTTCTTCGGGTATCAGGTGGCCTACATGCACCCTTTGATTTTAGAGCAGAGAGAGGTGCAGGATATCAAAACAGAATACTGTGGAAAAAGGTCCTATTAAGGCCTATAAGACGGGATTGAGTGGCTTAAGGGCTCACTCAATTTAGTGTTCTCTACAGTTTCCGAGCTATCTTCCGCATTGTCTGGGATTAGCCTGATTATCCCTTACGCAACAGAAACTGGCAGGCAGGCTTGAGGTGTGGACAAACGGAGCATATGCAGACATCACAAATAGACCTCTACCCCAAGCAGCGGCCAGATCATATATTGGATCATACACAACCTGGAGAGCGAGGCTGACAGAAGACACTGTACCCCAAAAGTGCTGCCCCCTTTTTGTTGGGTTACGCCACTGAAGAAGGTATAAAGGAACACATATGCAAGATGAGAGCACTGCAAGGTTAAATGATTGAACTAACTTAATTCTAAAGATAATTAGCAGAGATTGCTTCAACTGCAGCAGACAGTCCCAAGTCCCAACGTGTCTTACAGCATGGACGCAGGCAGAGTTATTATGACAGCTGTGTCTCACACTATCTCACATTGTCTCATTAAATTCAAATGGAGCACAGAGGTAGGCCCCAGGACGTAAGTCAGACATGCTGACGTCTTTATGTTCTCCCAAACTACACAGCATCTTCTCCCAGAGAACCCCATGATTCTCCTTATGACCCACAAGGGATATTATCAATCAAACAGCATCCGTGGAAATTAATTGGGATGCAAGACAGCTATTAGTAAGCTTGTTGTCAGACTTGTTGTCAGCTTGTTGTTTCCTCATGTACAGTTTGAAAACACAAAAGACAGACAGAATACACCATTAACTGCTGAAATAAGCCACGATCAGGATAGGGATGATATCTACATGAGAAACGGGTGTGTAACAACAGACTGCAAGCCTCTGTGCTGTACTGTATGTCAGATTGCCAGGAAACTAGACTGTGTTTTTGTTGTGTTCTGTGGGTTTCGGCTTTATAAAGCCTCATCCAATGGATCTCCCTAATTCCCCGAGATAGATCCTTGTGATGGAACATAAGAAGGAAATACAGTAGGGACTGCTCTGCGCTCATTTGTTAGGGTGATATGTTTATCGTCAAGCACCGTAGTCTAGAAACCACTCTGTGTGTGCATGCTAATGAAATAAATTAGGCCTATAGAGAGGAAACAAGAGATTGGTTTACATACAGGTGTTTCACAGTACAGTAATCGGATCTATAGAGCACCTGTCCAAGCTTTCTCCATCCGTTTACCTGTTCTTTCTGCTCATTGATCCTTATTCCAATCTGAGAGAAAGATTATCAGTGTCAGTCTGCCCTTCACCTGATCACCCTTAGCCTGACACCAGCAGAACAAAGTTAACCCCTCCTGACTAGGCAAAGCTATCACCCTGCCCTAAGAGAAGAGAGTTGTATAATTCTGAGAAAATAATGCTACTTTTATACTTGCATTATGCTTTCACTATATTTTACTTGTTTTATACGTTTCTGTTTTGTGATATTTTCCCCAGATGTGATCTGCCACTTTTTGAAGTAGGTCTCTGCTGAGAACAAGTTACACCTACATCACTTATCATGCAACAATAAGTAAACTTGCCTTCATTCTGCCATACATTTTTGCCTTTAACATCAAGATTCCATTCAGGAAAATTCCAAAAGAACATCCCTTCTTAGTTAAGAGGCGATGTTCTCCAAAACATGTGTTCACACAAATGTTGTTCGTCTACATGGCTTCCTCTCTTATCTGCATATCCAATCCTCGGTCCAGCCAAGTCTGTGTTCCCACAGTACAGTGACGTCAGACCTCTAGGCAGCAGTAGCCTACACACCTTAATTTACCTCTGGCCCAGCCCCAGATTCATTATCCACCACCACCGCTTCCTAAGCCTCTCAACATGACAGTTTCAGTAAGACAGGACAGCTCAGTCAAGAACATTTGATTGACCCCATGGATTAAGTCATGGTGGTTGACACACTAAAATGAGGCTATTTTGACTGGTGCAAAATCAATGCACATATAAAATATTTATCCAACACAAACTATCTAAATAGTTTGAAACTGTTAGTTACATTTACTCAAATTACTTAGTTACAGTCAGTGGTCGGAAAAGTACCCAACTGTCATACTTGAGTAAAAGTAAAGATAACTTAATAGAAAACTACAAGTAAAAGTCACCCAGTAAAATACTACTTGAGTAAAAGTCTAAAAGTATTTGCTTTTAAATATAATTAAGTATCAAAAGTAAATGTAATTTCTAAAATATACTTACTGTAAGTATCAAAAGTATTAAATAATTTCACATTCCTTGTATTAAGCAAACCAGACGGCACGATTTTCTTGTTTTTTAAATTTACGAATAGCCAGGGCACACTCCAACACTCAGACATAATTCACAAACAAAACATTTGTGTTTAGTGAGTCTGCCAGATCAGAGGCAGTAGGGATAACCAGGGATGTTATCTTGATAAAGTTTGTGAATTGTACCATCTTCCTGTCCTGCTAAGCATTCGAAATGTAACAAGTACTTTTGGGGGTCAGGGAAAATGTATGGAGTAAAATAATTTTTTAAGTAAAAGTAAAAATTGTCAAAAATATCAATAGTAAAGTACAGATACCCCGAAAAAACTACTTAAGTAGTACTTTAAAGTATTTTTACGTAAAGTACTTTACACAACTGGTTACAATAACTCACATTTTCTACAACGCCATCAAAAACGGCTGGGGGAAAAATCTTTGAAGAGTTCTTGTGGAATTTTGTCAAGATTGTACCAAAGCCAATCAAAATCCAGTTTTGGATTTGAAACTGAATGAATATCAAGCAAAAGATGGCTCCATAGACGACTTCTATTGGCCATTTTGTGAATGATCTGATGAGCCATCTGATGTACCAGATGTTATTAGAAGGTCTAGGACTGATACCCTCAGCGCTGCCACAGTGACTTGTCTATAAGACACCTACCTGTAAAGTAGGTCTCATGGTAATCCAATCAAACCTACTGCATGATATGCACCTCAGCCAGTGGATAGTCATGAGGGTCGCTCTCTCTTTCCTCAATGAGGTCACATGCATGTTCTAATGAGGCAGGAAAAAATGTCCTTTGGTAGGTAGGTGGGTGTGGGCTGTACTTACGATCCAAGAACCTCCATGAAGTCAAACACCTCCTGAATGTTGTCAGTGGTCTTCTTCCAGTCAAATTCGGCTTCTTTACGACCCATGTCTGCTTCTTTAAAAGGGATTTCTGTAACAATGGGAAAAAACAGAGGAATGTCATTAAACACCAGTTTTCAGTATCGAGTATAATAATGTTGCCTAGATTCCTACTCACATATGTTCTGCAGTGCTATTGCGAACCCCAAAAATAATAATTTCTGTATCCACACCCATACTCTCACAATGTCCTGTTGGATTATGACATTTCTCAGAGTCATGAGAAATGAACACATTGTCTGCAGCCACACAATGTTAAACAGATCTGTATTCCATTGGCCCGTGTACAGCACACCATAATGCCAGACAGTCTGACACCGCTGTCTGTCTAACAAGGCTGCTAAATCATTAGTTATCTGATTGAGAGATGATTGACATAGACAGACAATGGTAAAGTCCTTGAGCATCCATTATTCTCTATTACTCTGAGATGAACTCAGAGTGAACATCCAAACCAGCTGTAGATGCAATATCTACAGAGGTTAGCTGACTTTTTTTTTTTTTTTCTGTTCTGAATTAGGTAACTTGGCTGATCAACCAAAACTGTTTGGGAAAGATTACTGCTATGGTAGGCCTAGTTTATGCAGCCAAGTTACCCTGTAGCTTTGCCTCGTTTCCGTTATATAAGAGATTACAAACTTCTGATCTGTAGACCCTGACCTTGCCAGGAATAGTCACAGTGTAAGAGGCCAACCAAGCCAAGGACAGGATTCAATCATTTATGGAACAGAGCACTTGACAGAATTAACAATCAATTTCTACATGTAAAACAACCCTTGGGAAATAAAGTGTAGCTGTTAGACCAAAAAAAAACAATATCCTGAACATGGTAACAAACAAGCAAGATGATTTTCCTATGTGAAACTAGACAAACAAAGGGAACAATCTTGAAAGTATGAAGCAAATTTGACATCACTACCTCTCACATTTCCTTCCCAACTATCTTCTTTGGAAGTCCGTTCCATTGATATCCAAATAGACAAAACCATGATAGACAAATGAAAACTGCTCTGAACCTGTTAAGACTGTCAGACAAATTATCTGTAAAATCTGTCACTCAGTCAGGTAATACAGTAGCCACATGACAAGCATAAGATATATTTGTTTAAAGTATATGCTAAAGCCAAAATGTTGAATAACTATTCAATTTCTCTCATGTCTAGAATTCTGGCTACTACCAACTATGATAAAAGATTTAAGCTCTGTCCCTGTCTGGTCCCTCTCAGTCTCTCTCCCACAGCCAGCTGTCATGCTTTTATTCCTTTGTCTCCCTGACATCACACTGTAAAGTCCTCTGTCTACCCACATCAATGTGTTGTCATTATGTGGGCATTATACAGCACAAGCAGCAACATCAGTACTTCCAGATCAATGCAGGTTCAGTACATCCATGGAACAATACAGTGTTCAGTGTAAACATAGAATTACACCACGTCATAAGATAGATATGCAGCTTCAGACATCTGTTATGGTACACACAATTCCAGAATACAATATAATGAGTATTTCCCCCAGAATTAAATAAATACAGAGTATAAAATCCTTAGTATCAATCCTTGCTATCAGACAAAAAATCTCTAAACGATGTTGTAAATCTATTGATCATCACTTTAGGCTAGTTTAAATTATTGGTAAGTTTAAACTTTAAAGACAGTTCTCAGATGGTGTCTTTAAAGCTGGACTGCCTTACCTGAAAGTTTATAACAACTCAAGCCACAGGTAGTTTTGCCTTTAGGGATGCAGGCAGTCCGGCCAATGCAAGGACAACACTGGTAGAAAACGCCGTGGGAAAATGCGAGAGGACGGAGTGTTCTTTTGTATTTAAACACCGACATTCGCTGGGACGTCCCACATCCAGTGTTTTTTTCTGTGCACTCAAAGCCCCTCGATGGACCAAGTTGGCTGCAGCATCACCTGCGCAATCACTCGAATTAGCCTGTTAAAAACATCTTATTTTACACTTTTCTGATTGTAATACAATCTCAAAAATGTTTTTACAGATACATTATTTAACTTGAGTTGTACGTCTATGGACCTTTTTGATCTGAATGTCATCCACGCGCAGAATAGCCTATCATTAGGCAAAAAAATATTATGTTGAAACTACCTTTTTAATATGAAAACCCACCAGCTATATTCTAGGACGTGGCAGCAATCTTTCAATTCAGACCGAGAAGCACAAATGGACCGACTTCCATGAATGAGATAGACCTAACCTGGAGGCAGTTAAGTCTACCCTGGCGGAGCGCATTTCTCTTTGACTTACCAGTGAGATACTGTAGGTGCTGAAGGTAGCTCTTCTCTGACTCTCCTGCCAAAACCTCGTTGAGGACTGGACAGATTACCGTGTCCGTAGCCACGGAAATAACTAGTTTTTTCAGGTCAGAGATTAGAGCGCGCAGTTACATCCCCGTTAACGGCTCGGGGAGGGAGGGGCCCGGTGCGGAGATGTCACAGGGGTTCATTTATTGAGCAGTGCAGTGATAGTCATCAATCACTATGTGTCCTTTCGCTCTAACGTCATGTTGTTGTTTATAGATTTGAAAAGAAATACTGGGACCATTTTTTGTCAAATTGGTTATTGTTCCATCCATCAGTCACAACGTGGCAGGGTCAGGCTGTTAAATGTACATATTGTATCTTTAGATCTTTACATTTTTATTTTCACACGTACATGTGCAGTAGCCTATTCATTGCAATAGGACAGTGTTAGGATATACTGTATCACTTTTCATCAAGGTGACATAATGTACATGTTGACCAAGTATTTTGCTATTGATGCTTGCATCTATACTGAACAAAAATATAAATGCAACACGTAAAGTGTTGGTTTCATGAGCTGAAATAAAATATCACAGAAATGTTCCATACCCACAAAAAGCTTATTTCTCTTTTGATATTTCACATTTTGTGCACAAATTACATCCCTGTTAGCGACCATTTCTCATTTGCCAAGATAATCCATCCACCTGACAAGTGTGGCATATCAAGATGATTAAACAGAATGATTATTACACAGGTGCAGCTTGTGCTGGGATTAATAAAGGGCCACTCTAAAATGAGCTGATTTGTCACACAACGCCACAGATGTTTCAAGTTTTGAGGGAGCGTGCAATTGGCATGCTCCACTAGAGCTTTTGCCATTTCTCTACCATAAGCCACTTCCAACGTCGCTTTAAAGAATTGAGAACGGCCACCCGGACAGCTGATGAAACTGTGGGTTTGCACAACCGAAGGATTTCTGCACAAACTATCAGAAACCGTCTCAGGGAATCTCACCCGCATGCTCGTAGTCCTCACCAGGGTCTTGACCAGACTGAAGTCGTAACCTACTTCAGTGGGCAAATACTCACCTTTGATGGCCACTGGCATGCTGGAGAAGTGTGTTCTTCATGGATGAAGAAGCATCATTTGCTGATGACATTTTTTACATTTCAGATTTGATGTCAACGTTGTGAACAGAGTACCCCATGGTGGCGATGGGGTTATGGTATGGGCAGGCAGGCATAAGCTATGGACAACGAACACAATTGCATTTTATCGATGGCAATTTGAATGCACAGAGATACCATGACGAGATCCTGAGGCCCGTTGTCATGCCATTCATCCGCCGCTATCACCTCATGTTTCAGCATGTATCAAGTTTTATACCTTTTTAAAGTGTTTTGTATTAAGCTATCATGTGTCAACATGCATAATGCAAGCACAGCACTCCCTCAAGGAACAGGATGCCAGCAAGTTGTTGATGACCTTAGTGTGAATTATTTAAATGACAATGTCAGAGAAGCCGGTGTTAGGAGGATATATATTGGCGCTTCCTCGAGGGCCGGCAAACCGTGCCATTATTTCCTCCAAACACCGGCTTCGAGGGCGTTATCACTTTTATATAATGGGTTACCAACATATTCAAATAATGATTTACATATTTTCATAAAACATTTTTGGCCGGATGAATTTATTCTTACTACCACAAGATATAGTCCCGACACAAATCTTGGGTTGTTACCGAAGCTGACTGGTCGTTCTATCGGTTCGGTTGCCAGAGACGCGACCCAGTCTCGGTATCTATGGACGAGACCCAATCGTTCGTTCTAAATGTTCTACTGCCATACTGGCTGACAACATTCTTATCCCTTGCCTGCTAGCTAGCTAACTACGGCTAATTTACAGTCACGTCAGACAGTGCAGCCAGAAAACAACGTAGCTGTATTTGTATTTGTTTAAGCTTTTTCTAGTGAAATTTATTTGGATACATCCATAACAATGAGCGATTTCACCTGGCATTGAAAATGTGCTCTCGTCAGGACACTGTTGTTCAGAGGAGCTAGCCAACAGCACAGCTAACATAATCACTTCAAAGTGAAGATGGAAAGACTGCAAACTAGCGGCACTTTGATTCATTTGACCTGTTTTCTATTGACATTTCTTTGTATATATCCATAAAAATGATGCTGATTCATGATTTCGAATGGCTGAGAAACGCTGCCTGCCTGTCTGTCTGTCTGATCTCGACTCCTGATACGTTCATTACTATGCGAAAACTGGCGATCGAATTTGAATATTGAAACAAAGTTGCAAATGTCGGAGATACAAATCTCCGCTGTTGAAAACTAAATGTTAGTCTTAAAGAAATGTGAGATAATGTCTAAATGCTTTTTATAGTGGAGATCAAGTTTATAAATTGCCTGGCTGGGTTGATGGGACAGTAGATTGCGCAGTTAGATGGAACAGAGTAAATAGGCATTTTAATGTCATAGATTTAGCCGGAGGTAACTTGTGGAATAGACACCGGCTGGAATGAGGTTTTAACCAATCAGCATTCAGGATTAGACCCACCTGTTGTATAAAACAGCATATTGTAGATGTGAAGGGCACGAGGCGGCTCATACATGCCCTTGATTTGACCCTTCACAGGCTTATACATTCATCTTTCATAGGCTTATCTCCATCAGGTGTTGATAATTTGATAACCTGTCATAGCACTATGCAAAGACAAAGTAAAAGCAATGTCAAACACAGCAACAATGCACAGTCATGTGTAATTGCAGGCAAAATACAGTAGAATATTGGTATAAATAAGAAACATAATGCATACAATCAATTTTCTTTTCAATATTTTAATTGTAATTTTCAAAGATTTACAGGTTAATTTGAAATAATTAATGTTATTAAAAAATACATCTATACATTTTCACTGCAACGCATTGAGCATTAATTCAATCATTTCAGCAAAAATGATTATGTCCCTGTTCAATGTCAGAACACGTTTTAACACATTTGAACATATTAAACACGCTTGTAATCCTTGTATTGCCGTTGAGCTTGTCAAGCTGTCAGTATATTGGTTTAAAGCAAGAGTTAACTGGTCTGGGAGTGAATACAGAACATCCATTTAGCTTCACAGGCTTGAGGACTTTAATTTGCTGGTTTACAGGTTTAGTTCATGCTGTTGCCATGGGCACTGTCATTGAAACTTTCCATTTCTCTAGACGTTGATTGTCATTAGGGGAAATCTTAATATGGACAGATTAGCAAATTTGGCATATCACATATTGCATGCCCTTTACAAAAGGAAAAGCAGCACTTTACATGAAGTAGCTCTCATGCAGTAGCTCTGTCTAATAACAATGGCGAACATGCATAAAGATCGCAGAATTCAGATATGAGGTCATCAGAGATACTGGATATACTGTAATGACGAGATGCTTGTGTCTCCGCCCTAACAACGGGATTCGTTGTCCACAGAGCGGAACGGCAGGCTGTCAAGCTCCCAGACAAATATACCTCACTTTGGATTAGAGGTTACAACTCATTGTTTGAATAATCGATGAGGGTTGTTGACATCAACCGCCTGTATTCAATGTAGAATTAGATGCTAGCCTCATGAATATGATTAGACCGTCTCGAATTTCAACAGGGACAACTCCGATAAAGTTTTTTTTTCTTTCTCAAAGTTGCCAGGATGTCACGTGCATCACACTTATCAGTACACTCCTAAAAACCTAAGCTTTACGAAAGTTCTGTTAGATCAAAATAGCAGTACACTCTCATTGCCCCCCATACAAAACTCATCACTTGCCTTAATAATTAAGGATCTTCTTAACATAGGCAGATTTTGGGCAGAGTAAACCCTCTCATTTAATTATTTTAGCACTATCTACTGAGTTTTTAAATCTAGAGCACGCGATATGGTTCAATGTGCCAATAAATCAGCACAATCTAGGCTACTTCTTCAGTTGTTCTAATTGCAGGTGTCTTGAAGCTAAAATTGGGATAATACTGTGCTAATGACCGTACAAAAAAGTAACGTAAACTACGGCGAATTTAACAAAACGAGGATTTGCGTTAAGTGCCTGGGGGGCGCCATCGTTATGCACTTCCGCTATTGTTTCACAAGTGCACAATGTGGTAATTACAGTGCGCAGGTATAGGAGCAATTTAATGTAGTGTTATCCGAGCCATAACGAGATGGCTACTTGGTGGAATAGGATTAACCTTGGTTGCATATGTATATGATTTCCCTGTTTCCAGTTGTTTTGAACGCAGCAGAAATCATCCTGGATTGACAACATTGCCAATGTATTCAACCTTTTCTGGCCCATGGTGTTGAATGTTTATCCTTTTAAGCTTGGAAAAGAGACCTTTAATGACCACACACCCACTCCACTGAATAGCAGGCTAGTGATTGCTTTGCAACTCTTGACACTGATTCGTTCCAAACCACTCATTGTTGAATTTGTGATTTCCAACTTGTTGTGTAATGTTTATGTCCAATGTCCGATGAGCACCGATACATTTTATCTATAATTTCTCTTCATATGACAAGGATTGAAAAGGATTTGCCAGTAGATTGTCGACTTGATTCATGACGATGACTGCTTGTCTAGCTTGCTAGCTAAGATTTTGAAAGTATGATGTTGACATGATCTGTCCAATCAATGCTACGGTAGAAAATACATTCCTCCTGACTGTTGTTTAGGTCTGATCCACAACTACAGAAAACGTTTGGTTGAGGTTATTGCTGCCAAAGGAGGGTCAACCTGTTCACATACTTGTTCCAACCTGCACTATGAATGTTTACACGGTGTATTCAATAAAGACATGAAAAATTATAATTGTGTGTTATTAGTTTAAGCAGACTGTGTTTGTCTATTGTTGTGACTTAGATGAAGATCAGATAAAATTTATGACCAACTTATGCAGAAATCCAGGTAATTCTAAAGGGTTCACATACTTTGTTTCCCACTGTAACTCTATGGCAGCACCCAAATGGGATTGAATTTTCGAGCTCTACCCGTAGATTTTGCGGTGACGTAGTGTCCCCATGAGTGACAGAACACTGAGACAATCACGGTGCAACTAGAGAACATTAGCAACCCCTATGCTTCGTATTTTACCGCTGGCTGCCCCACCACCACAGAAAGCACTGAGCAAGGCTGAAACAGCTGCAGTTTGTATGCAGCTTTATTAACACAAATATTTATATTTTTTACATTGTTGGCAAACTAATTCTTGACATGTATGAATGCCAAAATAACATGTAAAACAGGCAAAACATTTGTTTAATAATATATATATATATTTTTTAGCTAAACGAGCCCCACCTGCCCTGAATGATGGGTTGCCACTGCATAACAGAGATGAGTACTGAAGAGCTGTTGCATGATAACAATGATGTATGCATTCTCCCGCACTGAGCTTACCTCAACAGGAAGGCTGGGCTCTCTCTCAAGCCCGACCAAGGTACCCAAGACCTGGCAGAGTAGTCCCAACGCTCTGCACTCATCCACCCTAAATATAAATCTCTTGGACAACCTCATTGACAATCAAACCAAATGACCATTCTAGATCTCATCGGTGCCTTATAATACTGACAAAAAAATGACCATAACTTGTGCACTGGCAAACTATGCTAATATGCTGCATCTTCCCTTGCCTTGAATCCCAAGAAGGCACCATGCGCACTGGCCCAGCTTGCCAACTCACTCATTCAGACCCAGAGCACAAGGTTAAAGCATGAAACATACTTTACATGAACCTTTGTTCCGTTGGGAGGTCCTGTATATTAGAAGTGTTGAATGCAAGCAATGTAATCAAGGGTTCCTAGAACAAACCCCCAAAAATAGAATCTTGAATAATTTCAGCTAAGTTAGCTGTTTGAAATGCATGATTTACTGAAACACAGACACTGGCTGATCTTAATAATGAAGTGTTACACTGTACAGTCATTTTTAAACTGTCAACTCAATGGGAAGAGTGCTAGTTATGATGGGAAGAATAAGAATGGTACATCTTGCTTCTACATCTGCATTGCTTGCCGTTTGGGGGTTTTAGGTTGGGTTTCTGTACAGCACTTTGTGACATCGGCTGATGTAAATACATTTGATTGATTGATTGATATCCATCATTTCAGGTCAAGTCAGCCCCTTAATGTGATATTAATAACACTAAATGTCACGACTTCCGCCGAAGTTGGTCCCTCTCTTTGTTCGGGCGGCGTTCGGCGGTCGACGTCACCGGCTTTCTAGTCACCACCGATCCATGTTTCATTTGTGTTTGGTTTTGTCTTCATTATACACACCTGATTTCTATTCCATTATTTATGTTCCTTATTTAACCCTCTGGCTTCCCTCTCTGTTTTGTGCGTTATTGTTTGTCATGTGGGTTCGTGTTCTTGTGTTTTGGATTTTTGTGTTTTGGATTTTTGTGTTTTCCGTGTTGGAATATTATTCTTAATTTTTGAGTAAACTGTCGGACTATACTCATCACTGTGTCCTGCGCCTGACTCCACCTTTCTCCATTCACCAACACCCTCACAGAATAACGCACCATCAAATGGAGTCAGCAGGTACAGGCAGCCCTCCTCTCCCAATGGAGGAGCGTGTTCAGCAGCATGCGGCCATGTTACAGAGTCTGGGTACAGCCATGGATCGCGTGCTGCAAACCATGGAACGATGGGAGAGAGGGGGTTTTCCGGTCAACCCATCAGCACCTCTCCAGCTCCCACAACAACCGACCCAGATGTCCACACCACCTTCATCAGGATCCAGTGGGATTCGGCTCTCGCTCCCGGGAACGTATGATGGAACGGCTGCCGGGTGCCAGGGGTTCCTACTCCAGCTGGAACTCTACCTGGCAGCTGTTCAGCCGGCCCCCTCGGGACGCGAGAGAGTGAGCGCCCTCATCTCTTGTCTGACTGGAAAAGCACTGGTCTGGGCCAAAGCCATCTGGGGAAGAGAAGGCCCGACGTTGGACAACTACGAAGATTTCGCCCGCCGCTTCCGGGCGGTTTTCGATCAGCCACCTGAAGGGAGAGTGGCGGGGGAACGCTTGTTCCATTTAAGACAGGGGATGAGGAGCGCTCAAGAGTTCGCCCTGGACTTTAGAACTCTGGCCGCCGGCGCGGGATGGAATGAGCGGGCCCTGATCGACCACTACAGGTGTAGTTTACCAGAGGACGTTCGTAGGGAGCTAGCCTGCAGGGACACCACCCTTAACCTGGACCAGCTGGTAGACCTATCCATCCGGTTGGATAACCTGTTGGCCTCCCGCGGACGTCCGGATCGGGGTCCGTCAGTTCCATCCCCCAGCACCTCTGATCCTACCCCGATGGAGCTGGGAGGTGCTGCTATGAGGGGGACCGGAGGGGGAACCATTCCCTGCACCACCTGTGGCCGCAGAGGACACACTGCTGGTCGGTGCTGGTGAGGTTCTCCAGGGAGTAGAGGTGGCAGGCGGAGCACTGGTGGATCATCTCAGGTGAGTAGGCACACACCTCACCCAGAGCTCCCTGTTACACACATGTGGTTGTATATCGCATTTCCTGAGTTTTCCCAGTGGTCCCAGCATAAGGCGCTAGTAGATTCAGGCGCAGCTGGGAACTTTATTGACCGTACTTTTGCACTTAGTTTAGGGATCCCTATTGTTCCTGTTGATGTTCCCTTCCCTGTACATGCCTTAGATAGTCGTCCTTTGGGGTCAGAGCTAATCAGGGAGGTCACAGCTCCACTCCGTTGGTAACGCAGGAGAGTCATGAGGAGAGAATTAGTCTCTTTCTGATCGACTCTCCTGCGTATCCTGTTGTGTTGGGCCTTTTCTGGTTGGCCTCTCATGATCCCATTATTTCGTGGCAACAGAGGGCTCTCAAGGGATGGTCCCGTCAGTGCTCAAGGAGGTTTGTAGGTGTTTCCTTAGGTGCCACTACGGTGGAGAGTCCAAACCAGGTATCCACCATGCACATTCCTCCCGAATATGCCGATTTGGCACTCGCCTTCTGTAAAAAGAAGGCGACTCAATTACCACCCATCGACAGGGGGATTGTGCGATAAATCTCCTGGTAGACGCTGCACTTCCCAAGAGTCACGTGTATCCTCTGTCACAGGAGGAGACGGCGGCTATGGGAATCTCTTGGACAGGGATACATTCGGCCTTCCATTTCACCTGTCTCCTCAAGTTTCTTTTTTGTGAAGAAGGATGGAGGTTTGCGCCCGTGTATTGACTATCGAGGTTTGAATCAAATCACGATAAAATACAGTTACCCACTACCTCTCATAGCCAGTATGACAGAGTCATTGCACAGTCATCTTCACAAAATTGGACCTCAGGAGCCCGTACAACCTGGTACGTATTAAAGCGGGGGATGAGTGGAAGACGGCATTTAGCACCACATCTGGGCACTATGAATATCTCGTCATGCCGTACGGGTTAATGAATGCTCCATCAGTCTTCCAATCCTTTGTGGATGAGATTTTCAGGGACCTGCACGGACAGGGTGTAGTGGTGTATATAGATGATATTCTAATATACTCCACTACACGCGCCGAGCATGTGTCTGGTGCGCAAGGTGCTTGGTCGACTGTTGGAGCATGACCTGTACGTCGAGGCTGAGAAATGTCTGTTCTTCCAACAGTCCATCTCTTTCATAGGGTACCGCCTTTCCCCGTCAGGGGTAGAGATGGAGAATAACCGCATTTCAGCCGTGCGTAATTGGCCAACTCCAACCACGGTAAAGGTGGTGCAGCGGTTCTTAGGGTTTGCCAACTACCTCCGGAGGTTTATCCGGGGTTTCGGTCAGGTAGCGGCTCCCATTACCTCCTTGCTGAAGGGGGGACCGGTGCGGCTGCAGTGGTCAGCTGAGGCGGACAGGGCATTTAGTCAGCTGAAGGCTCTGTTTACCTCGGCTCCCGTGCTGGCTCATCCTGATCCCTCCTTAGCGTTCATAGTCCTTAGCGTTCATGTCTCAGCGCTCGGGTATGCCACTAAAGCTCCGCCCCTGTGCTTTCTTTTCGAAGAGGCTCAGCCCGGCGGAGCGAAACTATGATGTGGGGGACCGGGAGCTGTTGGCTGTTGTCAGGGCCCTGAAGACGTGGAGATATTGGCTTGAGGGGGCTAGACACCCTTTCCTCATTTGGACTGACCACCGCAATCTGGAGTACATTCGGGCAGCTAGGAGACTGAATCCTCGCCAGGCGAGGTGGGCCATGTTTTTCACCCGCTTTGTTTTCACTCTATCCTACAGACCAGGTTCCCAGAACGTTAAGGCAGACGGACTGTCCCGGATGTATGACACGGAGGAGAGGTCCGCGGATCCCACTCCCATAATTCCAGCTTCTTGCCTGGTGGCACCGGTGGTATGGGAGGTGGACGCGGACATCGAGCGGGCGTCACGTACGGATCCCCCTCCCCCACAGTGTCCAGTTGGGCGTCTGTACGTTCCGTTTGATGTCCGCAATCGTTTGATCTGTTGGGCCCATACGTCACCCTCCTCTGGTCATCCTGGCATCGGTCGAACAGTGCGCTGTCTTGCTGGGAAGTACTGGTGGCCCACTTTAGCTAAGGACGTGAGGGTTTATGTTTCCTCCTGCTCGGTGTGCGCCCAGTGCAAGGCACCTAGACACCTGCCCAGAGGGAAATTACAGCCTCTTCCCATTCCACAACAACCGTGGTCACACCTATCGGTGGATTTTGTGACGGATCTTCCCCCGTCATGGGGTAATACCACGATCCTGGTCGTTGTGGATCGGTTTTCTAAGTCCTGCCGTCTTCTTCCTTTGCCCGGTCTCCCTACGGCTCTACAGACTGCGGAGGCCCTGTTCACCCACGTATTCCGGCACTACGGGGTGCCTGAGGATATAGATTCTGATCCGGGTCCCCAATTCACGTCTAAAGTCTGGAGGGCGTTTATGGAACGTATGGGGGTCTCGGTCAGCCTCACATCAGGTTTTCACCCCGAGAGTAACGGGCAGGTGGAGAGAGTCAACCAGGATGTGGGTAGGTTTCTGCGGTCCTATTGCCAGGACCGGCCGGGGGAGTGGTCGGTTTTCATCCCCTGGGCGGAGATGGCCCAAAACTCCCTTCACCACTCTTCCACTAACCTATCTCCTTTCCAGTGTGTGTTAGGTTATCAGTCGGTCCTGGCACCGTGGCATCAGAGCCAGATCGAGGCTCCTGCGGTGGATGAATGGTTTCAGCACTTGGAGGCGACATGGGACGCTGCTCATGTGCGTCTACATAGGGGCCATCAGGCGGCAGAAGGCGAGTGCCGACCGCCACCGCAGTCTGTCGGACTATACTCATCACTGTGTCCTGCGCCTGACTCCACCTTTCTCCATTCACCAACACCCTCACACTGAAGGTCTCACTTGAACTATTATTATATTATAGAAACCACTTGACCTACAATTCTAGATAAAATACACCCAAACTGTTTGACCTAATAAAAAGGGCAACTCTTCAGATGCTGCAACCTGGTCTCAGAGCATTAAGTAACCATCTATCTTATGTAACCATACCAACCGTAACATATGTTAATTTGAGTGTCATGGATTTACATTTTACATGTAGTCTATGAGACCAGGCTGGATAAATGGGTACACTGGGATTGGAGAGACATGTCAATGAGGTAATCTAACTCATTTTATAATTATCTCCTATTTATAATCCAGATTCTAACCCCCGTAGCAATTAAAACAATTGAGGTTATGAGGTTATCTATAATTTAACCCTAATTGATTGCAGTGATCCTCACAGAAAACAATCAACAAAACTTCACAAGGCTTCACTTGACACGTAAAGCAATGGCCATACCTGTGTAGTAACAATGTAATTCCTCATCCACAACATTGTATTAACATGTTGTTACAAAGAACTTTGGTAAATTGCATTGTTGCAATCATCACCACAATCTGACAACAATGGTGACCCAACCAACCTATGTCAATGGTCAAGTAAGATTAGCTCAGGCCGGGCTGCAGGCAAGTCAATACCTTATAAAACTGTCCGTATTCTAGTATGAGCGAGGTGTCTTAATTAGTTACAAGAGGACAATTGACCTGAGGAGAGCGTTGTGCGATTGCGTAAATCATAGTAGTAAACATCGCAAAACATTTCAACTGAATTAAACCTCAAGTGATTTATTTTGAGCTGCTGTGTTATATGATGATGCCACAGTGCAGTATGATGATTGTGTAACATGCGTAAAGCTACAATATGTAAATGTATGGGCGACCCAACCAAATTCACATAGACGTGCATTAAAGATCTGTCATTCTCATTGAAAGCAAGTCTAAGAAGCGGTATATCTGTTGAATGTGCGCTCTTTCTATGCTTTCCATTCTTAAGTTTCGTTTTTGCGTCTATTACTTTTTTTTAATTACTTTTGTACACCAGCGTCAAACAGCTGAAAATATTTTGGGTTTTGGAAAGGTACACTACCAGAAGTATCTTATTCCATGCTCTTATTCCAAAATCATGGCCATTAATATGGAGTTGGTCCCCCCTTTGCTGCTATAACAGCCTCCACTCTTCTGGGAAGGCTTTCCACTAGATGTTGGAACAATGCTGCGGGGGCTTGCTGCGGGGGTCAGGGCTCTGTGCAGGCCAGGCAAGTTCTTCCACACCGATCTCGACAAACCGTTTTTATATGGACCTCGCTTTGTGCACAGGGGCGGCAGGTAGCCTAGTGGTTAGAGCGTTGGACTAGTAACCGAAAGGTTGCAAGATCGAATCCCCGAGCTGACAAGGTAAAAATCTGTCGTTCTGCCCCTGAATAAGGTAGTTAACTGACTTGCCTAGTTAATACAAAAATTGTCATGCTGAAACAGGAAAGGGCCTTCCCAACTTTTGCAACAAAGTTGGAAGCACAGAATCATCTAGAACGTCATTGTATGATGTAGCGTTAAGATTTCCCTTCACTGGAACTAAGGGACTTAGCACAAACCATGAAAAACAGCCCCAGACCATTATTCCTCCTCCACCAAACAGCACCCACCAAACCCAGATTCGTCCGTTGGACTGCCAGATGGTGAAGCGCGATTCATCACTCCAGAGAACACGTTTCCACTGCTCCAGAGTCCAATAGCGGCGAGCTTGACACCACTCCAGCCTACGCTTGGCATTGCGCAATGGGATCTTAGGCTTGTGTGCGCTTGCTCTGCCATGGAAACCCATTTCATGGTCCTGACGAACAGTTTGTGTGCTGACGTTGCCTTTTTGGAACTCGGTAGTAAGTGTTGCAACCGAGGACAGACGATTTTTATGCGCTTCAGTGGCTGAGCCGTTGTTGCTCCTAGACGTTTCCACTTCACATTAACTGTACTTACAGTTGACCGGGGCAGCTCTAGCAGGGCAGACATTTGACAAACTCACTTATTGTAAAGGTTGCATCCTATGACAGTGCCACGTTTAATGTAACTGAGCTCTTCAGTAAGGCAATTCTACTGCCAATCTTTGTCTATGGAGATTGCATGGCTGAGAGTTCGAAGTTATGCACCTGTCAGCAACGGGTCTGGATGAAATAGCCAAATCCAATCATTTGAAGGCGTGTCCACTTCCTTTTGTATATATAGTGTATTCCATATCCGCCGCCATTGTTGCAACCTCTATTACCAGTCTGTTCAACCTCACTTTCGTATCGTCCGAGATTCCTAAAGATTGGAAAGCTGCCGCGGTCATCCCCCTCTTCAAAGGGGGTGACACTTTAGACCCAAACTGTTGCAGACCTATATCCATTCTGCCCTGCCTTTCTAAAGTCTTCAATAGCCAAGTTAAGAAACAGATCACTGTCCATTTCGAATCCCATCGTACCTTCTCCACTGTGCAATCCGGTTTCCGAGCTGGTCACGGGTGCACCTCAGCCACGCTCAAGGTACTAAACGATATCATAACCGCCATTAATTAAAGACAGACGGCTGCACATATCACGACTCCCACCGAAGATGCTCCCCTGCCTGTTCGGGCGGTGCTCGGTGGTCGTCGTCGCCGGTCTACTAGCCGCCACCGAGCCCTTTTTCCTTTTCTGTTTGGTCTTATTAGTTGCACCTGTTCCTTATTGTGTTTCTTGTTTTTGTCTATTTAAGCATGTTAGGCCCGCCAAAGTTTGTGCAGGATTGTTATTCTGTTAGTTTGTGGATGTTCGATGGTATTTTGTTTTTCCGTTTTTTTGGGGTCCTGTGTATGGGCCGTTCAGTTTATGCTCCTTGTGTTTATTGGCGTGACCGTTTTTCCCGGGAATAAATATACATTTATTCGAACCCTCTGCTCTCTGCGCCTGACTCCAACCCACTGTTCTTTAACGACTCTGACAGCACAGTACTTCATCTACCTGGCCAAGTCTTTCGACTCTTTTAATCACCGTATTCTCATTGGCAGACTCAACAGCCTTGGTTTCTCAAATGACTGCCTCGCCTGGTTCACCAACTACTTCTCAGATAGAGTTCAGTGTCAAATCGGAGGGCCAGTTGTCCAGACCTCTGGCAGTCTCTATGGGGGTACCTATGGTACCTCTATGGGGGTACCACAGGGTTCAATTCTCGGGCGGACTCTCTTCTCTGTACATATCAACGATGTCGCTCTTGCTGCGGGTGACACCTTGATCCACCTCTACGCAGACGACACCATTCTGTACACATCTGGCCCGTCTATGGACACTGTGTTAACAAACCTCCAAACGAGCTTCAATGCCATACCACACTCCTTCCGTGGTCTCCAACTGCTCTTAAACGCTAGTAAAACTAAATGCATGCTCTTCAACCGATCGCTGCTCGCACCTGTGCATCACTACTCTGGATGGTTCTGACTTAGAATATGTGGACAACTACAAATACCTAGTTGTCTGGCTAGACTGTAAACTCTCCTTCCAGACTCATATTAAACATCTCCAATCCATCGGCTTCCTATTTCGCAACAAAGCCTCCTTCACTCACGCTGCCAAACAAAACGGACTATCCTACCGATCCTCGACTTCGGTGATGTCATTTACAAAATAGCTTCCAACACTCTACTCATCAAACTGGATGCAATCTATCACAGTGCCATCCGTTGTCACCAAAGCCCCACCACCACCAAAACCCACCACTGCAACCTGCATGCTCTGGTTGCCAGACCCACTGGCTCCCGGTCATCTATAAGTCTCTGCTAGGTAACCTCCGCCTTATCTCAGCTCACTGGTCACCATAACAACACCCACCCGTAGCCTGCGCTCCAGCAGGTATATCTTACTGGTCATCCCCAAAGCCAACACCTCTTTTGGCCGCCTTTCCTTCCAGTTCTCTGCTGCCAATGGCTGGAACGAATTGCAAAAATCGCTGAAGTAGGAGACTTATATCTCCCTCACTAACTTTAAACATCAGCTATCTGTGCAGCTAACTGATCGCTGCAGCTGTACACACCCCATCTGTAAATAGCCCATCCAATCACGTGAATCATGTGTCTATAAACTCTGTCAAACAGGGGCTGTATCACATTAGTGGAAACCAAGACTATTCTTAGGCCAGATCTGTCGGTTTTGACTAGCAGAAGCAACTTTTCGTAACAGGTTAGGAGAATGAGGTTAAGGTTAGGAAGTGGGTTAGCTAAAATTGTCCCGGTCGCAACTAACATGTAACTACAATCAGGTCTGCCCTGACCAAAGTCTTGGTTTCCACTAATGCAATGCAGCCAAACAGGGTAGGTATGCTCTCTAGTGGTAACCATTAGGAACAGCATCAAAACAACATGGGATAAGACTTACACCAAAAAAATCCAATACGTACATATGATGTACTTAAACGTCATAAAATTAGATGACAGTGCAGGGTCTTTATTTTATATTCTGCAAAGTACTGTCCCGGCAGCACAACATGAGGGCATTCAACACTGGAGGATACATAAGGCTGGGTGTGACTAACAACATTTTCCCTTGGCTATACTATTACCATATACTTAGAGATTAGCAAATGACAAATGATGGATATAGTGTAAGAAAATAGCCTGTCACTTCAGAATGCATTTCACCCATACGCTAAATGCTGCATTTAGACAGGCCGCCCAATTTTGATCTTATTCTTCACTAATTGGTCTTTTGAACAATCAGATCTGCTGTGACTGGTCAAAAGAACAATTCAAATTGAGCTGCCTGTGTATTGCAGCCTTAGTACCACACATCCAATTAGTGACCAATATATAAAAAGGTAATTTAGTGACTTCCATCAAACAACGATTCCTAGAGGAGTACACTGGTTAACCCCTGAGACTAAACATGAACTTTAAATGTAACATGCAAAACAATCCACAACATGATTCACTGAAAGTGCCCCCCCCAAAAAGTAATAACTTAATTTTTTTAAATACTAGTAAATAATAATCTAATATTTAACATCTTTAATACTATTGAATTGTTATGGACCACGCAATTCTCAAACAACAAATTTTGTTGTAATATATCTAATTTTGTCAATTTATACAGTATACAAAAGTAGAATTGTGACATTACCGTGGTGCTTAGCAGAACTTACTCATCCAGGGTTACACAAAAAAAAGGCATTTTACACAACACTGTCCAACCACAGAATATATTAACCCTGTGTTAAGAACCTGTGACAGTTCTCAACTCCTTGGCTTTGTACTGTCAGCAGTTAGTCATGTTGGTGCGAGTTCAGCTGAATGTGGGGGTCTCTATTCTGGGGCTGCTGCTGGAGCAGAACTGCCTTCACTGGAGATGGATGGCCAGGGAGGCCTGGATGCATCCAGATTGTAAGCCACATATCTAACCAGTTTCTGTGTTATACCTCTGGAGTCGGACAGTACACTGCGGCTCAACACAGAGCACAACACTTCTGGAGAAATACCTTCACCAATACATCTTTGGCTTTGCAAATGTAAGATCATGCATGTTCGTCTGTAAGCAGCAATATTCTCTTTAAATACATTTAAGTGTGTATGTATACCTGTACATATGTATTAATGTAGGCATGTACTGCCAAAATAAAGGAAACACCATCATAAGTGTCTTAATATGGCGTTGGGCCACCACGAGCCAGAACAACTTCAATGCGCCTTGGCATAGATTCTACAAGTGTCTGGAATTATTGGAGGGATGGGACACCATTCTTCCACGAGAAATTCCATAATTTGGTGTTTTGTTGATGGATAACAGTCTCAGGCACCGCTCCAGAAGTGTTCAACTGGGTTGAGATCTGGTGACAGACACACACTTTAAACCCCCTAGGCTCCTTTGAGACTCCTCTATCAAAGTCACGGAGATCTCTTCTAGCCATGGTAGCCAAAATAATGGGGAACTGGGCATTTTTATACATGACCCTAAGCATGATGGGATGTTAATTGCTTAATTAACTAAAGAACCACACACGTGTGGAAGCACCTGCTTTCAATATACTTTGCATCCCTCATTTACTCAAGTGTTTCCTTCATTTTAGCAGTTATATATATATAGATATATGTATATAAATATATATATATATGTGTGTGTGTGTCACCCTCACGCCCAGTGCACCTGTGCCCCTGCTGAGGCTGTGGAGTGTCTCTTGGCCTCTAGCAGCGAGATGGCCTGCTGCTTGTCACTCTCGATCTCCTTGAGTCGCTTCTCGTCCAGGAAGGACACCAGAGAGTTCCTCATGTCAACCACCTCCAGCATCTCCTGTAGCACACGGTCCTCTTCTCCCTGCTGCTCTGCCGTCTTCTCAGAGTCTGGGGTGGACACGGACACGATAAAAGAGGATTTTACAGACATACGTCAAACTTCGCACAGGAGCTGAACAAAAAGCCTATCCGCTCCCTCTTTGCCCCTCCCAATAAGTGAGCTTTTAACAACGCTATCAGTGAGACAAATGCAACGATCCAGTCTTTTTGTAGAGAAACATACCATCCAGCTCCATGTATTGTCTGAGCTCCATCTCCAGCATGCTCTGTTTATCCTCCAACTCCAGCTGTCGAGACCTGAGGAGCAGAGGAAACAGAAAACAGTTGAATAGAAGTGGCTGGTTTCATTCAATAGGGCCTTAGTTGCAGTTAAGGGACCCCCCCCCCCACCCACAGCTCACACTCAGCTCATGAGTCAACATGGCAAAACAAGGGTGCAGCTATGTTGAACACAATAACAACTCTGTCAGGAGTGTGAAGTCTGCTTCTCTGTCTACTTCAGCGAGGGACTCTCACCACACAAGAATACCACACTCTGTATAATGTATGGAAATGTATTGAAAAGTTCTACACTCACGCCACCATGAGGTCTGACTCCTCAGAGACCAAGGCGTTCTTCTGATGGACCAGATGGATCCACTGGTCGATCATCTCAGGGGAACCTCCACTGCCTGTGGGAGAATGAGAAGATATGGTGGGGGGAGGGCGAAAGAGACTCAAGGAGTTCCTGCTCCATATTCCTTGATCCCTAAAGTTTGCCAAATGCCAATGTTTCGCTCTACGGACCTCCATCCGAGCATCACAGGATAAGTTCAAGACAAGCGATGTTCAAAGTACTGTGTTATGGTTCGCTAGATCAAATGAAAGCGTTGGGGTGGGGGTCGCACCTTCCTCTCCTCGGAGTACCTGCTCCAACACCACACCTTTATCCTCCAGCTCTTTAAACGTCACCTCAATCTCCTCCAGGCGTCTCTGAATAGACTGGGTGGAGGGAGGGAGGGGGGGGGGGGGGTCACAAGCATACAATAAGATGAGCTTTAAAGCAGAAAACACTGGACAAGCAGCAAGACTCAATACTGGCAGGTCCAGTGTTAAGACTAACCATCCCAATGTAGAGCTGTTCTGATCTGGCATCAGCAGACTGTCCTGTTCAGACAGTGAACTGACCTGTGCAGTATTCAGTAGGGTGCACCAGAGCAAAACCTTTTGCAACAATAAATGTTCTCTCTCTAGTAAACACAATCCTGTGCTTTACTGGCAAATCTCAGTATAGTGAACCGACCTGTGCTTTGTGGAAGCGCTGCATCTCACACGTCTTGGCCCGTCGATCCAATGTCCTCATCTTCAACAGCTCCAGTTTCTCAGCCTCCACAGGGTCTGAAGGGATGGTCTGGAACTAGAGACAAGGGAGAGTGTGTGTGTGAGTGCAATGTCTATGGACTTAATATGCCAGCCAGGCAAGTCCCACTCCTTACCTTATCATCATATAAATCCAAGCCATCTGGTGCAAACATATCCAACTCATCCTCCTCCTCCTCCTCATCATCATCATCATCAGCACCATCTTCCTCAGATACACTGTGGCCATGGTGTACTTCTTTGAAGTTAAAGAAATACAATTATTAATTAATACAATTATGAAGAACATGGCTATTAACAACTGCTGTTTGCCATATAAATAAATAATTGATAGGTATAAAGATGTGGTCATACTGACACCATATAATTAGGAATCAGAATACTAAAATGGACATGAACCTTCTTATGATGGGATAAAGGTCAGCCATTTTGATCAGGGAGTTGGTTAACTACGGTTTGCCAGTGCTGTGATATGATAGTGTAAAATAATGAATTTGAATCATTTATCTGCACTGTATGTTTGTTGGCTAGCTAGCCAGACAGTTTTAGAGGAATGATTATATCATCATCATATATATATATATTTATTTTTATTTTTATTAAACTGCCAATATGCCAACATTCTATTCGAACAATGCAGTCAATCCACAGCCATATACACTGGCTCAAATCAGTTGATGATAGGACTTAGACAAGTTGTAAATGCAACAAGTACTGATATTGTATCACGTAGAATAGCCCTCGCTGCTTTCCAAGAAAACATAATTATACAGAAAATGTGTATGAAATCCATTTGAACTACAGTGAGGGAAAAAAGTATTTGATCCCCTGCTGATTTTGTACGTTTGCCCACTGACAAAGAAATGATCAGTCTATAATTTTAATGGTAGGTTTATTTGAACAGTGAGAGACAGAATATCAACAAAAAAATCCAGAAAAACGCATGTCAAAAAATGTTATGAATTGATTTGCATTTTAATGAGGGAAATAAGTATTTGACCCCTCTGCAAAACATGACTTAGTACTTGGTGGCAAAACCCTTGTTGGCAATCACAGAGGTCAGACGTTTCTTGTAGTTGGCCACCAGGTTTGCACACATCTCAGGAGGGATTTTGTCCCACTCCTCTTTGCAGATCTTCTTCAAGTCATTAAGGTTTCGAGGCTGACGTTTGGCAACTCGAACCTTCAGCTCCCTCCACAGATTTTCTATGGGATTAAGGTCTGGAGACTGGCTAGGCCACTCCAGGACCTTAATGTGCTTCTTCTTGAGCCACTCCTTTGTTGCCTTGGCCGTGTGTTTTGGGTCATTGTCATGCTGGAATACCCATCCACGACCCATTTTCAATACCCTGGCTGAGGGAAGGAGGTTTTCACCCAAGATTTGACGGTACATGGCCCCGTCCATCGTCCCTTTGATGCGGTGAAGTTGTCCTGTCCCTTTAGCAGAAAAACACCCCCAAAGCATAATGTTTCCACCTCCATGTTTGACGGTGGGGATGGTTTCTTGGGGTCATAGGCAGCATTCCTCCTCCTCCAAACACGGCAAGTTGGGTTGATGCCAAAGAACTCCATTTTGGTCTCATCTGACCACAACACGTTCACCCAGTTGTCCTCTGAATCATTCAGATGTTCATTGGCAAACTTCAGACGGGCATGTATATGTGCTTTCTTGAGCAGGGGGACCTTGCGGGCGCTGCAGGATTTCAGTCCTTCACGGCATAGTGTGTTACCAATTGTTTTCTTGATGACTATGGTCCCAGCTGCCTTGAGATCATTGACAAGATCCTCCTGTGTAGTTCTGGGCTGATTCCTCACCGTTCTCATGATCATTGCAACTCCACGAGGTGAGATCTTGCATGGAGCCCCAGGCTGAGGGAGATTGACAGTTCTTTTGTGTTTCTTCCATTTGCGAATAATCACAGAAACTGTTGTCACCTTCTCACCAAGCTGCTTGGCGATGGTCTTGTAGCCCATTCCAGCCTTGTGTAGGTCTACAATCTTGTCCCTGACATCCTTGGAGAGCTCTTTGGTCTTGGCCATGGTGGAGAGTTTGGAATCTGATTGATTGATTGCTTCTGTGGACAGGTATCTTTTATACAGGTAAGAAACTGAGATTAGGAGCACTCCCTTTAAGAGTGTGCTCCTAATCTCCGTTCGTTACCTGTATGAAAGACACCTGGGAGCCAGAAATCTTTTTGATTGAGAAGGGGTCAAATACTTATTTCCCTCATTAAAATACAAATCAATTTATAACATTTTTGACATGCATTTTTCTGGATATTTTTGTTGTTATTCTGTCTCTCACTGTTCAAATAAACCTACCATTAAAATTATAGACTGATAATTTCTTTGTCAGTGGGCAAACGTACAAAATCAGCAGGGGATCAAATACTTTTTTCCCTCACTGTATTTATATTATTATGACAATATTTTAGGATGACAGTAATTGTCCTTCACAACTTCTGATATAATCACATGCCTTACTTTATTTTCCTGCATAATTAAAATCAGGATTATGCCTCTACTGCCATTCTTTCTAATTAGACTGGTTTGGATTACTCCCTGACCAAAGTGGCTGCCATTTTCACCCCATTCTGGAACTTTGAGGGTTTATGACATAGCCCCTCTAGTAATTTAATAGGATCTCTATGGCCGAGACAGTAAATTCACACCACACTAGGGTCTTTACCTGGGTGGCTGTTGAGGACGCTGAAGCGTTGGTCCCTCCCCAGCCGAGGGGAGGACAAGTTCCAGGGGGAGAACTTGGAGCGGACCCTGGCGTGCTGACCCTGGCCCTCCGCTGGTTCCTCTTTCCTCCTGAAGCAGCGGCGGTTCCTGTGCTCCCGTATGTGTCCCCCCGCGCCAGGGCCCCCACTCCAGTAGCCCTCCTCCTCCTGGCCGTCTGCACCTCAAATCAAACTTTATTAAACCCTTCAAGCTTTCGACTGGGTCATTTTAAACATGATTTCTTTTATCATACCTCAAAAAGGTGGTATAGTTCACACTCCCATTTAAAAATCGCAACATTTTTACAGGTAAAGCAATAGAAGAGACAAAACAAAGAAAAGGTCATGAAAGAGAAAGATACCTGGGGGTTTGGGTGGGCAGGGACCCCCTGCTGTGGCTGAGGAAGAGGAGCAGGAGGAAGAACCGGGTGTCTCCGAGTCAGAGTCCAGGCTGAAGCTCAAGTTGACTAGGTGGTTCTTCTCCTCGTCGGTCAGCTGCAGCTTCCGCAGGGATGGCTTCGGCCTGGAGTCAGGGGCTGCCTTGGGGGTCCCTTTCTCTCCTGCTGCCCTGGAGGACCCCTTCTCCCCTACATGGGCTGGTGACGTGTCCCTTTTTGGGGTGAGGAGGACGGTGCGTGGTTTGGGTACAGGAGGGGAGGTCTGAGGGTTTGGGATGGCCGAGCGAGCTTGGCGAGGTTTTGGGACAGGGGTCAGAGGATCCGAGGGGGCATCCTCACCCCCCTCCTTCCCCTCTTCCTCCACCTCACAGTCCTCAAACCCTTTCTTTATGAAAATGTCTATGGGTGGATTTGGTGAGACAGGGGGCTCCTCTACAGGGTTAGGTTGTTTGCTACTGGGGTCTTCCTGACTCGGAGGATGCAGAGGCTCCATGGGTTTAGGAGGACCCGAGTCTAGATAGTACTCATCGTCCTCAGAGGGACAAGGTGAGGGGTCTTCACTGGTGATCGAATTCACACCTTTCTCCTCCTCGTGATCTCCGATGTTATCCTAGAAGGGGGAAAAAATGAAAGAAGCATTGTAGCATTAGCATTGTTGTGATTAAACATTCCTCTGTAAATGAATGGTTATGGTACACTGCCCTGTTGGAAATGAACAGGTCTTGTGACTCAACGCTAATGTACTACTTCTACCCACTAGCTGTCCTTAACTGTTCTTTACAGACAAGTTGAGCCACAAGCTGGCAACATGGTATGCAACAGAACGGTTTAATTTCCCATCTGCTCAAACTCAGAACAGAGAGACCCACCTTAACGGATGGGGATTGTTCCCTGTTCTCTATCTCTAGCTGTTCAGAGTGCAGATCACAGTAGAACTTCCCTGAGGGCACAAGAGGGAAAACAACAGCTTGCACAGACTCTGGATCTTGTACATGTTAGAGATGCTACTTGACAACCCTTTCTCCCGTTCTCCTTTTCACATGAACCACAAAACACGTAAAAGGGTATCTTTCATTCATTTTTCATATGGTGCATAAATAAATTAAACTGTGCTGTATTTATCATCCGGATGTAGGTTCCTTGCCTTGGAGGATTTAACTTACTACAGGTATGGAAGTTGTTGCACACAAACTATATTCTGTTTCTGTATTGTCTAAAGAGGGAGTAGCTTGCTGCATCTTTGTGAGCAGACAACATTTCAGAAGATAGAACACAACATGTCACTGAGAATATTTTCCATACTTGAGTACATAACGACCATGGAAGTCCTATTTGCATAGTAACATGATGTTGCGCTTGTAAAAAATTCAAAGGCTCATTAGGATCCAGCAGATATCCCACGAGACTGAGTGCCAGTCTACGCTATCAGGTCACCTCCTTGGCATTCGACAGCATGCTAAGGAATTAACATGATTAGCACAAACAGACTGGCACTCAGCAGTAGAAGAAGTTGTAATGCTCACTCACCCGTGTGCTGGCTAAAGGTATAACTGCCAAGTCTGAGGGTGGTGCCACACTGCTGGCAGGTGAAGCAGCTACGGTGGAAGAACTTGCCCTCAGTACTGATCCTTTCCAGCACATAGACCCGCTGGCCGCAGAAGTAACACTCCTCGTTGTTCATTGACGTCGGGCTTAGTTCAGGGTCAGGGGTCACCTCAGGGGCTGCGAGAGGGGCTACAGGCTGAGAGCAAAGAAATTGAGACCAACAATCATATTTGAACAGTACTTCAATAACTTAGCACAAAAACATGTGCTTATGATGTAACAATAGCAACTAGTCCTGAAGGCCAAAGAAAGAGGAACGACTCAAAATGACAAATCTGGCGTGTTCAACAATTATTACAAAGGTCTGTACCCTAGGTGTTATACCCCAGTAGTAACCAAAGAGAGGAACAACCACCAGTGATGTCAGTAGTTCAATAACATAGCACGGAAACATTGTATAGAATAGCAGTTGGAGTAGTCCTTAAGTCTGCAGATACATCCATCACACAGCAAAAGGTTAGCGCTGCATGGGAGTCTATGGTAATGAGGATAGCATTTGTATTCTAGACACTACTCACATCTTCCTCATCTCCCATCCTCATCCTTTTATCTTTTTCTTCTGTCTCGGCTGCCAGTCTCTCCTGTGTAAAAGATAAAACAGTCACATGGCCGTTTATGGTTTAAAATATGCAAATAAATAATGGATGATGTCAAAATGAACAATGCTTTAGATATTATCTTACATGCTTGAAAGGTGTCTTTGCTATTACAGTTGATTTTGGAAAAGGCCAACAAAGGTAAACATCTACTGCAAGTGTTCTGTAGTATGGTATTAGTTATAATAACGAACTAAAACAATCAAATGATGACTAAAACACATTGTTTAACTGTTGACAATGAATGTACAATGAATGAATCAAAGTATAATTACAAGAACCAAAACCAAAATGGCTGGGCATGTGAATTCAAGGTTCTTATCTAGAGAACTCTGATATTACTGTAAGTAAATAGTTAACGACAGCGGGGAGTTGCATGAAAAAGATTGACAGTCGATGTGAACTTGAGGTTAGCCTACTCTCCATTTTACCCAACAGACAAATGTTTTTAGCGCGCTATCCCTGATACTGTATTGAGTAAATAGCTGACTAGTCGCAGTGACAACATGCAGCTGATTGCCTGAGCCTTACCTTGCGTCTTTGCAGAGAGTTGTGCTTGAGCTTGTTGAGGAAGAACACAGCCTGAAAAGACAGGGTCTTGGACGGTGTCAGGAGAAGGCTCGGGGGTTCTGCTGCAGAGACACAAACGCACTCCAGCTTTAGTTTCATACTGTCCCTGTTCTGCCAGAACAACACACACGTTTCACAGGCACCAACCTAACAGCAGAGAACCTCCCTACAGCAGAGAACCTGCATTTTAAAATGTGCACATCTTCTTGTACATAAACAATGTGTTCTGGCTTTTTCTCTACCAATCTCCCGTATGTAAAAATCCTGTCAGTCATTTTTTATTACAGATCCAGCTTCTCCACACTGCTGTTGAAAATAAGGCTTTGTGGAAGATGTAATTAAATTCAACTTGTCAATCCCCCTGAGAGATCTCGTGTGTAAGCGCCCCGTGACAGACAGGACATGTCCCTCGTGCATGCGCATCTGTGTGCAAGCCAGACAGCCGATCCCCCTACAGAGAGCTACTGTATGCTACCTACGGCATCACAGCGACAAGGCAAGCGGAGCAAGTCACACCCTCTATCCAAGCCTGCTTCCAAATGCTGGATCACCACTGAAAATATCTCTGCTACACACTCTGCTAGTATTTACCAGAAATAACCCCGGCAGCAAAAACAGACCGGGAAAATCCTTCTTCCTCACAGCAGGAATATTAGATATAATTTAGATGACGCTGAGGCTAGTCCCACCCAAGCCTGATAAGCCATTTCCTCACGGGCTGCTGTGCCGTTTGCTTTGACTGCTGCCTGGCTTACCGACTGAGCGCAAGGAGCAGCACAACCCTGACAGTCAATCAGGGCTGGTTATGAGCACAGACCCAGCTACTCTAACCAGAGGAATGCTGGGTAATGCTCTTAAAGGGACAATGACAGCCCTCTCCCTCCTTATCAACACAAAACACATTTCATAGAGAAAAAACACCTGGGCCCAAGGTTGTACAAATGGGGGTTACATAAGCTATGCACTGTCTAAACAGCAGAGGTAGGGCCAGATTCAATCGCTTTCACTAATAGTAGGCTATGTGATATGGTTAATATTGAAAACTGCTGAAATTTGGTCCAGCATTTTTAGAAATGAAGCACACTAAAAACACCTTTACGTAATGAATACAACTACGCATAATGTTGAGATAACAATGCAACAGTAACATTCTACAAATATACATAATCTAGTCTCGTGATAGCAGACCTCAACAACAATTTCTTGTTCAAGATGGCTGGCGTCAAGGCTACAAGTAATCAAACAATCACGGTGCTAATTACTGTATGTAACATGTCTGACAGCCATTGCCCTGATGCTTACCTCTAGTGGGCGTCCTTTCGTTGAAGGCATCGTGGATCTGTGTGAGGTAGAGCACCATGGAGAGCTTATCTATCTGTTCCTTGGTGGCCATGTCACTGGCTGATATGATGGGAGGGATGCCCAGCTCTTCCTCCAGGAGGCTGAAGGCCAGCTGATTGTTGTGGACCGAATCAGACTCCTTCAGAGAGGACATGTCACTGTGGAGGGACAGGTAAGGGATAGTTACTATGTTGACCAGGGCCATGTTCAGTAGGGCACACCATAGAAAATGGACATTTGCTTTCTTATTGGACAGGTAGTAGCATGGAATTAGAATAATTTGAACAGGAAAAGCCTCTCAGACCAATGACATTTTACTGTAGCCTCATGGGTAGTTTTTCCTTCTGTGGTACTACTTGTGCATTTGCTAAATTTGTGGTGTATAAGTTGAATTGTCCCCTTATAAAGCCCACAGACTCACATAAGATGGGGTCTGAAGGTGTTGATGAGGGCACACAAGGCCAGGCCAGACCTCCAGGACTGGGTCAGATCCTTCACCTTCACCCTGTCGTACCCTGCCGTGTGCTGCTGGCACCACTTCAACAGCTCCTCAAAAGCTCCAACTGAATCTTGGCCATGAACACACATAGGAACACTGCATTAGGATTTAGAATGCATGCCTAATAGGCCTACACTACGCAGGAATCGCTCCTCCATTTCCTGGTTGTTAAAATTCTAATAGTTCGCCTAATTTCAGTTTAGTGACAAAACATGCAGAGAATCATTGTACCATCTAAACCACTGTGAAATATCTTTCCATAACCAAAAATATTGTATTTTCAGATGTTTGAAGCGGGTGTACAAAACTTGAAAGTAAAAGACTGCAAAAACTAAACTTAAGAACGCAATAACGCACATAGAACAGATCTACCGCTTCTTAAACTTGCTTTCAATGAGAATGACAGATCTATAACTCACATGTCTATGTGTATTTGGTCAGGTCTCCCAATAAGTTACATATTGCAGCTTTAAAACTTGTAATTCCATTACAGAATTACCCCCCAAATCTGTAACGGAATTACTGCAACTGAATGGGAAATCATAATAGTCACAAACCTGTCCTCCCTTCCACTGGCATAGTGTTATGTTCAGCTCAGAACTGTTTTCTTTGTCTTTCTGTTATCTGGTCTGGAGTGTTAAAACAGTCCGAGTCTGGACAGTGCTCTGCTATGCTGCACTGTGATTTCCAAACTTGCGAAACATGAAAATTACTACATTCAGATCCATAATTATGCATCTCTGTACAGTACAGATCAGTTACCCATGATGTAATTCCGTTACCGTAATTCCATTACCAGATGTAAATCCACTTGTAGTTCAATAACCAAAATATATATTTTTCAAACTCAAGGTGTCATGTCATAGCTGACACCCCATTCTTTCTGCAGACATCTTTGAATCTTAATTTAGAGCACATATTTAACAACGTTTTTGGAAAATGTAAATCTGTTACCAAAATGTGCATCTGCACAGTTCTTCCACTACGTTCTTTTTTGTAAATTCTCCAGTGGAAATTGTTAAAAGTAGTCCTTGTGCATAGAGTTGTATGGTTTGTAAAACATTAAGATCAAAGGTTTTTGTTTAGCATACATTTAAAGTGGAAAAAACTGAGTCAGTGTATTTCCGTTACCGTGGAATTGCCCAGCACAGTCGTGCCCAAACAAAAATGAATCATGCCCATGCTCCCATCATGCATTACTGCTTTAGTAAAGTGAAGCTAGACAAACCTTGTCGCAGGTGAGACAACCTGCCTTTCTGCTTCTTGGTTAGTTGGCCCAAATCAATATGGTCTTCAACATCATACAGATGTTGCAACTTTGGAATGCATGCAAAGAGAGAGAATCATGTTAAACAACATAGCACTTGATTTGAGTTGAATTTTATAATAGAGCCAGAACACAGTAGCCTGGTCCCAGATATGCTTGTGCTGTCTTGCCAACTCCTACGGTCATTGTCAAGCAACGGCAATAGGCGTTGGATATACAGCACAAACAGATCTAGGACCAGGCTAAGAACACAGTAAGCTTCATAAAGCTGGTACTCAAATGCAGAAGCTGGGGTTTGGTTTGATGCAGTGTAATTGATCTGGTAGTTTGTGAAAACTAAAGCCTTTCAGATCAATACTCCTCTAGTGGGGGAAATCAAAAAGCATTTCCTAGCCAGCTCAACACTTCATACACAAACAGAGCAGTTTCCTGGCAACGCATGTATACTCTAGGAAATATCAACCCAAAATGGCAGAGCAGCACTGATATAATTCACAATGTGTTAACAATGTTACTCAGCACAATATCTATTCACTTTGCTAGCACTGATACAGTGAGACAGTTATACCCTTTTCACACCATCGAACCAACCTGAACCAAACTTTACTGAGCTGGCCTGGTTACGCATCCACTATAGTTGCTGGAACCGTGTTGAAAAGAAAAGATCCAAGCCAGCACAGTGTCTTTCAGGTTGGCCCAATAGTGTGAATCAGGCATCAATGGAGCTTTGAGTCTGTGCTGACCATAGAAATAGAAGGACTATAATGTAATAGATAATATTTGTGTGTTTCTGACCTGGTTGGTCTTGATGGAGTTGAGGTTGACGTGCTGGTAGCGTGTAGTCGGGTCTATGCTAAAGGCACTGTAGTTTTTACTGATGTTCTCTGGCGTGGTCTGGGACAGGAGCTGGTAGATACTCTCCCTATTTCAGTCAGAGGGAAAGACATCTCCTAGAAACACTTATACCTCAGAAGCTCAGTGTAGAACTGAAGAAGAAGCAGCTCCAAAGGAACAGAAGATTGATGGGTTTGTTCAGGAATATTTTTTTTTAAAGCAGCTGCTTGTGAAGTAATGGATGTTCAAAGAATGTTGTGAGGAAAAACAGTTAAAGGCCTAGAGTGCTATTACCAGTTGGAGAGTTTTCTCTGTAAGGCCCGGCCAGGGTGACCCCTTCTATACAGTAACAACGAAGAGGGATGGGCACATGATTTTTGAGGTGATGTTTATGATCATATAGAAAAAGCTTTGTTACCGTTCAGCAATGACCTCCAGGTGGGGTTTTCCCTTGCCCCAGCTCCTGACCATCCACGCTGTGTCGAAGGCAGCCAGAAACCCACGGGCAATACCTGTTCCCAGAGGCCAGAATGGCTGTGGACACATACACTTTCAGAATAGTGCTGTATGACAACAGGAAATTGTATGTAGACACTGTTATGCCCTTAGGAAATGGAGTATAAAATCGTCTAAGTGATGACCGTGTATAAAGTACAATCAGTGTACCATTGTGTGTATAACTGAATGTATATACAGTATGTGAGAATATAGAAACCATGAACATGTTAGACATTTTACAACAAGATCATCATCCATCACATGTACATGACCTCTCACCTCCACCAGGCAGTCTCCGACCAGGCCCATGAGTAGTTTCTTTCCTTTCCTCTCCCTGACTAGCGAGGCGTTCTCAGCACGGTGCATACAGGTGAAGTCAAACATGGCCACGTCAGGCTGGCCAGCGTGGTTCAGGGCAAACTGCATGTTGGGCAGGCGGTGGCCTGTGGAGAAGTGGGCAGCGCCGTGGGCGTAACGCAACAAGGCGTCCTGGTCCACGTTGGCCTGGCCCAGGAGCTGATTGGCGTCGCTGAAGTCCTGGAGACAATAGGGAACATTTTTGATGTGGTCACAGAGGGGACACCATATAATTAAATAGAACAAAAATACAAAATGGGGGGTACCGATACTCAAGCAGTAGAAAATTGGAGAAGCTGATAGTCTGTACTACTGATGCAGACCAGCATAATTAAAGCACTGGGGTGGTGGTGACACACATCAGAGAGCTGTCTATCACGGACTAGAATCTAGATGCTGCTTTATGTGAAAACAATGGATATAATCCTCCCACGTAGTCTAGCCAAGCATTATATGCTCCACATAAAGAAGCAAGCCGACACTGAGTCAGCATCTTTAAACAAAGTGGAACAGTGACAAGAATTACACAAATACCAACCCTCCATAATCATGCGCAAATATATAGAATGATTACAGCTTCAGTGCAACAGAAATACTAAACAGTTACTCAGCAGAACATCTCCCATCTTGGCAACTGAACTATAACAGATGAGACAGAGGAAAGTCTCTATTTTGATAACAGGCAGAGTGGACTCTAATCACTTGAAGACAAAACAAGAAGATCTGGCTTTGTCGTTCCAGACTACTAGTGTGACAAGAGGGAGCGAGAGTGAGCAGTGTACACAGTAGCATGGCTGGGGAGACCTAGTGCTGACCCTGTGCTGCATAGACATCAATTACATTAACACAGTTTATTAGCGGCTAATCCCAAAGAGCAGGAAAAGCCCCCAGCTTGTTTGGGGAGGACAATGTTGGGATCCAGGCTTGGGCCAGTTTGTCTCAGTGTTGTGAAACGCCCTCTAGAGGCCTAGTGTGGAGCTGCTGCTGCTGGTTGTAATGATGTGGTTCCCTCACCTGTTTAATGACCCCCATCTTTAACAGGCTCTTCTTCTTGGCAGTCATGACAAAGTAGTGGGTGGCGTCTTTATAGTAGACTATGTTCTCCAGATCAATACCTGGAGGGAGGGTGGGAGAGATAGAGAGGAGAGAGAAAGAAAGAAAAGAGAGGAGATAGAGGGCGAGAGAGGGTGATGGAGATATGGAAAGGGAGAGAGAAAGTGAGAGAGCGAGAGAGGGAGATCAAGAACGAAATGAATGAATGAGAGAGAGAGAGAGAGAGAGAGAGAGAGAGAGAATGAAATGAATGAGTGAGAAACTAAGAACAAGACAATGACAGGACAAGTGAAACAGCACTAGAGCACAAGAGAAGAAGAACAGGAGGATTGCATCACAGATGATAGCATCAATTCAAATGACATTGACAAGAGGAAGAGGGACACAGATTAAAAAGACAGCACTCTCCACTGTCCACTCCTTCTCTGTCGCCATAATTGTCACCATGCCCAGATTGTGCAATATTCTTTATCACGATCCGCGGTCGCTGAAACCTTAGTGTCCAACAATAGAAGTGTTTGCACTCACTAGACCCAAACCAGGGGCATAGAATAGAATCCTACCTTTCTCTGTGAGCAGGTCCTGGAAGAACTTCTGGTTGTAGATGCGGGCCACACCACTGATCTCTGCCACTTGGGCCTCGGCTGCTGAGTGATGGTTGATGAAGTTACATGTGATGCCGATGGCCAGCTTTCCTCGCAGCTCCTTCCACCTGAAGCCTGGGGAGAAAGACATGCATATCAAGGAGAAGCACATGCAGCCTGAATTCAGGTGCATATAATTGAGTGTTTCCGTTTAATAAATCAATTGTATCTGAGCTTGAGTGTCCGGCTACATTCTTTATTTTCTAAGTGTGTCCTCACCATCAGGGATAAGGTCCTATTAAAATATGCTGGTCTAAAGTGCGTACAGTATGTGCAGCAGGATGACAGCGTGTGAGTGTGTCCTCACTCCTCACCATCAGGGACAAAGCGTCCTCCTCCTGCAGAGATGAAGACATCAAACTGGAACTTCCCAGCAGGGTGATCGTCAGGATACAGCTTGGCCATCCAGCCTGATGGAGGGAGCCATAGGGAACCACAGAGAGAGCATAGCATTAAGGTCTATTATCACACACAGGACTCTGGGCAGATTATTTCAACTGCCCTACAAGCTTTTACAGCCATGCAAATAGCTATTATTTTATTTCTCTAATACAGGGAGGGAACAGAGGGGAGTCTAGAAGTACCTGTGGCTTCTGAGGGCTCCACAAAGCCTTTGAATTCCACCCCAGTGTTAACATCCACCCCCAGGAGGAGAGACACCTTCAGTAGTATCAGCTGGAGCTGACGGATGCCTGAAGGATACAGACACATAGAAAGATGTATGATATTGTCACACAGGGAATTTAAACAATCCTCTTCAATTCAAACAGTTGACTGATGCCTGATGATACGGACACACACTACCAGTCAAAAGTTTTAGAACACCTGCTCATTCAAGGGTTTTTCTTTATTTTTACTATTTTATACATTGTAGAATAATAGTGAAGATATCACAACTATGAAATAACACATATGGAATCACGTAGTAACCAAACAAGTGTTAAACAAATTCTTCAAATAGCCACCCTTTGCCTTGATGACAGCTTTGCACACTCTTGGCATTCTCTCAACCAGCTTCACCTGGAATGCTTTTCCAACAGTCTTGAATGAGTTCCCACATATGCTGAGCACTTGTTGGATGCTTTTCCTTCACTCTGCGGTCCAACTCATCCCAAACCATCTCAATTGTGTTGAGGTCGGGTGACTGTGGAGGCCAGGTTATCTGATGCAGCACTCCATCACTCTCCTTCATGGTCAAATTACTGCAGTCTCGTCTGAACAGTTGATGTTGAGATGTGTCTGTTAATTGAATTCTGTGAAACATTTATTTGGGCTGCAATTTCTGAGGCTGGTAACTCTAATGAACTTATCCTCTGCAGCAGAGGTAACTCTGGGTCTTTCTTTCCTGTGGCGGTCCTCATGAGAGCCAGTTTCATCATAGCGCTTGATGGTTTTTGGACTGCACTTGAATAAAAAAAAGATGTATCCGTATTGACTGACCTTCATGTCTTAAAGTAATGATGGACTGTCATTTTTCTTCGCTTATTTGAGCTGTTCATGCCATAATATGGAATTGGTCTTTTACCAAATAGGGCTATCCCCTGCCTTGTCAGAACACAACTGATTGGCTCAAACGCATTAAGGAAAGAAATTCCACAAATGTACTTTTAACAAGGCACACCTGTTAATTGAAATGCATTCCAGGTGACTACCTCATGAAGCTGGTTGAGAGAATCCCAAGAGTGTGCAAAGCTGTCATCAAGGCAAAGGGTGGCTATTTGAAGATTCTCAAATATAAAATACATTTTGATTTGTTTAACACTTTTTTGGTTACTACATGATTCCATATGTTATTTAATAGTTTTGATGTCTTCACTATTATTCTACAACGTAGAAAATGGTAAAAATAAATAAAAACCCTTAAATGAGTAGGTGTTCTAAAACTTTTGACTGGTAGTGTACACAGGCACTGTATGTGAAAAAATAACAGTAATAGATTCAACTAAATAAGGTTTGATTTAGTCATGCATAAAGATATATGATTGGCATTATTACATCAGTAAATCTAGTTGATATAGTATGGCAGTGGTAGACATACTGATGTGATCCAGAGCCCCAGTGCAGAATTTGCCGTAGAACTTCTTGGCAGCCAGCCCACGCAGGTCATAGATGGTGTAAGGCCAGAGGTGCAGTACGTTATTCCGGGAAAAAGAGTCCCTCTTCTCCAGTACCACCACCTGAGCCCCCAGCAGAGCCAGCTCTATGGCTGTCCTCAGCCCGCACGGCCCTGCACCCAGCACCAGGCACTGAGGAGAGAGAGGGAGATACAGAGGTGGGTAGAGGGGGGAGAAAGAGAGAGCGAGACAGAGGGAAAGGGTGCGTGAGAGAGAAGAGGGGAGAGAGTGGGGGGGAGGAAGAGAGAAGGAATAAATATAGAGAGGAAGGAAATAGGATAAAGCTCTGCAGTTGCTGAATGCACCTTGATAGTATCAAAAGCACTGACAGTACTCTGCCACTGTAGAGACACAATGCTGATGTTGAAACCTTTAACACAACTAGAGATCCAATACTAACAGAGCACCACACAGCCACCCTCCTTGTACAAATGTATTTTACTTTAGATAACTTCTTGAGTATTCCTCTTCTTCGTTTAAATGAGAAGAAATAAATACACATACCTTGGTTTTGGCACAGACTTTGCCCTGCTGGTAATCTTGGTGTTGGGCTCGCTTGTCCAGCTTGATCCAGAGAGCTTTGGCCTTCCAGTAGTTGAGCCTCTCCTTGAGCTTGGTGTAGAATCTCTGGTAGTCCCGGGGGTCCAATTGTAGGTGGTGGCAGAGCTCTGAGAAGGTACGCTGCACCTCCTTACAGGTCTGGGTCTGGACAAACTGGTCAAAGAGGGCATGGGAGGGGTTGGTGGGGTCTTGGTTCACCATGGTAGTGGATGCTGAACCTGTGCCTCCAGATTCTTGGATGTTCACTGTGGATAAAGTAAACACCAACACCATGAGAAAACAAAAATATATAAGATATATTATTAAAGTTGTCCTCTAAATGGGCACACATTTTTAAAAATTTTAAATAAACTGCCTAAAAATAACTGAGCTCAATTACAGAAGTTATTATAATATAAAGACTAAATAACAAAGTGATGCATTTTTGCCGTTGGGCTTTGGAAATATATGGAGGTGGTCTAGAGGTCTGACTAACAGACAACAACTGGGGACAATTCCCTCTGTCTGAAAATAAAACCCTAAAATTAGATGGTTTTAAAGCCACCCGAGTCATAGTCATCCCTAACTTCCCCAACCATGTGTTCTGTGTAGGTTCGTTATCTTTATGACAGCTCCCTAAGATTGAATGCTATGATGGGTGTTTACCATTGAACTTAGTGACGCTATATTACACACAAATAAGACAGTCTACTCTTAATAAAAACACTTCCTGTATCTTTGGTCCAGTGTTTCTCTTTCAGAGGGAAGAGAGACAGAAGTGGTTGGCCACATCACACTGAACAGATGGGATAATCTTAGCTTCACACTGACCACAAATAATACAGTCGCTATCCTCTTTACTTAAACTGGTTAGATAATAATCACTTAGTCAGCATTGGCTCTGGGCGCGGTAATACTAATAGATCTGAAAAGGGCTTACTTGGATCACATAGGCAGCTAGCATCAAGATAAACCACTGTTCAAGTCACATAGCTGAGCATTACAATGACTAAAACAGACTGCTACTAGAACTCCTTCCATACACCTATACTACTACTACCACTACATGTCAGTCAAAAAAAGCAGTAAATATACATACAGATATGGACAGAAGAATCATTAAACTCCAGTTTAAATGTGCAGGCAAATGTAGACCAACCTAAAATGTTTAAAAGCAGTGACAACAACTAGGTGACAAACTCTACTCAAGCTACTGTATGTGTCAAGCATTTAGTGCATTGTGGTTGGCAAGTCATTTCCTGGAACTAATGTTTTGTTCACACATGACTTCCTGAGATGACATTTACAAATGCTGTAACTTGCTGGTTATATTCAGCATCTTCTGCTAGACACCTGAGGCAGACAGACACAAACCCTATTGGACAGATTGGGTGAGGGCTTTTTATGGCCATAGAGCTATACAAATAGATGTGTTTGTGGGAGAAATATAGGCTACTGTACAGTACAACCTAACATAACTGTATGAAGAGCTATTCATTCAATGGGCCGAGATTGTCCAGGTCTTTGTGTGGATGTTAAGAATGAGGTCATAAAACAGGCTCTAGTCTACAGTGTACATTATGCATGAGGAACCCTCACGCTCTCAGTAGCTCTCCCTCTATGTACTTGTAGCATTTCCTTGGAGTTCTCTTTGGCCCTCATATAGTTGCTCTGTAACAACTCAAATGTTATACTGGACATTGATATAACATTGCAGCTGAGAGTTGAACCTCTCCGTCACTGCATCAGGCAGAGCTAGAAATCAGACACAGCCTTGACAGTTGGAACACTTCAGCTGTCAAATCTAGCAGTATCATATCAACTCAGGCCCAACAGTCACACTGTAGCTATGCAAGGGAATCATATCTGTCAAAATACACAGGATATTGCTTCACTGGAGACAAAATGACTAAACATGTTCCTCAAAACCATATCATTAAAATCATAACTGCGCCGCTCTCCAGTCATGCATGCTCTTGAACTCAGCTTTACAGTGACGTGAAGTGGCTGCCATGGTATAAACCAGAGGCACACAACCACACTAAAATGTGGGCACAAATTTCTGCCTTGTAATGATTAATCCTTTATCAAATACAATAACAGCTTGCATGTGGGCACAAAGGTCAGGGTAAAAGTCCTTCTCTCAATAGACCTCAAGGAAACAAATAAAAGTGTGTCCAATACATGTAAGCAGGAGGCCACTTTCAGTATCAGTGGTGTGCAACTTGAATGTCCTACTATCCTACTGTCCCCAGCATCTCATCTTCTTCGGGTCATCTTATGCCAGTCGTTCATTCAAGTCTGTCACACACCTACGACTCTTTGTTCAGCTTCATTTTAGATGTGATATTTCTGGTATCCTTCTTCTTTGTTAAGCAACAGACATCTGCAAACAGAAAGTTGTCATTCATCTTCATGCGCAACATCCTGAGTATTTCATCTAAGAGAGAGACAAGAGCAACGGTATTTGTTCATAGTGTCGAAAGACAGTTGACAGCCTCAATGAAGTGTTGGCTGCTGTGGTGGAGAAAGAAAGTAGACAGTTCTTGCCTGTTCTTGACTCTTGTGATGATGTATGTGGTTAAGAATGCTGCACCCTGCAAAGCACACAACATCTGCCTGGTACAAACACACACCATTTAGAGTCTGTTTCTTTCCTGAGGTTCTACTCAAACAAGTCTTGTCATGACAAATATGGAAATGGTCAGGAGCAAAACCTTGAAGAGTGAGGAAGAACCTTTCCTTATGAAGTAGACTGCTCTGCTTGAGCAATGATCAAGTTATTGCTATACTTTCGACAGACAAGGCAGATGTTACATTTACGTGAGGAGAACAACAGTGGATAAGGGTTTTTGTCTTACCCCGTCACGTGTCGGCTGAGGACAAAGGGTCTGCCACAATGACTGGTCTGCCACAATGACTGGTCTGCAAACGCTGCGGTGTATATTATCAAGCTGCTGAATGCCTCTAACATGACAGAGCAGCCAAAAGTTGGGGCCAGGAAAGGGGCGGGACAGCAGAACAGTAGACACAGCACAAATGAGGTAGAAAGAAAGAAAGGTGAGTGAATTGGGTATGAGATGCTAACCGTATTTCCCTGAAGGTAACTAACGTGTTTTTGCTAATTTGCCAAAAAACAAAACAACTACGATACCAAGGTTGTACTTGAGAATTCTCAACTCCACGTTACAATGGAGTTGAGTGGCAATGCGTTTTGGCGAAGTGTACCTCCGACTACATGAAGTCGGTATCACATCGATACATGTAAAAATGTACATTCTTTAATGTGTACCTTGTGCCCATTTGTCTTGTGTAAAGGTGTTATTTTCTTTGGGTGCTGCAATTTGTAATTTTTGATAAAAATAGCATTTTATTCGACCTCCACCAAGGGAGGTTGATGTGTGCAATTTAGATTTTCGGGTGTAGTTACCCTTCAATTCAAGTGCTAGAACAGTGTGTTGTGAACAACATTAGCATGAGCAAAAAACAAGTGGAATTGGTGGGTCACCTTCAAAATAAAAGTCCACGCCACTCAACTCCATTGAGATGTGATGTACATATTGTGGTGTTGAAAATTCTCTGCTACCAAGGTTGATTGCTATACAACAACGGGAAATTGATAAATGAAATAACAGGAAAAAAAGGGGTTGCTGAATAATATGGTGTGTGCCAATCCTGCCCTGCAGAACGTTCTTTCTGGTTTCAATTACAAAGTAGGCCTAGTATCTGTAATATTACTGGACTTTCAGAATAAAACTTTATTGTGCCATTATCCCAACTGTTACACCGAGAAGATTGAATGACTGCTAATTTTAGCTGTCATTCAATCTTCTCTGTGTACTCTGAATGATCCCATTATACCAACTGTTACAACGCAACCCGGACAGGAAGCTCATGTCATTGACTCAACCCACTCAAGTGACGCACCCCTCCTAGGGACGGCATACCATCATCTTTGAAATGCAAGAGAAAGGCCATAATGTATTATTCCAGCCCAGGCACAATTTCGATTTTGGCCACTAGATGGCAGCAGTGTATGTGCAAAGTTTTAGACTGATCCAATGAACCATTGCATTTCTGTTCAACATTTGCCCAAATGTGCCTAATTGGTTTATTAATAACTTTAAGTTCATAACTGTGCACTCTCCTCAAACAATAGCATGGTCTTCTCTCACTGTAATAGCTACTGTAAATTGGACAGCACAGTTAGATTAACAAGAATTTAAGATTTCTGCCAATATCGGATATGTCTATGTCCTGGGAATTATTTTGTTACTTTACAACCTCATGTTAATCGCATTAGTCTAGGTTAGCTCAAACATCCCGTGGGGGACCCACCGATCCTGTAGAGGTTATTAATTTAAGGTTAGAGTTAAGCACAATGTTAGCAGTGTGGTTAGGGTTAAGGTCAGGTTTACAATCAGATTTTATGAAGAGAAATTGTAGAAAAATGTGGGTTTAGCCATAATTATGACTTTGTGGCTGTGGTAACTAATGATGACCATTAATAAAGGAGAGAGTTTCTGCATATTATGCAACAAGGACAGTGGTGTGAAGTACTTTTAAGTAAAAATACTTTAAAGTACTCAACCAGTTGTTTGTGGTATCTGTACTTTATCATTTATATTTTTGACAACTTTTACTTCACTACATTCCTAAAGAAAATAATGTACTTTTTACTCCATACTGACACCCAAAAGTACTAGTTACATTTTGAATGCTTAGCAGGACAGGAAGATGGTCCAATTCTCACACTTTTTAAGAGAACGTCCCTGGCATCTCTACTGCCTCACTAAACAGAAGTGCTTCCTTTGTAAATGATGTCTGAGTGTTTGAGTATGCCCCTGACCACCCATAAAAAAAAATTTAAGAAAGAAAATGGTGCCGTCTGGTTTGCATAACATAAGGAATTTAATTATTTATACTTTTACTTTTGAATTTTAAGTATATTTGAGCAATTACATTTACTTTTGATACTTAAGTATATTTAAAAACAAATACTTTTAGACTTTTACTCAAGTAGTATTTTACCTTTCTATTAAAAGGTATTTTTACTTTTACTCAAGTACGACAATTGGGTACTTTTTCCACCACTGAACAAGGGTATCACTTCACTTTAAGTAATATAACACAAATGTTTACTTCTTTGTTTTGTTCTCAATCATATCTTAGATCGAATGATTTGACAACCACAAACAGGCCTACAGTAGCCTATAACATGTAGCCTAGGTCTACTGCCTCATAACATACAATATGGATTTGGCATATTATTTGTTTACCAAACTATAATGTTTAAAAACACCTCTAAAAAAGACATTGGGTTAGTATCTCAAGGATATGCAATTATCTAGACCAACCCTAGCTCACAGTACCTTGAACTACAGGAGGCTTCTGGATAAAATGACATTTTGACACTGCATCTTACCTCCACCCTGTATAAACTCATTGAAAGGAAGCCATCACTTCAGAATGAAATGAAAGGTATAAAGTTCTAGTCTGTTAGGGATCATGACCTTATGTGAGGTAAAACACTATTTACTGTAAACTGATAGACATCAACTGACTCACTGCCTGGTTGCTCAACCAATGTTGTTATAGTCAATATAAGAAACATCATTTAATGCACTTTACAACATTTGCCAGATTAGTTTGCAATGTACACATTTTATTCCAACATTGTCATTTGAATTTTAAACAATATACAATAGTATTTAGACAATAGCAAAAAATATTGCCTGAAATTCTTACATTTTCCACAGAATGCAGTAAAAAAGATTATATAAAGGAATATCACAGATCCAAAAACTGCATAGGTTGAGGAGAAAAAGAGCCAAAGAACCCAATGGAGACGTCCTTGTTTTATCAATATGATCATACAATGAGGATTAGGATTAAGACGACAGACTAGTCAGTCTGCTGCTCCATATATTCACAGGACCGAAAACATAACTCAGATTAATAATCTATGCCAATGTCTGAGAATTCAATGAAAACAGTGTAGAATTTCTAGTGGTTTATGAAATCTTAGCACTCAAGAAGCTCTACAGTACCACAATACCCAGTTCATATTCTTGATGCAAGTCTTCTTGCCACAGTAACATAGAAACCATGCTGTACCACAGCACTGTACATCAGCTGTCTTCTATAAAAACACTGACCTTCAGTTCGCAAGCCAGTCTCCCCGCCTTAAGAGTAGGAAAGACTTCGACATGTTAACGTATGATTGATTAATGCAATTTTTCATAGCAGAAATAGAATCAGTGGCACCTTTAGAGGCTATATAAAAAGGTGCTCTCTTATTCTGAAATGAGGAAGATGAAACCTGAGGTGCGTTCAGTTTACTTAAACGTTTGCGGAACAGTTTGTACTGAACTACACGTTTCCCCAAAATGTTCTTGTACCTTCTTGAACAGATATTGAGGTACGTTTGCTGCGTGTGGCTTGACGCAATGAGTGACGTATTTAAAAGGGCAGTGGCCATGCTAATAGCGTTCCCCAACCCAACCCCACCACGTTTTTCAACTGGACGTTCAGTACCGTTTCCATTCAATTGAACGTTCCAGAAAGTAAAAAACGTACTGAACGCACCACAAACAAAGCTTGTTTTCAACCATGTTCCTCTGGCAGTTCCTCAGTCAGATGTAGTACCAATAAGCATGGTTTCGTAAAAAGATGGAAACAAAGTAAAAGTGGTACAAAGACAGGCGTATAAAGAAAGATGTAATACAAAAGAAAAATAAAAAAACCTGTTTCTTCACTTGTCACTGATGAGCTCCCAATATAATAGTGGGATGTACCGTAGACATGGCAACAGGCAGAATGATGCTGAAAATAAATAGACAAAACAAAAGGACCTTTAATAATATGAATAAATTAGAAACAGGATATATACAAAAATATTAGCATTGAGGATATTTATGTACAATTGCCCAATGACAGTGGATGTTCAAAATGCCAATTCAGCATCTCAGGCCACTGGGAAGCTCTGTCGTCTCATGCAGGTTGACGTTTATTGTCGTGAGTCTTGTCCTGGAGGCACAACTGAGCGATTTTGCCTTAGATAAGCCAGCTGCAAAGTCAAAATTGTCTATAATGTAAAAATTCATGAAAACACAAATTTGCTTTTTTGTCATAATTGAAGGTTAGGCATACGTGTTGACAGTGTAGTTACGGTTAAGGTTAGGTTTAAAATCAGATTTTATGATTTTGTGGCTGTGCCAGCTAGACCACTCTGCAGAGCTGTCTCCAGAACAAGGTTCATGATGAAAAATGCTAACCTGCTCCTCTCATATCTTCAGAATCATTTCTCCATCATTCAATGAAAACAAAACCACTAAATACACTATATATACACACATATGTAGACACCCCTTCAAATGAGTGGATTCAGCTATTTCAGCCACACCCGTTGCTGACGGATGTATAAAATCAAGCACAGAGCCATGCAATCTCTATAGTCAAACATTGGCAGTAGAATGGCCTTACTGAAGAGCTAAGTGACTTTCAATGTGGCACCTTTCCAACAAGTCAGTCCCCGGTTGCAACACTCACTACAGAGTTCCAAACTGCCTCTGGAAGCAACGTCAGCACAATAACTGTTCGTTGTGCGCTTCATGAAATGGGTTGATGGCCGAGCAGCTGCACACCAGCCTAAGATCACCATGCACAATGCCAAGCGTCGGCTGGAGGGGCCATTGGACTCTGGAGGAGTGGAAACGCATTCTCTGGAGTGATGAATCATGCTTCACCATCTGGCAGTCCGACAGACGAATTGGGTTAGGCGGATGCCAGGAGAACTATGCCCGAATGCATAATGCTAACTGTAAAGTTTGGTGGAGGAATAATGGTCTGGGGCTGTTTTTCATGGTTCGGGTTAGGCCCCTTAGTTCCAGTGAAGGGAAATCTTAACGCTACAGCATACAATGACATTCTAGACAATTCTGTGCTTCCAACTTTGTGGCAACAATTTGGGGGAAGGCTCTTTCCTGTTTCAGCATGACAATGCCCCCGTGCACAAAGTGAGGTCCATACTGAAATGGTTTGTCGAGATCGGTGTGTAAGCACTTGACTGGCCTGCACAGAGCCCTGACCTCAACCGCATCAAAAATCTTTGAGATGAATTGGAACGCCGACTGCGAGCCAGGCCTAATCACCCAATATCAGTGCCCGACCTCACTAATGCTCATGGCTGAATGGAAGCAAATCCCCACAGCAATTTTCCAACATCTAGTGGAAAGCCATCCCAGAAGAGTAGAGGCTGTCACAGCAGCAAGGGGGGGGACGACCAACTCCATATTGATGCCCATGATTTTGGAATGAGATGTTCGACGAGCAGATGTCCACTTACTTTTGGAAGGTAGACTCAGCGATATGACATAGATGCAGAAATTAACAGCACAGTGGATTCATTTGGCAAGGCTCAACTTCGCCTGGCTACCACGCTGTAACAGCGTGAAGCAAACCCGTGCACATGCGCAGATACTGGGTGTGACTATGTGAGTGAAGTCTTGCATCTCGCTCATCTCAATATCTGCAGTGCTGCTCGTGGCAACATCATTTCGCTGAGTCTACCTTTAACCAGCGGCTGCACTGATACCACTTCTCAAATAATAGATTGTGAAAGGTCTAATGGTTACTCCTTTCCTGAAAATAACTAAAAACCATTGCAGAACATTGACGGAGTTTTAATCTGAATGTTTGTACAACCAAAGACTTAAAATACATGCCTTAGATATTTGATGGAATATGGATGGTATTATTCCGATGCAGTAAACACACGTTTGGGAATGATTCACAAATAGTGTGTATAATTACAGGGCAACGCTTATTGAACTTTGTAGTAAGAAAGAAATAAACTTTAAACAATGAAGAGAGTAGAAAATAGTACTTTACAGCATTGGCACAAAAACATTGCAGCAGGATTCATGGTCCCCTTCCTGAGAGGAGACTGAGTGATCGTCAGTAGCCTTTTTTGTCTTCTTCTAGAAAAGCTGTGAATATAAAATGAAAAATAACAAACAATATTCTCCTCTCATCTTCTTTAAGAGTGCCTGGGGAGGGGTGTTCCATGCATAGCAATTCTAATTTGTTTCATGGAAGTGTCTGCGTAGTGAAAGTTCCGCCCACCTCGGTCAACTACAAACAACACCTCAAGCTGCCAAGAATGGCCACAATGTAGAGGGAAAATGTTCACCTGAAATAACTGTGGCCTGATAATACCAAATATTCCAGGTTTTATAACAAATTTTATCAAAAACATAAGTGATATCCGGACAACAGTACCCCTCAGAGTTGCTTCTCAAGCAGTCTGTGGGAATAGATTGGAAGACATACCATAACAAGAACCCATCCTTAAACATGGAATCTCATTGTAGAGAGGAACCAATAGGGATATGAGAACTCTGTTATTTCTTTAGCCCTCCAAAGGTGTATCTCTAAAGAGATGGATTGAATTGGTGCATACAGTTGGTTGCTGCTCATGTCCAATGATGAATGACGGGGGGGGTGGAGCTACCGCACAATGTCAATAGGAGCACATAGTAACTGACAGGTATGAATGTAGATTAACTCAAAATAAACCAGTAAATTAGTGCTGTCCTTTTCAAATCAGAAGGATATCAACATCAATCAAGTAACAAAATAACGATATCGTCACATTGAATAATTATAATATAGTCAGGAGTAGGTGTGTGGTCATTGGGAGTTCAGTTCCAGGTGCAACAGAGGTCAGTCTGGTTGTATCCAGAGCACCGTTCCCCTCTCCCCTTCCAACATGAGCCCTATAGTACCTCAGGTTCTCGACTAAAGGTTCTCCCCGGGCTGGTACTGTGGCTCAGTGGAGGTAAAGTAGTCTTCCAGGAAGCCCTGCAGGTACTCGAATGTGGGCCTCTCCTCAGCGTCCTTCCTCCAGCAGGTGAGCATGAGGTCATGGAGGGAGTCAGGGCACTCAGCAGGACAAGGCATCCTGTAACCACGCTCCACCTGGTCCAACACCTCACGATTCACCATGCCTGGGGGAGAGAGAGGAAAGGGATGGGGAGAACACAAACATCATTATACAGGGGCCGAATGACAGGAGAGATAAATGCTGCATTGACCTTCATGGTTTCAAAAGGTTAACGGCCAACAGTGTCTTAACATAGGCAGTCCTGCTTGCCAGCAGTGTGCGTCTTTGGGATGTGCTCACAGTGGTAAGCAACTCAATCACACAAGGGATCCTTTCACCAAAGCAACATCTTTGAAGATTCACAGTTGCTACCTGGATATGGTACTCTCCCCTTGGTGGCCAGTTCTGTCAGTAAGACCCCGAACGACCAGACGTCTGATTTGATGGTGAAGCGGCCATACAGTGCAGCTTCAGGAGCCGTCCACTTGATGGGGAACTTTGCTCCTGCAAGGTAGGAGACACATGTTAGACAAGACTCTGTAATTCAAGTTGTGGTGTGAAAACCTAAGAATAAAAACGATGCCAATAATGTCTGATGAGCGATGGCTTCAACGCATGACAATTTGTCTGGCGGGCCAAAACATTGAGAGGAGAGAGAGAGAGAAAAAAAAGAGGGCAGACAAAAGGAAGAGATGGTAATCAGCCCCCTCTAGTGGTCTTACCCTGCCTGGCAGTGTACTCATTGTCCTCTATGAGACGGGCCAGTCCAAAGTCAGCCACTTTACAAACCAAGTTGTCTCCCACTAGAATGTTGGCAGCCCTGAGGTCTCTGTGGACGTAGTTCATCCTCTCTACATACGCCATTCCTGAGGCAATCTGACGAGAAGACACATGTTTAGGTTTGACTAAAACAGCCAGTGTCTGTGTGTGTAATACTAGACAGTATTTACACTGACCATCTCTAAACTTGCTTACCTGTGAGGCCATGTCAACCAGCTGAGGAAGGCGGAGCATCTTGCCCATGTCTCCCTTCAGGAAGTCCAACAAGCTTCCTTGTCCCATGTACTCCGTGACAATATAGATAGGTTCTTCAGACACCACGGCATACAGCTGAACCAGTTTTTCATGTCTCAGCTTCTTCATGACCTGGGCCTCCATAAGGAATGCCTCGGGGGACATGGTACCTGTCTTCAGGGTCTTGACCGCTACCCGCGTTGTCCCGTTCCACGTGCCTACATAAAGGTTACACAGCTAGTTGTGTTGTTGTAGTAACAATTTTTATCATCAGATTCTGTTTTCAAAACTGTCAAATAGGTGCCAGCTGCCAAGGAATGTGTTGATGCAATGACAAATGCACTCTAGACATTTTAGTTCCTCTACATGGCAATGCCCTCTGCTTTGTTTGAGAGGATCAGCTGGTTTAGGGAGTAGGCTGAAGATCAGAAGGATCCCACTGATTAACTGATTCCTAAAGTAGCTGATTAAATCACAACATAGCAGAGTTTTGTTTTTTAGGATTCCCATTAGCTACTGCACATGCAGCAGCTACTCTCTCTGGGGTCCACATAAAAACATACAAATTCATGACAAAGTACAGTTATAGACAGTTACATTATTTTTAAATATATAATAATAAAAAATACAAAAATAAGAGATATATATTGGAAAGACACCAAGAGACAACAAATATACTATTTACACACTATTCATACTCTTATATACAGTTCAATTAGCTCAGTGGAGAGAGGCTGTCTTACCCATCCAGACCTCTCCGAAGCATCCCTGTCCCAGTTTGAGGTCAAGGCATAGGGAGTCCCTGGGGATCTCCCAGGCATCGCGGGCCAGGCCCTGGGTCTGTGGCTTTAGTACGGGACATACCTCCGTCAGACAGTGGCACAGTCCATCTGCATGCTCTGAGAGAACAGGGAAGAAAACACGTGAGCTCTAATATCACCTTCTGGTAGTGTTATTTGTTCATCACACATAGTCTCTTCTTAGAGGTATTTGCTGAGAAGTAATTGGTTGAGATGTTTACACTTGTACACAGTGTTGCCAATGTGTGTGTGACTCACTGTGGTAGTGTGTGACCAGCTGCTGTATGTTGTTAAACTGAGTGCGTGAGGTGATGTAGAACCCTCCACTGTCCAGCTTTCTAATCTTGTAGTGTTTCACATTCAGCCCTTTAGTGTTGTCATAGTCCAGGACTGACAGACAGTAGGCACCTAGGGAGAGGTACATTAGAGACAGGAAATCAGTAAAGAAAGCAAGATAACCTTGGACTAGAAATATTGTCTAATCCTTTATTCACATTTCCATTAGATGATGCCTTTAGCGACTCCTAGTCTTCCTGGGGCCCAAAGGAAGAGTAGTTTGAAAGAAATTGCTTTATTAGTGTAATTTTATGTTCACAAGTTCCTTTCCCTTGTGGTCCCACAAAAACAAAATACATCCAGTCTGCCACCAGAGGGAGGCACCAGCCCAGTGAGCCAACCTGACGAGTGAACTCAAAGAACCTCTGGGCAATTCCCCCTCCTTCCCTCTCTGTTTAAACTGGGTGATATGCCTCTGGTTGTCGAACGTTGCAGATAGAGATTTCACGAATAGAGCCGACATGATTCCTTATTCTATATGTTATCTAGAGGCATGTTTACATAACATACACAGTGCCCTGCTGCCCAATGACCTATTTCTGTCTTACTCACTCACCCGAGGGCTCCCCACTGCTCCCACTCAGTTCCCGGCCACGCCCCCCACCCCCTCCCTCCACCTCTATTTACCCTCTCTCTTTCTCCGCTGAGCTCGGCCCATGGGGAGCATGTGTGCGCGACACTACTGTGGCTGTGCTGTAGTGCAGCAGCTGACGATCAGAGGCATCGAACTCCGCTGTGCCCCAGGGGCGTCACATCAAATCCACAAATCAAATTTTATTTGTCACATGCTTGGTAAACAACAGGCGTAAACTAACAGTGAAACGCTTACTTACGGGCCCTTCCCAACAATGCAGAGAGAAAGAAAATAGATAAATAGTAACACGTTATAATACACAATGACTAGGTACTGGGGTACCAGTACCTAGTCGATGTGCAGGGGTACGATGTAATTGAGGTGGATACACTGAGTAAACCAAACATTAGATCCAGGCTGTATCACATCAGGCCGAGATTAGGAGTCCCATAGGGCGGCGCACAATTGGCCCAGCGTCGTCCGGGTTTGGCCGGGGTAGACCGTCATTGTAAATAAGAATTTGTTCTTAACTGACTTGCCTAGTTAAATAAAAAATTATTAGGAACACCTTCCTAATATTGAGTTGCACCCCCCTTTTTGCCCTCAGAACAGCCTCAATTTGTCGGGGCATGGACTCTACAAGGTGTCGCAAGCGTCCCACAGGGATGCTGGCCCATGTTGACTCCAATGCTTCCCACAGTTGTGTCAAGTTGGCTGAATGTCCGTTGGGTGGTGGACCATTCTTGATACACACAGGAAACTGTTGAGCGTGAAAAGCCCAACAGCGTTGCAGTTCTTGACACAAGCCGGTGCACCTGACGGGTATTTCTATACCCCCTTCAAAAGGACCTCACATTTTTTGTCTTGCACATGTACCCTCTGAATGGCACACATACAGAATCCCTGTCTCAATTCTTATTTTAGAAAATCAGAGGTTAGCTTTTTCTACATAAAAGGGTTGCGAAACAGCTATTTAAAAAGAACATGGTTACACAGCTACACGGCTTGATCCCCAGAAAAGGACAATTCCCATCGACCAGCACTTCAATGTAGTTTTAATTGTCAGTGGAGATGCTTTGGTGTAATCTGTGAGGGGTTTCCACTGGAGATGCTAGCCTCAGACACTCACCTTTGGTGGTCTCACTCTCTCTCACCAGGAACATCCCTCTCCTGTTGTCCAAACTCAAGAGGAGCCTCTCCGAGTCGCGACGTGTGATCTTGCCAAAATACCACCTAGGGAAGAGAGGGAAGAGAGCACGGGACACAGGGACCAGGTTGAGAGGAAGGGAAAAAAAGTGTGGCTGTGTGTGAGAGAGAGAGAGAGCGCGCGAGAGAACTGCCTTCTGTGCATGCCCCAATCAAAGAAGTATTGCATTCTGATTACTGCCCCTTACCTGGAAGCCATAGGCAATCTGAGATGACTGGTAGGATAAAGGTAAGAAATGGAATCATTACACAGGTTAGTTTGTGTGTTATTATCACGTGTGTCTATGCATGTCAGCTTGTGGAGTATGTATGCCTTCAAGGTGCATAGAGGGATACTGTAGTTGGAGTTTCTTTGAATTCCATCAGTTTTATTTTCAACTATTGATTAAATGAAATACATGAGAGAGAAGAAAAGGTGGGAAGGATAATAGATAAAAGAGAGAAGGGAGGGAGGGATTTACTCTTCTGCCTGGATGGAGTCGGAAGGAGCCACATAATTGCTGGGGATGTAACCACTTTCTCCAGTGGTCAGAGAGCGAGCCAGCCACCAGTCCCCTTCTCTGCGGAGACAAGAACGGAACAGTTTCACAGATGGTCTCCTTTGCAAGTCTGGTTTACATGGGGTGATTTTGATTCTACTTCATATGGTGGGATTCTTAAGACAGGACTCTGAGTGAAGAAACACTTTACACACAGTACATTCACATTGGGAGACAAATATTGAATATAGTCTCACAGAGGCTCTTCTTCACATGGAGTTTTCTATTTCGCATAGACAGGACGATGGTGAAACAGTAACACACACTCATACAGGGTCGACTCAACGGGAGGAAATGATTTACAATATCCGTAGACTACAGGGCGGTTTCGTGAACACAGATTAAAACTCCTGGACTAAGAAGATGCATCAATGAAGATTCTCCATTAAACTCCAATAAATTCTCTAGGATTAGGCTTAATCTATGTCCAGGAAATCAACCCTTCAACTACGAGGAATACTAATGGAATGGATGCACGGGGGATTCAAACACAACGTGTATTATGACACCATTAACCAAATGCTGGGAAGTTATCATGTGAACCAGCAACTATGATGTATTAGTGACATGAACACACACAGCACATTCATTCACATGAAGGACACAAAAGACAAGAGAAGCTTCACTGACCTGCTGTTCAACTTTCTCCTAAATACAATTACAAAAGGTACGGAGAAATAGTTTGGGGAGATGGAGAGAGAGAATAGATGCGAAGGGTGTGGATGGGGTTAAAAAAAAGAGACAGAAAGCATGTTAGCAAAGCAGATTTGTAGCTAGAGATACAGCATACAGAACCATTACAACAACAGTTATCCACCAGCCCCTCATCCCAACACTACAGCGGAACCTAGCTCACTTTGCAAAGACATACAGTACAACCATTAAACCCAAAGTCTGTCTAAAGATCATACTGTATGCACATGGAAACAGGGTTATTGACTGATTGCATAGAAAGAAGAGACATTAAGCAGCATACCTAAAACAGAGGACAGATAATATAATTGGTGCAGAGACCTAATATTAACATCAAGAAAGCTTCAGAACATTCTATCAAGTGCATGGTGCAGAAATAAAGCTAAGAACGGGTTGGCTCATAACATAGGAAATAGTGAAACATTATCTTGTGGTTATCATATCTCGGTGAGTTCACAGAGTTGATGTATTTGACCTGGTAACCCTAAGGGAATAGCTGTAGCAGCTTCGGGGGCAGATGCACTAATCACAATAATCCACTATAGTTCTATTGTCCTCAGCTCAGGCCTTCTAGGTCAACACTTTGTTATAGCTACAGTATTGGGGGCTCGGCTCACTAGAATAATATGGTCCACTGCACTTCTATTGATTAGAGAAAGACTCAAATTTGTAAAAGCAGCACAGACTGACATTATTAGAATGAATGGTCATTTCTGTCATTTTAACATGTACATTTAAATGAGAATTATTTCACAGACAATTATATAGCAAGACTTCAACTAAGGTAGAGACAGCAGGAAGGGGCTAGTCGCAGCAGGAAGGGGCTATTCACAAACAGGAAGGGGCTAGTCACAAACAGGAAGAGAGTAGAAACATATCAGCCTCCAAGTGTGCGCACCAGTGAGATGAACAGCTGTACTTTTGTGAATGAGCAGGAGAAAATAGGAAATCTACAACAAAAACGTGTCAGCTCACACAAAACAGATACTGGTAAAGGGAGACTGTTTCTATGGTTACGGGCTTTACAAAGAGCGGGTGACTGACACAGGGTTTGGGGGCAAAAGAGCCAGCCAGCGCAGCAAGAGACCAGACATGCAGACTACAGTGTGTGTGTGTGAGAACGCGGGGGGTATGTCTGTGTCTATCCCTGGGGATATGTCCCCATCCTCATCTTATGCTGATATGTTTATTCTACTGGGCCATTTAGTTTATGTTCGTATTCTTATCTTTTATTTCTTCTTATTGTTGCATTGTTTCGAAGGAAGCTGCAAGTAAGTATTTCGTTGGACGATGTACAGTTGAAGTCGGAAGTTTACATACACCTTAGCCAAATACATTTAAACTCAGTTTTCACTATTCCTGACATTTAATCCCAGTAGAAATTCCATGTCTTAGATTAGTTAGGATCACCACTTTATTTTGAGAATGTGAAATGTCAGAATAATAGTAGAGAGAATGATTTATTTCAGCTTTTATTTCTTTCATCACATTCCCAGTGAGTCAGACGTTTACATACACTCAATTAGTATTTGGTAGCATTGCCTTTAAATTGGGTCAAACATTTCAGGTAGCCTTCCACAAGCTTCCCACAATAAATTGGGTGAATTTTGGCCCATTCCTCCTGACAGAGGGGTGTAACTGAGTCAGGTTTGTAGGCCAGGGCTTTGTGATGGCCACTCCAATACCTTGACTTTGTTGTCCTTAAGCCATTTTGCCAAAACTTTGGAAGTATGCTGGGGTCAATGTCCATTTGGAAGACCCATTTGCAACCAAGCTTTAACTTCCTGTCTGATGTCTTGAGATGCACCAGTCCCTCATGCAGCAAAGCACCCACACAACATGGATGCTGCCACCCCGTGCTTCATGGTTGGGATGGTGTTCTTCGGCTTGCAAGTCTCCCCCTTTTTCCCCCAAACATAATGATGGTCATTATGAACAAACAGTTCTATTTTTGTTTCATCAGACCAGAGGACATTTCCCCCAAAAGTATGTGCAGTTGCAAACTGTAGTCTGGCTTTTTTATGGCGGTTTTGAAGCAGTGGCTTCTTCCTTCCTCCTTTCAGGTTATGTCGATATAGGCCTCGTTTTACTGTGGATATAGATACTTTTGTACCCATTTCCTCCAGCATCTTCGCAAGGTCCTTTGCTGTTGTTCTGGGATTGATTTGCACTTTTTGCACCAAAGTACGTTCATCTCTAGGAGACAGAACGCGTCTCCTTCCTGAGTGGTATGACGGCTGCGTGGTCCCATGGTGTTTATACTTTTGTTTGTACTATTGTTTGTACAAATGAAAGTGGTACCTTCAGGCGTTTGGAAACTGCTCCCAAGGATGAACCAGACTTGCGGAGGTCTACAATTTTTTTTCTGAGGTCTTGGCTGATTTCTTTTGATTTTCCCATGATGTCAAGCAAAGAGGTACTGAGTTTGAAGGTAGGCCTTGAAATACATCCACAGGTACACCTCCAATTGACTCAAACGATGTCAATTAGCCTATCAGAAGCTTCTAAAGCCATGACATCATTTTCTGGAATTTTCCAAGCTGTTTAAAGGCACAGTCAACTTAGTGTATGTAAACTTCTGACCCACTGGAATACAGTGAATTATAAGTGAAATAATCTGTCTGTAAAAAATTGTTGGAAAAACTACTTGTGTCATGTACAAAGTAGATGTCCTAACCGACTTGCCAAAACTATAGTTTGTGGAGTGGTTGAAAAACGAGTTTTAATGACTAAGTGTATGTAAACTTCCGACTTCAACTGTATACCGTACGTACGCCGTACATACGACTAATAAAACGTGAAACTTGAAAAACTCATCACAGTGTGTGTGGTGTTGCCTCACATGTTGTTTACTATTTGTAGCCGCTCCCCCTTCCTGAAAGACAGATCGGAGGCAGTGCGAGACTCGTAGTCATACAGCGCCACGAACGTCGTCACACCTCCTGTGGGGGAGAGAGCAGACAGACACTCATATCTCAGAGGATGGGGCCATCAAATATTAAGTGATATTGCAATACCATGTTTAAAAATACAGTACTGTGTAGCTTTTCCATAAAGGGTATCAAACATACATTGCACTGAATAAGATTTGCATGTACTACAGTAGTCAGTAGCATCAAATAAGTGGCATTCAAAACACCTCTGGCTGTTTTAGATAACACTCTTACCTTTAGTGAAATTAATCACTATAGTGATTTAATCATTTATTTATATTCCATTCTAGGTATTAGTGGGGTATCTGGGCCCTATAGTCTTACCTGCAAGTGTCCCTCTGTTAGGAGACGTGACGCTATTGGCGGACTCCACTCCCCCAAACAGTGCCAGCTCAGGGGTATTAATCAACGGCTGAGTGGACCGGCGTGTTCCGCCCACTGCTGGACTCAGATTGGGCGTGAGGGTGTGCTGGGCGGGGCTGATGTTGTAGCCGCCACCCCCTCCTCCTAAACTGATGTTACCATCAAGACTCCGTGTCCGAAGGCCTGCGTCTTTGGGCTTGCTCTTGCTTCCCCCCATGGCCTAAGCCTGTAAGACAAACAGAGAGACTTATGAGCTTTTGCACTTTAAGCAATAAAATGCTGGGAGTTTGGATTAATTAAACAGCTCAATAAGATATTGCACAGTTCAGACTTCTCCTTTCTACATGATGGTATAGTCTTAGAATAGCTACATTATCTTCCGCCAAACACCATTGTATATCTAGACACTGTATATTTATTAGGGCTGACCTCATTTAGTCGATTGTTTGGTCAATAGGCTGTTGGTCGACCAAGATTTCCTTAGTCGAGCAGTAGCAAATATATATGGCACATGAGACATGTCTGATTCACGCCTGTCTGCGTGGACTGATCCATTGCGGAGGCCGCGGGGTTGGCACACCAGTAGTACATTTACCATTCATTTCCATAATTTATTTTTATATATATATATAAATAAAATAATACCCCCTTTTCTCCCCAATTGGTAGTTACAGTCTTGTCTCATCGCTGCAACCCCCCGTACGGACTCAGGAGAGTCGAAGGTCGAGAGCCGTGCGTCCACCGAAACACAACCCAACCAAGCCGCACTGCTTCTTGACACAATGCCCACTAACCCGGAAGCCAGCCGCACCAATGTGTCGGAGGAAACACCGTACACCTGGCGACTGTGTCAGCGTGCACTGCGCCCGGCCCGCAACAGGAGTCGCAAGTGCGTGATGGGACAAGGACATCCCTGCCGGCCAAACCCTCCCCTAACCCGGACAACGCTGGGCCAATTGTGAGCCGCCCCATGGGTCTCCCAGTCATGGCCGGCTGCGATAGAGCCTGGACTTGAACCCAGAATCTCTAGTGGCGAATCTCTAGTGGCACAGCTAGCAGTGATGCAGTGCCTTAGACCACTGCCCCACTTGGGAGGCCAATTCACATAATTTGTAATCTACAATGCTTGTTTGGTTACGGTAATTTCTGTCAATGTATTCAATGTAAACTCATCAAAAAAAGAAACGCCCTCTCACTGTCAACTGCGCTTATTTTCAGCAAACTTAACATGTGTAAATATGTGTATGAACATAACAAGATTCAACAACAGACATACACTGAACAAGTTCTACAGACATGTGACTAACGGAAATTGAATAATGTGTCCCTGAACAAAGGGGGGGTCAAAATCAAAAGTAACAGTCAGTATCTGGTGTGGCCACGAGCTGCATTAAGTACTGCAGTGCATCTCCTCCTCATGGACTGCACCAGATTTGCCAGTTCTTGCTGTGAGATGTTACCCCACTCTTCCAACAAGGCACCTGCAAGTTCCCAGATATTTCTGGGGTGAATGACCCTAGCCCTCACCCTCCGATTCAACAGGTCCCAGACGTGCTCAATGGGATTGAGATCCGGGCTCTTCACTGGCCATGGCAGAAGACTGACATTCCTGTCTTGCAGGAAATCATGCACAGAACGAGCAGTATGGCTGGTGGCATTGTCATGCTGCAGGATGAACCTGCAGGAACAGTACCACATGAGGGAGGAGGATGTCTTCCCTGTAACGCACAGCATTGAGATTGCTGCAATGACAACAAGCTCAGTCCGATGATGCTGTGACACAGCGCCCCAGACCATAACGGACCCTCCACCTCGATCCCGCTACAGAGTACAGGCCTCGGTGTAACGCTCATTCCTTCGACGATAAACGCGAATCCGACCATCACCCCTGGTGAGACAAAACCGCGACTCGTTAGTGAAGAGCACTTTTTGGCAGTCCTGTCTGGTCCAGCGACGGTGGGTTTGTGGCCATAGGCGACGTTGTTGCCGGTGAGGACCTACCTTACAACAGGCCTACAAGCCCTCAGTCCAGCCTCTCTCAGCCTATTGCGGACAGTCTGAGCACTGATGGAGGGATTGTGCGTTCCAGGTGTAACTTGGGCAGTTGTTGCCAGCCTGTACCTGTCCCGCAGGTGTGATGTTCGGATGTACCGATCATCCTGTGCAGGTGTTGTTACACTTGCGAGAACGATCAGCTGTCCATCCTGTCTCTCTGTAGCGCTGTCTTAGGTGTCTCACAGTACAGACATTGCAATTTATTGCCCTGGCCTCATCTGCAGTCCTCATACCTCCTTGCAGCATGCCTAAGGCACGTTCACGCAGATGAGCAGGGACCCTGGGCATCTTTCTTTTGGTGTTTTTCAGAGTCAGTAGAGTTTTTCAGAGTCAGGCCTCTTTAGTGTCCTAAGTTTTTATAACTGACCTTAATTGCCTATCGTCTGTAAGCTGTTAGTGTCTTAATGACCGTTCCACAGGTGCATGTTCCTTAATTGTTTATGGCATGGGAAACAGCAAGCATGGGAAACAGTGTTTAAACCCTTTACAATGAAAATCTGTGAAGTTATTCCGATTTTTTGCTAATTATCTTTGAAAGACAGACAGGGTCCTGAAAAAGGGCCGTTTCTTTTTTTTTGAGTTTATTATTATTATTAATACTACAGTCTTACCATTATCATTGTAGGAGTGGACACACAACCTAGGCTACACTGGTGAGAAAAAAGGTTTATTTCATTCCATTTATGAGTTGTCAATTACTCACTGTCTTTTGTTCGGAGCGCTCCAGACTTGTCTACCTGGCCTGCGTGCAAATGTAGGCCTAAAAGTGTGCCAATTTGGGGATCTGATTCTATTTCTGATATTCTTAACTCTCCATCACTGTGGAGCTTATCAATTTTTGTTGTTGCTTCGCCTCAAACAGCAAGTGAACGAAGTCTGTTTTTACATCCATTGAGAATGACAATAGTTCCTCAACGTAGCCTATTGTAAAAACCTTTCCAGCTCTCTCGCTTTCGATTAGCACGCAGCATGACAGAGAAAACAAATGTGATGCGCTGATCCGGTGGAAACGTCATAAAAATAGGCCTACCTGATTACTTCTTATCCCTTGCACAAAATAGCCTACAGCTGTGTCTGTTTGTCTGGAGTGCACTGGTGTGGGAAACCCTGAGGACCAAGAATATTCTATACAATGCTTGCTAGCATGAGCTTCAGGCCGGACCAAGTTAATACTATAGTTTATACAATGTTTCAAGTTCCTTGTTGGCTTTATGTAGGCTATTTTTACATATTCGCAATGACATTTACATTTACATTTAAGTCATTTAGCAGACGCTCTTATCCAGAGCGACTTACAAATTGGTGCATTCACCTTATGATATCCAGTGGAACAACCACTTTACAATAGTGCATCTAACTCTTTTAAGGGGGAGGGGGGGGGGTTAGGAGGATTACTTTATCCTATCCTAGGTATTCCTTAAAGAGGTGGGGTTTCAGGTGTCTCCGGAAGGTGGTGATTGACTCCGCTGACCTGGCGTCGTGAGGGAGTTTGTTCCACCATTGGGGTGCCAGAGCAGCGAACAGTTTTGACTGGGCTGAGCGGGAACTGTACTTCCTCAGAGGTAGGGAGGCGAGCAGGCCAGAGGTGGATGAACGCAGTGCCCTTGTTTGGGTGTAGGGCCTGATCAGAGCCTGAAGGTACGGAGGTGCCGTTCCCCTCACAGCTCCGTAGGCAAGCACCATGGTCTTGTAGCGGATGCGAGCTTCAACTGGAAGCCAGTGGAGAGAGCGGAGGAGCGGGGTGACGTGAGAGAACTTGGGAAGGTTGAACACCAGACGGGCTGCGGCGTTCTGGATGAGTTGTAGGGGTTTAATGGCACAGGCAGGGAGCCCAGCCAACAGCGAGTTGCAGTAATCCAGACGGGAGATGACAAGTGCCTGGATTAGGACCTGCGCCGCTTCCTGTGTGAGGCAGGGTCGTACTCTGCGAATGTTGTAGAGCATGAACCTACAGGAACGGGTCACCGCCTTGATGTGAGTTGAGAACGACAGGGTGTTGTCCAGGATCACGCCAAGGTTCTTAGCGCTCTGGGAGGAGGACACAATGGAGTTGTCAACCGTGATGGCGAGATCATGGAACGGGCAGTCCTTCCCCGGGAGGAAGAGCAGCTCCGTCTTGCCGAGGTTCAGCTTGAGGTGGTGATCCGTCATCCACACTGATATGTCTGCCAGACATGCAGAGATGCGATTCGCCACCTGGTTATCAGAGGGGGGAAAGGAGAAGATTAATTGTGTGTCGTCTGCATAGCAATGATAGGAGAGGCCATGTGAGGATATGACAGAGCCAAGTGACTTGGTGTATAGCGAGAATAGGAGAGGGCCTAGAACAGAGCCCTGGGGGACACCAGTGGTGAGAGCACGTGGTGCGGAGACAGATTCTCGCCACGCCACCTGGTAGGAGCGACCTGTCAGGTAGGACGCAATCCAAGCGTGGGCCGCGCCGGAGATGCCCAGCTCGGAGAGGGTGGAGAGGAGGATCTGATGGTTCACAGTATCAAAGGCAGCCGATAGGTCTAGAAGGATGAGAGCAGAGGAGAGAGAGTTAGCTTTAGCAGTGCGGAGCGCCTCCGTGACACAGAGAAGAGCAGTCTCAGTTGAATGACTAGTCTTGAAACCTGACTGATTTGGATCAAGAAGGTCATTCTGAGAGAGATAGCAGGAGAGCTGGCCAAGGACGGCACGTTCAAGAGTTTTGGAGAGAAAAGAAAGAAGGGATACTGGTCTGTAGTTGTTGACATCGGAGGGATCGAGTGTAGGTTTTTTCAGAAGGGGTGCAACTCTCGCTCTCTTGAAGACGGAAGGGACGTAGCCAGCGGTCAAGGATGAGTTGATGAGCGAGGTGAGGTAAGGGAGAAGGTCTCCGGAAATGGTCTGGAGAAGAGAGGAGGGGATAGGGTCAAGCGGGCAGGTTGTTGGGCGGCCGGCCGTCACAAGACGCGAGATTTCATCTGGAGAGAGAGGGGAGAAAGAGGTCAAAGCACAGGGTAGGGCAGTGTGAGCAGAACCAGCGGTGTCGTTTGACTTAGCAAACGAGGATCGGATGTCGTCGACCTTCTTTTCAAAATGGTTGACGAAGTCATCCGCAGAGAGGGAGGAGGGGGGAGGAGGGGGAGGAGGATTCAGGAGGGAGGAGAAGGTGGCAAAGAGCTTCCTAGGGTTAGAGGCAGATGCTTGGAATTTAGAGTGGTAGAAAGTGGCTTTAGCAGCAGAGACAGAAGAGGAGAATGTAGAGAGGAGGGAGTGAAAGGATGCCAGGTCCGCAGGGAGGCGAGTTTTCCTCCATTTCCGCTCGGCTGACCGGAGCCCTGTTCTGTGAGCTCGCAGTGAGTCGTCGAGCCACGGAGCAGGAGGGGAGGACCGAGCCGGCCTGGAGGATAGGGGACATAGAGAGTCAAAGGATGCAGAAAGGGAGGAGAGGAGGGTTGAGGAGGCAGAATCAGGAGATAGGTTGGAGAAGGTTTGAGCAGAGGGAAGAGATGATAGGATGGAAGAGGAGAGAGTAGCGGGGGAGAGAGAGCGAAGGTTGGGACGGCGCGATACCATCCGAGTAGGGGCAGTGTGGGAAGTGTTAGATGAGAGCGAGAGGGAAAAGGATACAAGGTAGTGGTCGGAGACTTGGAGGGGAGTTGCAGTGAGATTAGTGGAAGAACAGCATCTAGTAAAGATGAGGTCAAGCGTATTGCCTGCCTTGTGAGTAGGGGGGGAAGGTGAGAGGGTGAGGTCAAAAGAGGAGAGGAGTGGAAAGAAGGAGGCAGAGAGGAATGAGTCAAAGGTAGACGTGGGGAGGTTAAAGTCACCCAGAACTGTGAGAGGTGAGCCATCCTCAGGAAAGGAACTTATCAGGGCGTCAAGCTCATTGATGAACTCTCCAAGGGAACCTGGAGGGCGATAAATGATAAGGATGTTAAGCTTGAAAGGGCTGGTAACTGTGACAGCATGGAATTCAAAGGAGGCGATAGACAGATGGGTCAGGGGAGAAAGAGAGAATGTCCACTTGGGAGAGATGAGGATCCCAGTGCCACCGCCCCGCTGACCAGAAGCTCTCGGGGTGTGCGAGAACACGTGGGCAGACGAGGCGAGAGCAGTAGGAGTAGCAGTGTTGTCAGTGGTAATCCATGTTTCCGTCAGTGCCAAGAAGTCGAGGGACTGGAGGGACGCATAGGCTGAGATGAACTCTGCCTTGTTGGCCGCAGATCGGCAGTTCCAGAGGCTGCCGGAGACCTGGAACTCCACGTGGGTCGTGCGCGCTGGAACCACCAGGTTAGAATGGCGGCGGCCACGCGGTGTGAAGCGTTTGTATGGTCTGTGCAGAGAGGAGAGAAGAGGGATAGACAGACACATAGTTGACAGGCTACAGAAGAGGCTACGCTAATGCAAAGGAGATTAGAATGACAAGTGGACTACACGTCTCGAATGTTCAGGAAGTTAAGCTTACGTTGCAAAAATAAAATAAAATCTTATTGACTAAAATCTTATTGACTAAAATGATATAGTACTGCTGGCGGTGAAGTAGGCTGGCTAGCAGTGGCTGCGTTGTTGACTTTGTTTGAACGTGTAGCTGGCTAGGTAACCTCGACAATTTCTCAAAAACTACACAATTATCTTGGATACAAGGACAGCAAAGACAACTATGTAGCTAGCTAACACTACGCTAATCAAGTCGTTCCGTTGTAATGTAAGTTGTAGTGTGAGTTTCTACAGTGCTGCTATTCGGTAGAAGTTGGCTAACTAGCAGTGTTAGCTAGCAGTGTTGACTAGGTAGGAGACGGCAGCGCAGCGCGGTGGACGAAAATAGCTGGCTAGTTAACCGAATAATTACTCTAACCAACTCTAAGCTACACAATTATCTTAGATACAAAGATAGCAAAGACAACTATGTAGCCAGCTAACACTACACTAATCAAGTCGTTCCGTTGTAATGTAATCGTTTCTCCAGAGCTGCTATGCTGCTATTCGGTGGCTAGCTGGCTAGCTAGCAGTGTTGACTACGTTACGTTACGGAAATAGCTGGCTAGTTAACCGAATAATTACTCTAACCAACTCTAAGCTACACAATTATCTTAGATACAAAGATAGCAAAGAGAACTGTGTAGCCAGCTAACACTACACTAATCAAGTCGTTCCGTTGTAATGTAATCGTTTCTCCAGTGCTGCTATGCTGCTATGCTGCTATTCGGTGGCTAGCTGGCTAGCTAGCAGTGTTGACTACGTTGTTACGTTCGGACGAAAATAGCTGGCTAGCGAACCTCAATAACCTCAATAACTACACAATTATCTTTGATACAAAGACGGCTATGTAGCTAGCTAAGATCAAACAAATCAAACCGTTGTACTGTAATGAAAATGAATGAAAATGGTAAAACTACCTGTGGAGCGAGGCGGAATTGCGACTGCACGCTCCAAACCGGAAACCTTATGACAATAGAGGTTTTAGATTTCTATCATTTTCATTTAGATTTTTATTAAACCACATGACATTGAGATATTTTGACTTTATTATAAATTAAATTAACTTCACTAGGGTAGGGGGCAGCATTCGGAATTTTGGATGAAAAGCGTGCCCAAATTAAACTGCCTGCTACTCAGGCCCAGAAGATAGGATATGCATATAATTAGTAGATTTGGATAGAAAACACTCTAAAGTTTCCAAAACTGTTAAAATAATGTCTGTGAGTATAACAGAACTGATATGGCAGGCAAAAACCAGAGGAAAATCCAACCAGGAAGTACTATTATTTTGAAAGGCTGTTTTTCCATTGAAAGCCTATCTGTGGCTTCCTCTACATGTGGCCAGTCTTTAGGCATTGTTTCAGGCTTTTACTTAGGGAGATAGGGAGATACAGCACTTTCAATCAGTAGCCAGTGGAAATGTCCATTCATCAGCCATGCGCCTGATCGGGAACGCGCCTTTCTTGTTTCTCCTTTCCTATTGACGAAGCTTTTGTCCGGTTGAAATATTATTTATTATTTATGACAAAAACAACCAGAGGATTGATTTTAAACATCGTTTGGCATGTTTCTACTAACTTTTATTGTACTTTTTTTGGACTTTGTCTGGACTTAGTGCAGGCGCCTTAAGCATTTGGATTACTGGATTAAACGCGTGAACAAAAAGGAGGTATTTGGTCATAAAGAGGGACATTATTGAACAAAACAAACATTTATTGTCTAACATGGAAACCTGGGAGTGCCACCAGATGAAGATCAAAGGTAAGTGATTCATTTTTATGCTATTTCTGACTTTTGTGACACTCTCCTTGGCTGGAAAATGTCTGTATGGGTTTCTGTGGCTAGGTGCTGACCTAACATAATCGCAAAGTGTGCTTTCTCCGTAAAGCCTTTTTGAAATCTGACACAGTGTTGCATTAAGGAGAAGTTTATCTTTATTCTTATGTTTAACACTTGTATCGTTTATCAATGTTTATGATGAGTATTTCTGTAATTTGATGTGGCTCTCTGCACTTTCACGGGATGTTTGTTTGAGACAATGCATTTCTGACCAATGTAAACTGAGATTTTTGGATATAAATATGAACTTTATCGAACAAAACATACATGTATTGTGTAACATGAAGTCCTATGAGTGGCATCTGATGAAGATCATCAAAGGTTAGTGATTTATTTTATCTCTATTTCTGCTTTTTGTGACTTCTCTCTTTGGCTGGAAAAATGGCTGTGTGGTTTAGGTGCTGACCTAACATAATCGCATGGTGTGCTTTCGCAGTAAAGCCTTTTTGAAATCAGACACTGTGGTTGGATTTACAAGAAGTTTCTTTAAAATGGTGGATAACACTTGTATGTTTGAGGAATTTTAATTATGGGATTTCTGTTGTTTTGAATTTGGCGCCCTGCAATTTCACTGGCTGTTGTCGAGGTGGGACGCTAGCGGAGAGGTTAAAAACTGTTCCACGAAATGTGTATATGAAAATCATAACTAGCACTCAGATCAGTAGAAATGTTAGGATAACTTGGCACTCCAAATTTAAAAAGTTTGCGACTGCTGGTGTAGCCTATTATCGGCAACTTCAGGAGCATAACAGTAGAATCTGCTAAGACCAGCAGCAGCAGGCAGCGGGTGGAGGAGGCTCAGGAACAGGTTTTTTTCTTCTAGTTAGGCTATATTTATCTCTGGCTCCCTCTTTAGTAATTTGTAGGTCTTCATTTTTAATTGCAATGCTTAAAGCGTGAGACAAGCTCAGTAGCCTAGCCTAGTAGTGTCTATAGAAGGAAAAATACAAATTTTAAAAGTTCGACCAATCGTTTGGTCCAAAGAACAGAAGACTGTCAACAATTTATTTTTTATTTTTTGTCAGGGACAACCCTAATATTTATATTCTGGACTCTGACATTGCTCGTTCTGATGTTTCTTTATTTTGCATTTTTGGTTAACGTGTGTATTGCTAGGTATTACTGCACGCACAGTGCAACATCTGCAAATCTATGTTCGTGACCAATAAACTTTGATTAAAAAAAAGTTTTTTGAACACTCACCTCGCTGATCCCAGGCTTTCCCCAGACTGCTTAAGAGGGCAGGGCCAAGGGCGGGAACCAGAGATACATGGGAAGCCATACAGTTGCTATATTCTAACCCACAGAAGTAGTGTCATGTGCAGCAATAATATATGCTTAACCAATGCTTCCCTAAGGATGGGCTTGCAGCTGCCACTCCTCAGCCACCAGACAGGAAGCCACAGCTGTAAGACCCCTCATCCCAGCTTTCACCCACACCCACAACATACCAAACAGAGGCTTCTCCACCCCAAGAGAGATGATTGAACATGAAATACAGAAAAGACAGAATGGGAAAGATCATGTTAAGAGAGCAAGATTTTTTTTTCTCTCCGCCATCATGGCTTTGTGCCACTGTATGGCCTCCAGTATTCAATGGCAGAGCACATTGCTCTCCGCCATCATGGTTTTTGCAGTGGCACTACAACACTAGTCAATGGCACAGGGCAGAGGACATAGCCTCAGTTGACTTCAGTTTACACCGAAAATGATCGTCACCGACAATACCGATCACTTATTGCGGGCATTTTGCTGACATCGTTCATAACGATAATAGCCCATACTAGAGCAATGTGAAGTTTGAAATGAAATACGTTTGCTAATATGGGTGATTGTTAAATGGGACAATGATGGCTATAACCGTCAAAACTAGGAGTAGTTTAAAGGATAATAAAAAAAAGATGTGGTGCACATTGTTCTACACGTATCTTTCTATTTATGGTTATCACATCAATTCAGGCAATTTACTGCCATATGGATTTTTACCCATGTAGCCAAGCTCTTGTTTCCACACACTGATATTAATGAGTCAGGATCAATAGACTCACTACCAGTCAGATCAAAGGGTTGGTTGTACAGTACCCAACCTAACCTCTCATTCACACCCTCCTACCACCCGGTGAATAGTGTGACCTGCTGCCGTGCTATCGCTCGAGCTCATTTGCTCCAAATTAATGCTGTGAACATGTTGCCCAAGGCGACTCAGTCCATCCGGCCATAAGGCTACAAATGGGCTCTGACACATAATTGGATAGAGTTCAATCGAGCATAAATATTGACATGTTGCTGAATCAGTCTGTATAATCACAAGACCAGCCTGTATAATCACATGTACTGTAGCAGCTTTAAACAAAACAGGTCTCTCTTTTATCTCCAGAAGAATAGCCTGGATAAAAGGTTAAATAAAAGAAAAAAGTAAACCAAGAGCTGCAATTCCACAAGAGATTTTGTCAAGAGTATAACAATGACCTATGAGGAGAGTTTACACTTTAACGTGCAATTAAGGCACTAAGATCTCTTAAAGACTCTTGCTCTTTACTCCTAAGCTCCCTGCGTTCTTAGAAAGAGGCTCCAGTTATAAACACATGATGCATCTCAGTCTAATCACAGTTTATGCATGTAATCATTACACTAAATCCAGGATCATTTAGGGACTCAATCCTCCACTACTATTATGGATGGATACACACTAACCTATGTATTTATTTGGACAGTGAAGCTAAAACTTTTAATTTGTCTCTAAACTCCAGCATTTTGGATTTGATATCAAATGTTTTCATGAGGCGACAGCACAGAACGTCACCTTATATACCCCCAAAATTGCTAACCTCCCCTGTTATTGGTAATGGTGAGAGGTTAGCACATTTTGGGGGCATGATCTTTGTGCATATGTAATATGTTGTTATTGTCTATAACTGTTCTGTACTTTATCATGAATTTGTGCATTTTATGTGGACCTCAGGAAGAGTAGCTGCTGCATGTTCAGTAGCTAATTCGGGATTCTAATAAACTAAAACTACAAAGTAACTAAACGCCAAAGTAACTAAAGTCCAAAGTAAGATCCAAAGGATTCAGCTACTTTATATCCCGTTGATCTAACGATGGAGTCAGTCATTGTGTGGTAGTGGAGTCATTCACCAGGCTGCCATGTGTCTGTCTATAATCCTGTTAAACTAAACCAAGGTAGCAAGGCTAGGGTGACAGACAGCTTCTCAGAGGCTTGCAATGTACTGATGACACGCTGGAAAAATGTATGACACACAAAGAAAAAACACCCTTCTTTCACCAGGGGGAACTTTCTGAGACCTATCCGTGCTTCTCGTCTGTCAGAGGAGAGACACGCACGCACATGCTTGGCAGGCAGCCAGGAGATTGGAGACGGAGGCCCCATAGCCTCTTGCTGCTTATCAAACAGCTGAGGAGATTCCTATGGATCCGATGTAGACTAGGACACAGCAGCAGCCTGTCTATCCTGCCAGCCTCCATCTTTCTCACTCACTCACACACACTTTTCATGAGGAGGAAAAGCTGAACCAGGGGGGCTCATTACATTTCTAGCCCAGCCGGCGTCAGGGTGTGGGAGGGGGCTGGTTGTTCGAAGGGAAGGGGGGCTGGTGGGGAGCGAGAGGGGGCAATGGGGATAGAGGAAGTCGATATGTCCCCCAAGGGTATGTCTGTACAACGGGGTAGTTTTACTGTACAGTAGCTAACAGTGTGGCCAGGTTAGAGCGCAGTCAGTGCACACACTCGAGCAGACACAAAGAGTACGGGTGGCACAGCAAGCCAGTCTTTGTGTGTCTCATCCACTGCATATTAAATATCCTCACTGTATATCAGCCTATACTCCAGAGTTTGTTCACTGTATTTAATAAAGTATATTGTCTATTCTGTATGGTGACAATGTTGACTGTCTATTCTGTCTGTACAAGTCGAATTCTGGGCATGTGTAAATGTAGGCTACTTGGCGAATAAAGTGATTCTGATTGTGGTTGAATGGTTAATATGCCTTTTCAGACACTTCCTCTACCATCTCACTGTCTCCCTCCATCAAATGACCCACCACATTTCACACAACTGGCACTTTCATGATGGAGATGTTATTTGAATATGTCTCAGCTATTTTTTTTTAGAAATACACATAACAGTTTCTTAGTGAATACGCTGAACCCATTTCATTAGTGGAAATCAATGTAATATCTAGATTTAGACTATAGCATGCAACAAGAGCTTAACATACTGTGGGGGGGGGGGGGATATCCTCCCATTAATATCCAAAAACAAAACTCCAACAAAGCTTGTTTGTCAGATCTGACCAAATCTACCCACGTCTCAGACAGCTGAATGAAGTAAATATCAGATGGGTCTCAAAGTCTCGAAGTCTGGGCTCTGGGGCATTCCACCCTATTACACTACTGCTCAAACAAAGAACTCTACTGTCAGCTCACACTCCCAGCAAGCCTTACAATCAAACACAATTTATTTGAATAGACTTGATTCACACTATAGATCCGACCTGGATCACACTGTGTTGGCTCGGCTACTGCATGGTTTGAAACAGGCAGCACTTTGCCCATGCCCAAGCTACTGCGTGTGTGTGAGAGAGAGAGAGAGAGAGAGCTATACCACCCAGATTCTGCCCTTTGTGCATGTACACTGTGTAATAAACCAGTGAGGTCCTGTCAGTGCCTCATTGACTAATAAGATTGAGGTAACTAAGCACCTGCTCCACTCACTACGATGCAGAAAAGAACCCAGTAAAATCCCTCTGGCAGCAAGGCAGGGGGTGATGAGGGATAATTATGCACAAGAAACCGGCAATGGTTTCCAAATCCTTCCAGTATCAGGGGCTTCGGCTGAATGGGGGGGGGGGTCGTCTTTTCATTTCGCTGCCGGTTGTTGTTTTTTTGTATATTCTATTGTTGTTCTCTTCATTTTTCTGTTTCTTCTGAAAGGATAATCTCTGACTAGGAAAGTGAAACAGACTATTCAAAGGCTATGGTGTCATTAATCTATTTAAGACGGTGCACATTAATCACTTCTTTGTCTGAACATTTCCTATTAATTCAATAACACATTGATAAAAAAAAAAGAAATCCCTGATGATTTCAGTTAGTGTTTTTGCTTAATTTTTGGCTCCTTACTGATAATCAAGAAGTCATAATTTAATCATGAATAGTGGTCCTTCGTGGCTCAGTTGGTAGAGCATGGCGCATTCAACGACATGGGGCTGTGGGTTTGATTTCCGCTGGGCCCACCCATATGGGGCGGCAGGTAGGCTAGTTGTTAGAGCGTTGGGCCAGTAACCAGAAGGTTGCTGGATCGAATCCACGAGCCGACATGGTAAAAATCTGTCGATCTGCCCCTGAGCAAGGCAGTTAACCCACTATTCCCCGGGCCCCGAAGACGTGGATGTCGATTATGGCAGCCCCCCGCACCTCTCTGATTCAGAGGGGTTGGGTTAAATGCGGAAGACACATTTCAGTTGAATACATTCAGTTGGACTAGGTATCTCCCTTTCCCATATCAATTTGTATGCACACACTACTTGTAAGTTGCTTTGGAGAAAATAGTCAGCAAAATGGCATATTATATTATGAAAGTAATAAAACAGCATGCAGGCTTGATTTGATTTTTTCAGGCTAAGATTGAAACCCTGTAGCCAACTATGATGATGGACTGTTGACAGTAAGCGAGAATTGCACGCTCATTCCAGTGAGACAGCTGAAAACCACACAGAGGAAATCAAAACAAAACTCATGAGAAGGAGAATCGCCACAGGGGGAAAAATAAGAGACCAAACATAATGAGCCTGAAAGTCGTCATTGTGGCCATGCTGTGGCAGTCTGACGTCAGTGGTGAGGCTTGACATTTAAGTCCCATCTTATCCACTAGCCTTCCTTCCGCAGTCCTCCCATTACATGAGTGACAGAACAACAGGTGCCAGACAGGTGGAGAGATAGTCATCATGATTATATTCCATTTGCATGAGTAAGACATCAAATATTGTTTTAATATGCTGTATGCATCTGAGCCCTGGACAGCTCGGTACAGTTTGTGTTTTTTAGGCTCAGGCCAGGAAAAACAACATTTGTACTGTAGATGTGCTCCTTCTTTCACATGGCGTGCAACTTATAGTACATCTAACCCAGGGATGGGCAACTTTGATGGAGGTGGGGGTAACCCAAAATCTGAACTCATCAGATTTTTGGTCGCAGGTCTGCATACCCAAATATGCAGTCAGAGCCGGCCCTAGCCTTTTGGGGGCCCTAAGTACAATTTATTGGGCCCACCCCCACCTTGCGAGCAAAACATTGAAGTTTAGTGTGAATTTCCTGCAATTCTACACATTTTTCTTTGGGGCGTAAAGAAAATGTTGCAGTTTTAAAGCAAGTTTGCTGCAATTGTACACCTTTAGCCATAGGTTGGAGAGAAATGTTTGTCGTTTTTTTTAATATGATATCTGAGTGAGAGATAACCCAAAAATCTATGGGGGTCATTCATTCGCTAATTAGACCATGATTACTCCAAATTTTGATAGCTGGCTAGACTAATTTACTAATCTAAAAAATGTTAGCTGACATGGGCTAATTGAGTGACTGTCAGTGACTGACAACCTGTTTATTCTACTATTATAACTCTCAGTAAGTTGAAACCCCAACTGAGTTACTCATTTTGTATTTCTTTATGCATTTCTTTTAAATGAAATCGGGCCGGCCGTTAGTGGCCAATCCATGATTTTACCGCATAGGTTCTAACAACAAATCAAGATATAGCTTGACTCTGTCCTGTTACATAACATGTCAACTGCTTCCCAGGCTACTGCTATCGTTTCAGCTGGAGACAAGTCTGAGCCACAGGTATAGTCAACTGGGGATGCGAAAGAAAGGATTCAGAGAAATACTCATATCAAAACACTGAGGTACTGTACATCAAGTATCGAATGGTCGGATCATAGGCAAAATATCTGAGGCTAAGGTTTCATGTCATTGCTCAACGATGTTCTCATTTAGGCGGAAGTTTCACATCAACTCCCTGAGGAAAAGAAGGTTGAGGGCAAGTTAGACCAGCATTGGGCCAGGGCATTGCAGCATGTGGTCCTGTGTCTGAAACAGTTACTGACCTTCAAATTCTTGCTTCCTAAATTCTTCTCAAAGTGAATTGAAGGAGAGGATCTAAGGTCCCTCCTCCAATACGCTTGGTGAGGAACTGAGGAAACAAGAATGGAGGAAGCGAGGAGTTGACTGCTACAGATGTAACTTTTTTTAGACACAGCCATGGATCATGCCCTGGATGTATTCCTTCATCTTAATGCTCTCTAAGTAATTACTTAAGGGAAAGCAGGGAAAGTGGGAGGCTTTGGCTCGGCCCTCCTTTCCTGCGTCACTGCCCACCATCTGCTTGTTCTCTCCAGATTATCAACATCAATTCTGTAATCATGTTCAGCTATGCCGTGATGACATTCCTTCTGGGGAGTCAAGACTAGCTGTAACAGAACAACATGGCTACAACAAAATTGAAAGACCGGATATACCGGTCGGACTTCTACATGCAGCGGCTCTGCCGAGCACATATCTTATCCTGCCTAGACAAATCCATCTGCCGCAGTGTGCTAAATACGAGAAGGCACCCAACAGTAAATCTCCCCTACAGACTCCAGGAAGATCTAGGACTCAGTCAGATAATTCATTAAGTAATTTAAGTCATGCTTATCTTGCTCAGACAAAGACAGGTGCTCCGGTTCATGGCTGTCTACAAAACACAGTTACAATTGAACTTGGGGTTTTGCAAGGGCCAAAACTGTAAACATCCACCCACAGTGAGAGTGAGTGAGAGGACACTGGCATTCCACAAGCAACGGCACAATTGCACTTGTACACTCCCACTTTTTTTCTTTTTCAGAGAAACGTGCGGAAAACAGCAGCACGTTTATCAGATAAAGAGAGAAAGACAGAGAGAGAGAGAGAGAGCGAGAGAGCGAGAGGGAAGTCTCCCTGGCTGTCTCGGAGCTATCAGGTTGGATGCCGGTCATGTCCTGAGAGCGACTGAAGTGAAATCACCCAGAAAATCCTTTCCATTTATGTTTTGATCTCCAGAGAGTCCTGTAAAAACACAGTCTGCATCCCACAGTCTGCATCCCAAATGGCAGCCTATTCCCTTAACAAAGTGGCCCATATGTCTCCGGTCGAAAGCAATGTACCACATAGGGGATAGGGTGCCATTTGGGAAACTCAATGTATTGTAGCCTCATTTGGACAAAAGAGTAGCAGAGGAAGGAGTTCACTTCTGGTGCAGAGTTTGCGGTAAAGTATTACGCGTTGCGGCAGTGCTACGATTTGGGACGCAGCGTTTACCCACTTTCCTTTTCCCAGCAGTCTCTTAAGAGTCTACTGTACTGCGTAGAGTCCTGAACCCGTTCACTGCTCAAGTATGTGTGTGTTTGGGGGGGGGTTAAGATTAGTTTAACTTCACCTTCGGTTTAAAACAAAACATCCTGTCAGTGTGACCATGAGTGCGAGTGACATCTCTCTCGCCCTCAAAAAAGGCTCAGAGGCTGAGGCTGGTTGGCCTTTACAACCCTGTCTCTTCAGGCAGGCCTTTCATATTTACGACTTCACAACAACAAATGAGCCACTGGTCTGGCAGGGTTCCCAGATCCATGGATTTTCCAAAGGCCTGTTATCACCCGTTCTTAATCTCACTGCAACACATATTAAATCATTTGGGAATTTAGGCTCAACTCAAAAATAATCTGGGGCATTTTGTATAAGGGATTAGTTCAGAGGACAGTTCCTGTGACGTCATGGAGGGAGGGAGTTTTCTGAAAGAACCTAAACAACAGGAGTTAAGTAAGAAAAAAAAGAAAAAAAGGTACTTCACTTACTGTAGAGCAACAAAAAAGTAGGATATTTCACTTTCTCAACCCTCCTTTTGCTTTCTTTAATCATCTCTCCTTTGCTTCATTCCTTCCTTCACTCATTCTTCATTATCTACCAGAACCACCCCACATCCAACTCCATCTCTCAAAGCACAAACTTATACCACTCCACATTCTCTATGCTCTTATAATTCATTCAAGTTACTCAACATAGGACACATCAATATTGTGCATCACAAAGTATCCTGTGACAAAATTAGAGAGTGTTACAAGAGCAGAGAGGAGCAACTTCTAGCACTATCCCTGCTCTCTGCAACCATGATTCAGAGGCATAGTCATTCCAGGACAAAACTATTCTGTGGCCAAATTGAGAGTGTGGCAAGCAAGAGCAGAGCTGAGCCGAGCTAGCAGAGCGCAGCACGCCAGTCTCTCTCCATCCCTGCTGTGAGCCTCCCACCCAGGCAAGCCTGGTCCATCTGATCTGAGCCACACACAGTAGGAGACGAGCCCCAGTCCCACAGCAGCTCTGTGTGTGAATCATCCACAGATTTAGCCCACACCGAGGTACAATCCCATGTTAGACAGCAGCACAGCACTGTTTCCCACGCAACTCTGACTTACTGAGCCGTAGGCCTACAACCATCCCAACTCAGACTTTGCTGTACCATGTCTAGTGGCTTATAAGAGGCTCTTAAGAGACACACATGGAGAATTAAAAATGGTTAGCTTACACAAGTTTGGGAAGTGGATTTACAAAATATGACTCTTTCCGTCTCTGAGGTTCAAGCTGTTGACTGATTTTGGAATTGAAAAACAAAAATTGGTTGACTGTTTTGAATCACGAGACTATCAAAAAGAGGTAACTCCTAGAGAGCCAAAAGTGATCATCATTGCTTAACTAATAAGGAGGTAGCAAACAAAAACACTACTGATGTGGACAGCTTCAGAGCAGTAGTGAAGCCACTAGGACTGTCCAACTAAAAAAAAAATTTGGTAGACCGAAAGTAGTCTGTTCTTTTGACCAATCGATTACTCAAATGTTCAAATGTGTATTTTCCCATATATAGACACACCCTATGTGTTTTAATAAAATCAACTATATACAGTATATCTATATATAGAGCTTGTCTGATGCTTTAAGCGTATGGTTTGATGCCTCAAGAGGGTTCCAGATATCTAGATAAAAAAATAAAACTTCACCTGACCCAACTATTCTCTTCCTGCTCCTGCTGGCTTTTGCAGATTCTGCCATTACTCTCCTGAAGTTGCCGGTAATAGGCTACACAAGGAGTCGACAACCTTTCTAATGTGGAATGCCAATTTATCTTACCATTTCTACTGATCTGTGTTCCAGTTATTGTTTTCATATGGAAATTTCCGTGAAACAGTTTCAATTAATTTATAATAACGTCTTCATATCTCAAAATCATTGTCATGTGATTAATCAAACTTCTATCCAGATCTAAATGAAAATGATAAACCTAAAAATGAATTTCTACTGCCATTGCCAACTATTTAAAAAATTGTCTACATTGCAGCTGCAGGGAGAAAATATGATGAAAATAAATATCCTATAAATCGCATTGGCTACACATGGCCTATCTGCAACGAACTTGAAACATTGTATCAACCATTAACTTGGGTCTGGCAGAAGCTTGCACTAGCAAATATTCTGGGCCCTCAGAGTTTCCTGAGCCAGTGAGCTTGGGACAGACACAGCTGTAGACTATTTGCACAAGGGATAAGAAGGAGTGCTTGACTTGGGCAGGAGCTCCTGTTGAGCTCCTGTTCCTCTTATAGAATATTAGCTCAAAAGTATTGTGGAGCTCCTGCACCTAAATATAAACAGTACCAGCACCAAAAATGATTACCAGAACCGATTTCAGTCCAAGTCAAGCACTGATAAGAAGCCTATTTTATGACGTTTCCACTGGATCAGAGCATGACATTTTTCCCTTTCACGCTGAATGCTTATCGAAAGGGAGAGAGCTCTAATAAAATCTAATACATTGAGGAACTATTGTAATTCTCAATGGATGTAAAAACAGACTAAATTTGCTTGCTGTTTGAAGTGAAGAAAACATTACTTTGAGAAGCTCCACGGGTCATTAGCGGTGGTGCGTTAAGCCAATAAGAAATACTATCAGATCCCTAAATGGGCACATTTATATGCCTACATTTGCATGCAGGCCAGGTAGCCTATAGTCCTACTTCTATTGACAAGAGCGCTGCAAACAAAAGACAATGACTAAATTGACATAACTCATAAGTGGAATTA